>NC_090939.1:807818107-808123613 GCF_040938575.1 Ambystoma mexicanum | reverse complement strand
CGCTGGTGTCAAGCCCAGCAACGTGGTGGCCGTGCGCCACCGGTGTATACTGAGTGGGAGTGATCCGTGTGTGCCAATTCAGAACAACAGGAGGCAGCAATTGATAAGATCGCTCAGAGCATGGAACGTGTGACCCAATCTGTGCTCCCCCCTGCCAGGCAGGTGGAGCTCCAGCAGCAGGCAGCACAGTCCACGGCCTGCTCACTCAGGCTGGGCATGGCGGCCTCAGACAGGGCACGCTGGGCTGAAATGGTGTCTCTGTGTCAAGCACTTGCTGCTCACGCAGAGGCACACAGGCAGGCCCTGAGGGATGACCATCCATCCCTCAGATCTACTCTGGGTTTGCTCTTGATGTCCCAGAGGCAGCAGAAAGAGGAGAGGTTGGAGCAGATTGACAAAACCATCCTGGCTGAGCTACGTGCATGCCGGGAGGTGCTCCAGATGTCATGTCAGGTCGTGCAGGAAGAACTCTGTGTTACACGTGTTACCTTGCAAGAGGAAGCACACGTATCATGTGAGGTTCTTGATGCTGACCTACGTGTCATCGCCACACAGAACCAGGCTCACTGGTACCGCAGACTTGCTGCCAACAAGGGGCAAGCTGCGCATAGACGTGGTCAGGGTACTGTGCCACATCCACCTTTTGAGTAAGAGGGTGACCAGCACGACGACTTATCTCCCACATAGGTCGGGCCGTGCAGGTGTTGAGCCCATGGAGGTTTTTTTTTTTATCTCAACATCATCGCATGTGTGTGTGTTGAGGTGCACCCTGTACTTCCCCCCTCTTGGGTGCCTCCGCCACCCCCTGGGTCCTATGTGGCCATTTGTTATTTTTATAGTTAGTTTAATTAGTTAATATAGTTTAACATTGTTTGTCTTTTGTGCATTCATATGACAGTGTGGTGCTTTGTGGCTTTTGAAAGCATCCACTCTCTGTTCCAGCTGGGTCCATTCAAGCTTGTCTCGTGTATGTGTTTGCAGCTTGGGGTACTGACTCACACATGCCACTCCTGCCTCCCCTATCCATGGGCTCGCAAGGATGGTTCGGTGTTACAACCATTTACACAAGGGCATTGGACTTTCGTCAGATCTGTGGCCTGTCTGCTGCTGTACTACTTGTGTTAACACCCCTAGTGGGGATTATATATGTTTTCTCCATGGAATGTCTGCAATCAATGTTGGTGAGTACATTATTGAAATGTCCATTTATTGATGTTGATTGGGATGCATGTTCATTTCTTGCTTGTATACGTGCTTGATGCACTTCATGCTGTAGACGGTAGCCTGCACCCTTTAGCTGTCAAACTCACACTGATGGTGGGAGGGAGACGGATGGTGACAATGTAAAGTTGATACGTGTTGAGTACAGCCGCTGGGGATTGTGGCAAAGGAGGATGCATTAGGAATGTGACCCAAGAGGCACAACTCACGGTGCAGTCCTCACCTGAGATGTCCGGCTATACTACTACTACACTCCGTTCGGTTTGGACGGCACATTGTGTTTGTCTTCCCTCTTGGACTTTGATGCAGCCTGACTGTGCAGTTTCCATACTGGACAACTGCTCTTTTACTTGTTTTTCACACTCTGGTGCCTTCAGTCCCTGTTCTTCTTCCTGCTACTGTCCTTGTTTCAGATCTGTCCGCCCGTCTCTCGGGCTGTTATTTCCACATACTCTTACACTGCCTTGGTTTGCATCTGTACAATTCTGTTCAACAGCATCTTTCTGTCGCTCCTCCTGTCTTTCATCTATTACATCCATGCCTTTATGTTGGCTGTTGGCTTTTACCAATGCTATTCAATTGTTGTGGCTCTTAACTTGCTGTCAGCTGTTTCCGGCTATCTCGCATTCTCTGTGCCCTTCAAGAATTTGACTGTCTCTGCCTTTCTTTGTTCACGCTATCAGCTCAACCATCCTGTTGTGCCAGCCTCCTTGGTTATTTTCAACTCAAGTTCCAACTCTACCTGTCAGGGTACAGAACCTGGGGTTGTGTGGGAGGAGGTCGGATGTAAGTCCCAGACATGGCCCAGTGACAACCAGCATGAAGACACACACACAGGAAACTTTCCAGCCTTATTAAAAGCTTTTATGCCCTTTCTGCAGGAAAATGAGCCTCCAGACTAACTTTCCCAGCAGACACCGGGCCAAGAACGACAAAAACCTGGCGAGGTTGTGTGGTGCACACATGCGCATGCGTGTGCAAGCAGAAGCATGGGGCTTGTGCTCAGACATCCGACAGAAGCAGACGTGTTTCCAGGAACTCCAAGCAAGGTGAGCAGTACCAAGGGCCACGCCCCAGCCGACCTTCCTCCAGGCTCCTCGCACATGCATGCTAAGTAGCGCGAGTGCTGGTGAACTTAGCCAGGCATTGGGGGAGATGCGCACAGTACAGCCAAGCCGCGCTGAGGAGCAAATGCCAGGAAGCTTTCATAGTTGTCAGGGGCACACGCAGGGGGCGTCGGCCATATCCTCCAGTCACCCCTGATCCATAGAAGCTACGTTATTAGCGCAGTAGCGTTCCTAGCCACAAACTTATACAGCAGCACAAGGGGGGGGGGCACCCAGCTATGCACAAACTCGAGTGCAGTGCATATCATTAGCATATGCAATTAGCCACATGCGCTGCCTATGGAAAGCTGCGGCTGGCAGACCGCTGCTTGTACTGAAGTCGCACCTCCACACATGCATCTAGCAGCACATCCAAGGCACATTCTATCATGTGTGATTATTAACACATGGTCTTCCATTTAATGCAGGGCCACGTGCAGCTACCTTACCACATTAACAGTGTATTAATCTTCACGGGGGAAAGCAAAACTATGCGAACAAAGCAGCAGGCAAGAGTGCTTGTTTGGGGAGGAGTCACTAAGTTCGAGACATGAATGGTGTTATGTGTGTGTGGGAAAAACTCACACAGTCTAGTAACTCACGCTCTCTTTGCAGCATTTAACTGCTCCTGTTACCTGACCTGCGAGTGAGCAGGCAGGAGGCCAGGACTCACCCCAGAGATAAGTCTCTCTTTTGCCTGCCTTTGAGCCATATTGTACAATGTACATGAAGTACATGGTTTCTCTTATTGAGTATGTGTAATTGTCAATAGTTGTATTTTGTATTTTCACTACTTTCCCTTGCCCATCCACCTCCCCTCTACTGAGCCTCTTTCCGGTTATCCTAAATACCGATGCCTATCCAACCAACGGATCCCTAACCCTCTTTCCCCGCCGGGGTCTCGGAGGCCTGTGTAAGTTTTACTTTGCAGGCGCCCAGACCGTGGAGGGTGTGGTTGGTTCGTGCCACTCCTGCACCTGGAGACTGGGGCTGTGACACTACCCATCAGTTGTTGCATCCTCAATTATTATTGTGTACTGAAATTGCTACTCATCCTGTTGAACCATTGTTCAGCTTTGCTACCTTGGTAGTTATTCTATCATTCTGCTTGGACATGTGCTTGGCAATATTCAGCGACTTCAAGTCATCTACTGGAGACTCTTCCATGGTTTGTTGGTTCCTACAGGCTTTTTCCCTGGTTTGTGGGTTTGGCTCCTTGGAGTTCGCTATGATTTGGTATTTTTACCAGGCAAGGTGGCCTCTGAGGGGGCTGGTCCCTATTTATACGAACGGTAGAACAAGGAAACCAAGGGGTAGGGGAATCGTGAAGCCAGGTAGTCTACAAGGAAGAAGCCAATGGACCCCAGACACAGTTCTTCTGAAGGTCATGGTGATGCGTAAATGAGGGAGGGCCTTTTGTTGTCGGACAGTACGCTTGGGCTACAGTGTTTGGGCACTCTCTGACATTGTCATTGTGGGGTACTATGTACAGGATGTGTTCTGCTGGTCAATGGCTATTGCTGTGTTGTGTTTACATTTCAGGTGTCAGGAGATTGTTGTGGTTTGACATACTGGGATGTACACATGGCCAATGTTCACATGTGATGTGTACAGGACACTGAGGGTGACTTGATTTCACATGCATGCATTGAGTGCATGTTCTTACTGACACACACATTTACACAATGTTTTTTTTTGTTGCTTGTCCTTTTTATATGATGCTCATGGTGTATCCCCAACAAAATGGCTGCTCACTGTGCTGTGTGCTGAGCGGTGTGTTGCAGGAGACACACACACAGCACATGGGTTAGGGATTTGCGGAATTGGATTGGCCAATGTGCATGCCAACAGGCATTCTGTCTTTTGTTGATGGTACCTCTGGTGGCATGCATTAGTGTGTGACTTTGTATGTATGGGAGGTTGTTGGTCAGTCATTTCATCCGATTCCATGTCAGGTATGATTGTCTCAGGCCTGTTTACATTTATCGCGTGTCACCTCATATGTAATTGGTCATGTGTTGTGCTTTTGGTATCCTCTTTTGCTGTTGCATGCCATTTCATGGTGTAGCCAACAAGGGTGATGTGGGTTGGGAGGGTTTGGGTGACATACCACTGATTGTCATGGCCTGTTTTGCAGGGGGGTGGTGCAATTTACACCTTGCATGTGTTCCTTTTGGTCACGCAGGATTGGTTATGTTTAAGTAGCTAGCGATGCACACAATGTTGCACTTCTTTGGCAACATTCTCAGGGTGGTAAGGTTGTGACAGTTGACTGTCTCTTTGTCATCATTGATTGTCACCTGGTATGTACCAGGCCTGAGTTCACTCCGCAGGGGTGGGAGTTTAGGTGAAAAATTTCACCACAAGCTGGGTCCAGGCTGCCTCGCCATGTGGCCTTTCCCCTCCTATGAGCAGCGCCTGTGCCTGTGGTTGGGGATGTGGGGGCACCACCATGTGCACCGGTACGCCCCGCCGTGTTGCAACATTGTGCAGGACACATGCTGCCACAATGATCCTGCATACTACTGAGGGTGCCTATAGGAGCGTGACTTAAGCACTCCGAATGTGCGCTCCACTATGCCCCTGGTTTCAATATGGGCAGCATTGTATCTTACCTGGGGTGGTGTGGTGGGGTTCTGTATTGGCGTCATCGTGTGTTTGCTCATAGGGTAGGCACTGTCCCTTGGGGAGGTCATAATGGTTGTGATTAGTTGGGTTTGTGTATTTGTCTGAGAGTGACATGCATACATGTGCACAGGCATTTGTACTCACTTAGGAGCCATGTGTCGCCATGCTTCCCAGCTTCCAGGGCCCGGCTCAGGACGGACATTCTGTATATGAAACTGTCATGGATAGACCCAGGATAGTTTGCATAGACAGAAGTGATGATTCCATGGGCATAGCATACAACCTGTATGTTGATGGAATGCCAGTGCTTGCGGTTTCGATAGATGTGTTCAGTGGCCCTAGGTGGACGTAGGGCCACATAGGTGCAATCTATGGCAGCAAGAATTTGGGGAATTGTGCCACCCTGTAAAAGTCCTGGACCACGGCCTGCCTTTCTGCGGGTGTTCAGGGCATGTATATGTGCCTTCGGACTGAGGGGCGCGCAGTCATGATTGAGTCGTGACTGCGTGGCCTGTGAGACACCCCCAACTATGGCAGTTGTCCGCTGAAATGACCCAGTGGCCAAAAAATGCAGGACATTGAGCACCTTTTCCAAGGGGCTCAGTGCTTGCGAGCACATGGTGGGTGATGTGAGGTCATCCTCCCACTCCCTGACCAGGTCTAGGATGATACGAGGTGGAAACCTATACCTGCCATAGACCTCGTTATCAGGCATCCCAAAAAGGCTGGTCCTGGGCAAAGAAATGCGGGCCCTGGCTATAATCCTCCTCCTGCGGTGTCCCACGATCAGTGCTGCGAGAAATGGGACATTCATCGTAGCTGTATATACGTGTTTGTTTGTTGTTTGCACGCACTTTTATACTGCGCTGGGACGCTTCCGCCTGCCTTCGTGTGGCGGACGTGTTTCCACCTGTGCGTGTCTTTTGGGGTGCGCGGGTTTCCCGTATTCGATTCCATGCATACGTGTTGTTTGCGTGCGTGTGGGCGTCCCGTGTATTTCCCTGCAGTACTTCCCCAGTTACGCCTTCTTTTTCACACGTTGTTCCCCACTCCGCGTGTTCCAGTGACTTGTGCGCCCGTGGGTGCCACGTGTGGATTTGGCACACATCCTGGAGAAAAAAGGCGCAGGGCCTTCCATGAATCGCACGCATGCGCTTGCTTTTTCACGCTTGCGCCAGCTTGCGCCACAAATTTTGGCGCACATTTGTTCCATGAATCGGCCCCTTAATTTCACTTCAGTTTCACAATCATTTCTGAATGCGTGCTTTTTACAGGAGATTGCAAGAGTTATATGGCTCTTTCATAAAGGCATACATTTAGTAGTGGCTGCCTTAGCAAATCTGGCACTATTCATGTCCTCACAACCAACGCAACCAATTACCATTTTGGATTTGTTATTTATGCATGTTTTGAGGTCCAATTCCAATGGTGTTCCCTATGCCACCAGCCACACTTATAATGGATTTCTGCTGGACATCTTCACATGCAGGCCTTGTATATTTTGATGAATGAGGATTTGCCTGGTGGATTTTCCCACAGGTAATGGCTTTCCAAACAATTTAAATGCCAGAACAAAGCATAAGTGCCTAATGCAGACTTGAAGGCACCATTACTGACTTAGATGGACCTCCAGGCCAGTCATTATGACTACTAGCAGTTGAAAATCACAGGTGCTAGGATGACACTATATCAAAAGAGGAAGGAAACACACCTTGTGCTATTGTTTCATCCTATTTGGCACATTCAGGTATTTTAGTCCTTCTTAATCTTGGTTACGGGAGAGTAATGAAGACTTAATGTGGACTATAAGAAAGTCGGTGGCGTGAAGAAGAGAAAAAGTGGTTTATGGTACTACTGTAATTTTTTTTAACATATTATCACCCTAGCACCATTGTTTCCCCTTGCAAGTACTATTGGTAAAAGACAGCAAGAAGATAAACAGTAAGAAAGAGGAAGGAAGAGCTGGCAGGCACCATGGAATGCTGGATTATATCATTGATTAAAGAGTACGTTCCTAGTTTCCTGATTATCTGGCACCTCCACTCAAGGTACTAATGATTTAAAAGCATAAATATCCACCCAGACCGCTTGCATGTCTCACTTGTTTTAGACCCTCAGATGTGCTGCAAGCTCTGCAATGGATGGTCCCTGCTTGTAAGTGTGAAATATGGTTCCTGTGCGATGGTGTGCCACACCATTAATGGACTGGAGCAAATATTTTTTATTGCACATACTCACAGACTGGCTATAGAATTAAATCATTCTTGGCAGATAGAGCAATGTGATATTAACTTTTATGTCCTAATTATATTTTTATATATATTTACAAGCAGGTGTACTCGTGCTTCGCACGGTAATCCATACTTGAGTCCTATTTTGAATTGTATTTAATGAACTAAACTAATGCTTCTTTGTAGACAATATTGCTAGTCTTATTTGTAGGAGCTAGTCTGAACGCATTGTCTTTGTTTCTATCTATGGAGCAAGCCACATGAATCTGACCATGAGAAAAGCATGAATCTCGTAAATCGATTCCAGCTACTTTGATTTGGAGCGTTGGGATTGCGCAGCAATATTATCGGTGTCCTGATCTACAGCCGAGGCAGCAGGCAGCGACCTCAACATAAGTGCTGCACGTGTAGGGCTGAAGCGTGTAAGGTGGAAGTGCTCTACCCGTACGTGTAAGGCTAAAGCATATAAGCTTCGTACTGGTGAGATGGCATGCATTCATCAACTTCTGTGGGAAATAAAGTTTCTGTAATTATCTTGAGAGATTTTCCACGATGTGACAGACAACGCCATTGAGGACATTATTGAAGATACATGCACTGTTTCATGTCACGCGTATTAGTACAAAAGCACCATTTTGTGTCACCCCCGCATGACTTCAAAAGTGAGTGCTGCTAATGTCAGCTAGAATGTTGATAGTGTGGAAAATTTAGGAACAATGAACTGTTGAAGTTTTCATGAACTGCTGAACTTTAGGAACAATGAACCTAGAACTATGGTGAAAACAAATGCAAGAAGAGCCATATGGCAGGGGTAAGCATTGCAGATCGCTTTAAAAAAAATCCAAAAAAGGCATATTTTAAATGTGTTACATTGTCTAAACCATGGAAGCTACCCACGTGCCAAATTTCAGGTTTGTAGCATGTTGGGAAGTATGCTGAACATGTTGGACAGACACACACACATAGGCCCAAAGGTCCCTTTTGTATATATATAGAGAGAGATTAACAATATTTTGATTTAAAGGAATCCAATCAATGTTGGCTAATTTAAGGCTGCTTTCTGAACATTTTGCACATGTTTATAATAGAATGACAAATCCTAGGAAGCAGTTACACCTGTCTTTAGGTTATTGCTCAGAAGTACCCCAGGAAATAAAGAGATGTTCAGCTGGCTTAATAAGGGAGGTGCAGACTGGAAGCAGGAGCTCCATGAAGCTTGAACATTAGGGTAAAATAACACTAGAGTCAAAGACCTGAGAACAAATACCAATCCTTATTTCAGGAAAAGTCTGTATGCTATTACATTAGTGGACAAGGTTGGAAGTTGATTTCATGGAGAACATGAGATGCTTTTCTAAGTTTAATAATCAAGCAGTCAATAGAGACTTTTGAGCAAGGTATACGCCCAAGTAAAATACCCCAGAGGTCCTTAAATAAGAATGTAGGAGATGGACACCTTTCTAGCAGCTTCTGTCAAACATCTACAGACCAAGTGCATTCCCAACCTCCATAGTAATATTATTTCTTTGTATCAAAGAGTTTACATAAATCAGATGGCAGTGTATAGACCGACGAGTATGATCAACGTCTCTACCTTGTCATATCTTTCTTTCCCCTTCAGTAAATTGTCATTGGTTAGAGCCTGGTTACTTGGCCCTTCAAATATTTCAGACTACAACTCCCATAGCCCTTTACCACAAAATATGCTGTCTAGGTCTAATGTGAGGTATAACCTATAGGGTCACAGAATGAGTAAACCTGGTTTAGAGTAAAGATGTCAGATTGAGGGAGAGATTTTGTGATGTCTAGGGATGCACTGCTTAGAGAAAAGTAGTGCCTGATTGTGCCCCCGGTAATTGTAAAGCCTAATAAATTAACTGATGATCATTCTGCTCAATAATGTAAGATCCAGAAGGCCTGATTTACAAAGCGTTTTTCAGTGGTAAATCAGCTCCATAGGATGACAGAAGCAGACATTGTGGATGTCCCAGGAACCAACACATTGTACTCATGAATGTGAGTGAATGAATGTATATTTAATGAGATTCTGAGTGCACTTTTCAGTGTATCGTGTTTTACATGGACGTGTGTTAAGTTTGTATACATTAATAGTATTTGGTAAATGCATTGGAAAGTGCTAATTTCGATAAGATATTGTGTTAAGGTAGTATCTATAAAACAGTAGCAGAGCATACAAACACTAAATGCACAGTTTCCTGATTTCTTTTAGATGGGAAGATGTATGATGCTTACGTTATCTTCGCCAGAAAATATCACATTTATGACGATACCAATGATCCGGTGCAGTATTTTGTGTACAACATCCTGCTGGATGTCCTTGAAAAGAAATGTGGCTTTACCCTCTATGTCCAAGGAAGGAACCTGCTGCCTGGTGAAGGTAGAGTACTGCTCAGTATGTCACTGTATGGTGTAAGCCATTTATTAGGGGCTCCCGCGTGTTCCTTTCACAGAGCTCCTTGGAATCCCCTGGGAGGACAGTGTAATTCAGAAAAGAGGAATATCCCAGAAAGTAAAGGGTGCCTGCAGACTAGAACAGTTCTCAGGAAGATTCTTGGTGAATAGCCATGTTTTGTGCATCATGCGGTTTGCAGTTCACATGCTTTCGCATGTATGACATGGTTTTTAAAGAAATATGAACATGTCATTTCACTGGGGACCTGTGTCATGAGTGCAAATAAAAATGCTTAGTGACACTGACAGTACAACAGTAATACATTACATTATTAGCGTCCAAACCATCAGTCGCATTTTTCACAAAGGAAGTCCATGCCTTGCCCAAGGAGTATTTGAGAGGCCGGGTGCCATCCAAGGGATCACGGTTAATAACTGCCCTGGGAGGGTACCTGAGACCATCCATGGCCCCTGAAAGAGGCCCAGGATTTCCCACAAAATGTATGACGCTCCATGTCTGACATATATTATGTGCCTCCCTCTGTGGTTTCTTTGCTCCAAAACGTATTTGGTTTTTGGGAGACCGAAAGCGCAAGGGTGTGAGGGAGCGACAGAGCAAGGAGAACGGAGCGACAGAGCAATTGAGAAGCAGTGACATCATGTTAGGGAGAATTCTAATTTCTGTGCTACTTCCCTTCAACCTTAGAGACCCCCTGCTCTTTTGCTGGACTTTAGGATTTTTTAAATTTTAACCCTGGAGTCAGTGAGACCTTTCTTTCACTCCCTCATGTGTTTTGACCTGATTTGGATTATGTGTTTCCTCTGTTTTGGGAGTCTGACAAGCTCCATAGGCATCTACCTTTTGTATGGTGACACACAGCACCTTCAGTGCAGTATCACAGAGAAAGACTTTTAGATTTCTCATAAGGTTTAAATACCTTTTCTTTTGTGAACTACAGTTCCCAAGAATAGTAAAGTGAAATTGACTTTACTTACCTTTTCTATTTGTAGGTCCAGCACTCTCCATTTTATGTGAAGTGATGGTGGGTTATCTAGCAGCCCCTTATCCTACATTCTCATGTAAAAAAATGTATGTTACCCTCACTACTTTAAATGGCTGGTGGCAGTGGCTTAATTGTCCTACAATTGTGCGTTTCTACTGCAGGCTGAATCATCAGCTGCAGTATAGCATTCATGGGTGACCATTTAGTCAAAATGGCCCCAGCCTTCTTTTTTTTATCCTTTTCTGTTACTGAGGTATATCTTGAGTTTTACTCTGTGCATCAAGGCATATTAGAGCCCTTTGTCCATTTTGCCTTTGGCAGGCTTCAGCCCTGAAGCCCGCCTCTGGCTCCAATGTGTCTGGAAAGGCAGGATGTGAGGGGGGCTCCCGAAACTCCCCTGTTCTTTGTCTCTAGGAATGCCTGAATGCAATCAGTCCTGATTGGCAGGCTGGCTGTCAGCTACCCTGCTTTGTGATTGACAGCCTAGGCTCTGCATTAATGGGAGAAACCTGCTTAAAAGGAAAGAGTTTTGGTACTAGAGGCAGAGTCGACCACTGGGAGAAACACCCGACTACGAAACTGTGAACAAAGCTTGCTACAGCCCCTGGACCTTTGTTGAATTGCCTGGTGAAGCCCTGCTGCTGTGCCGAAACTCCTTTTTTAATTCAACAGAGAAGCTCCGGAAGGGCCAACCTCTTCCTTTGGGTTAGTGGGACCATCTAAGCCTGAGATGAACTCCACTGGACCATCTTCCCAGACTGGCTGTATTTCCTTGCTGCTGCCAGAACTGAGTGCCAAGGGTCGAGGAAATCCATAGTGCAACATCTAAAATCCAGCTACAAGACCCAGGAGTCTCCTAAGGATCCTCCAGTAGCAGGATGACCAGAGCTTGAGTCCCCTCACCAGAGTGCAGGACCCAAGGTGTGAAGGAAGCCCAACCGGTATCCGAGATCTGTGACAGTGCTGTTTACTAATCACTGAAACCGTGAAGTGCTGCTGATCTGAAACATGCCTGTAGCTACAGATGACCTCCAGACTACCAACACAGGAGCCCTCCAGACGTCCTCCTTTTTGTCCTCATGACTGAGGCTCAGGAACCCAGGGTCAGCATCACTGCAACAGGACAGAGTCCAACTTGTCCACTCTACTGCAAACCAGAGGTCATGTTTAGACTTGGGGTACTTAACTCAGTGTATTCCTTCTCGAGCTCTTCGCTCATCTGCCTCCAACTCCATCAGGGTCAGTCGCTTCTCCAAGAAACGAGTTGGTGGTACTTCTCTTTCTTTGGATGGGGCCTCCCTCTTGAACAGCCTCCCTGAAACTTGTGGAGAACCATCTCTGGTTCCGAAAGCACCTCAAGACCTTCCACTTTGCTTCTGCTATCTTTCCTCCTCTCCCCTTCTGAATTCCAGACTGAAACTGCAGTGGTCACCTGGCTACCCTTTGATCTTGGGCCCAGGTCCACTCCCCACCACCTACACTGCCTCCCGGGCAACCCCTGCACTTGGAGGCTGTTTCTGTATCCCTACAGTCCCCACCAGCTCCTGACACTTGATGTCTGCACTTACTCCTGCACTTGCCACTAGCTGACTGCACTTTTACCTCTGTTTTATTTATTTTATTTATTCTTTACTATTGATCCTATGTATTGCAATGCCCCCTCTCCCTACCCCACTGCACTTACTCTCTCCCCCCTCCCCTGCATTTGCAAAATCTCAATGTCACCAGGCCTAGTTAGATTGTTGTCTTCCCTCTGTCCCCCCTCCCTTGCCTCGTTGCGCATTGAAACACTTGTGTATAGGCGCGTTATATATGCCATATCATATCTTTGAGCTGTGCTTTTCTCAGTTGAGACTTGCAGTGGCTTACCTTCAGAGTTAATTCCAACTCTGCTCTTCACAGGCTTAACAGCTTGTGACCCGACAAGTGATTTTTCTACAAACCTTCTAACTTTGTGCAAGGCGTTTTTATTTAAGAAAGGCCTCAGCTCAATAGACTGTGTTCCAATTCACTGGGGCTGTCCTGGCTCCCTGCAGATTCTTCTGGCTCATTGCCTTTGATATTGTTTGTCCCTCATAGGTGGTAACTTGTTTTAGACTGTTATTGCTGGGAAAGGCGTGTCTAGATTTCATTCGGAGATTCTAAGTGTCCTCACATACAATGAGAACCTGTTTAACGTTTTTCCTTCCTTAAACCTTTCTTTCTGCAACCTCAGAATCTAAAAAGTATAACCCAGTGTGATATATAAATACCATTACTGTCCTTGTGAATTTAGTCACCTCAGTGTGTAAGAATTGTGTAAGAAGCATATCCAAAGAATATCCACTAACTTGTTTGATTCTGAAAAGTATTTTAAAGTATATTTACCGTGTTACATATCTTGCCCTTTCAAAGAAAACTTATTTAAAAACTGATGTTAAATAAATACTATTTATAACTGAAAACTGAAACCTTGAGCTTAGGTGTTACTTGGTTACTTGTATTTACGAATTTCATTGCTACAGCTCTACAACTCACATGTACCCCTCTTGAGATAGGCCTGGCTGCTCAGTCACACTACCAACATGTGTGGTACAAACCTATACCAAAAGGTGGGTTACCTAATACCAAGCAGATACGTGTTGTGTAGTCTCACACAGTGTTACTACATCAATTCTCGCCTAACACAGCACAAGGGAGTAAAGCCTGACAGCACAAGGGGGAGCAAGCCACAGAGCAAGAAGGGAATGAGCAACAGTGCAAGGGGGAAGGAGCAACAGCGCAATGGAGCGCAATGGAGGAAGGAGTGATAACAAGAGGGGGAAGGAGTATCAGAGCAAGGGGAGGGAGTGGCAGAGCAAGGGGGAAGGAGTGATAGCTCAAGAGGAAGGATTGACAGCACAGGGGAGTGAGGAGTGACTGCACACGGGGAAGGAGCAACAGAGAAAGGGAGAAGGGAGTGACAGAGAAAGGGGGAGGGAATGACTAAGCAAGGGGAAAGGGGCAACTGTAAATGTAAACATTTGCCCACTTACTTTAGTCATGTCTATGTAAAAACTGTCCAATAATGTATGTAGCCTTTGCTTGATCTAATCACACATTTAATGTATGCAAAGTATCAAGAGCAAACCTAACAGGGATGCAACTGATCTACCAACATAGGGGATCCACCCGGGGAATACAAGTAAGGGTGATAGGGTAGTAGATGACCCAGTGTAAATAGGAGTTGCAGGGAAAAGTGAGGGGTTCCAGAGAGGGACATACAGGGATATATTTTGTAACCTGTGTCCCACTTTGACATTTCTCATTCTCTTATTTTTCGAAGTTTGCTTTTGCCCAGTTTTATCCACACTGTTCTGCCCATTGTCACACAGATCCGTCATGTAGGTAAACATGAAATATAATGACAATGTCTATGTTTTGAAGTCGTAGACCCAACCACTGGAGTCTAGATCAGGGGTCTGCAAACTTTGGTTCTCCAGATGTTTTTTTACTGCAACTCCCATGAGCCCAAGCTAGGTTAGTCAACATCCAGAAAGCCGCAGGTTGGAGTCCCCTGGTCTTGATCATATCATACCAAAATCAAGAGACAAACTGCACCACGTTATTCGTTTTGGAAGATTATGTAATTGATCATGAAATGGCATAGTGATTCAGACATAATGAAGTGGTATGTGTCTCTCACACTTCAACAAGGGGCAAATAGGTGTGAAATGAAGAAAGATACAAATAATGTGCTTCGGATTATAGATTTATCTTTTGTTTATGCATATGGTTAAACAAAAACCTTTACACCATACATAATAAATGTAAATGAAAAAGAAAAAGAAAAGCATTTGATTGATCACTTGATAACTAGTTAGATTTATCTCTTCCTTTTTGTGTTTTAGACATGTCGACTGCAGCCGACTGGGCCATAAGCAAGAGCAGAAGACTCATCCTTATTCTGAGCTCAGAGCTGGTGGAGGCAGAGGAAATTGCAATTGAGCAACAGTTTGGTTTATACAGTGCCTTAGTTAGCAGTGATTTAAAAGTGATTGTTATTGAAATGGAGAAGATTGGTGATGAGAGTAAGTTGCAAGAGTCCCTAAGGCACATCATAAAAAAGAAGGGCACCATAAAATGGCAATCATGTAAAGCATCTGACAAAATGTCTTTGAAATCAAGATTCTGGAAGCAGGTGAGATATGAGATGCCAGGAAGGAAAAGCCCTCCTTCTAATACCACCGCTTTAAAAGACAAGCCAATGGATCTTCCTGAGTAAAGTCCCAAAAGAAGAAATTGTCTTGGAAATCTCTGGACATACGATATTGAGTGCTGGATACAAAACACCTATTAAAAGATTATGTTGGGGGTTATTTGAAACGCCTGTGTAAATGATATTTCAACAATGTGCAGGAATTGTTAATAGTCAAAGGGATTTACGAAAAATACTCTGTGGAAAATTGCTGAATTTAGTCTTGTGGGGATTGACATTGTAGCCTGACATGGATCACTTCTTTTACAATATCAACATTGTGGCCAACTTGCCCATGTGCAATATTTGATAATTGCCCAATCGTACTTATCGAGGGTTGCAGCATATCCATTGGAAAGTGGCTCTCAGATTTGTCAGAAATACCTCTTTGGTTGTGATCAAAAGTGAACCACAGATGGAGAATTTAGAAGAGGTGTGGGTGGCAAGGAATACGGCTCCACTGAAATGTACCCCAAAAGCCTTTTTAAGAGTTTCCATAGTACTTATTTTATACTCCTGTGCAGGTCCTCACATTGCAAAATGGCATGTTAAACTCAGCTCCCAAAGTAAACTCAGGACTTTCTGTATTAAAATGTGATTGGCAGTGCACACACCTGCTAAAAGCTTTATTAAACACCATTTTGGGAGAACTTCCAGTTTAAGATGTCAATAGCATTAGTAGTCTCCTCCAATTAGGGGGAAAGCTTTCACAGCAGTGGCCACAACTGTTGACCTTTGATCAAGAGCTTGATCACAGGATCAAACCTCAAATTCCCTTGAGAATCCTCAATACGACCACCCATTTCTTGATGCCCTGTCTAGGTATCACAAAGAAAAAACACCATTGGAAACCGATGTAGGGTGTTACTATTCTATAAATGAGGATCAGAGGGTATGTGATTTCAAATTTGAGGTGTGCCCTTATCCCCAGAAGTAAACAAGTATACATAGATGGAGTACAATACATCAAAGAGAATAAGGTGTTCTAAAAGAAATATTCCAACACATACCAAGCAATGTACCATGGCAAAAAAACAGTTTTGTAAGTTAGTCATGCTTATTTCAAATAGTGCTACATGCATACCTTGATTTTGCAACTTCTAAATATCCAGTGGACCCCCCTTGAGACCATTCCTGTTGGTAGACATAATCCAAAAGATCTAAATCCACACACACATACCCACACACACATGCTTATATATTTTCTCCTCACCTCATGCCCATTTATTAAGCTTCTGCATAGTAAAATAGGTCTTCCACCTCACAGAACAGTGCTGTCTCCCAGAACAGACTCATTTCCATTAGATTTGTTGGACGTGTCATTCTTCCTGGGAGATTGAAATCCCAACCTGTTTTCCATTTACACAGGATAACGGTGGGAGGTTTATAATCTAGATACAAACATGATTCATATAACTCTCATGTTAATCTTTGTATAAAAGTTCTAGGCTGAATCTTAGAAAGATTTGGGTTTACCCTTTGATATTTCACACTCCATACCTTGAAATGTTTTCCTTTATTGAAAATGAAGAAACAGCGAAAGTGTCTTATTTTTTTTTTTGCAATGATTCCTTTTGAAATAAGATATAAACTGTGATATAAATGCATCTTTCGTTTTTCAAAAAGTGAGTTCTAATTCTAATTGGGTTTTGACATCCATGAAGAATATCTGAAATTAATGTGATTAGTCCAAATATGAGAATAAACTTGTATCTTTGAAATCTTATATTCTCTTCTTGTATCATCCCTAATTCTGGTTAGGTTCCCCAGAAAGATCAATCATACTTTAAAAAGATATATTTTGGAGACCCCACCTGAAGCAGATATCTCTCAAGTTCTCGCAAGTAGACTAAAGCTTGAAATGTTGAGACATGATTGACCACACTCTGATGTGGGCATAACAAATGTTGATGTTTCTGAACTTCTCTGGTTCATTAATACATTTTCAAATATGGACATGCTATTCTCAGTATTCTCTTGACTAATATATGGGTTCTTGCCAGAACACATATAAGAAATAATCTGAATATGTACCTGCTTAAAAAAAATAGCCCAGGCTAAATGCTTAATTGTTGCTTGATTTTAGGTGAAAACAGCATTTTTAAGTTGGTACTTCTAATTATGATAAAGGGAAGAAGAAATATATTCCTATTCAAAAGTCGATCCATCGCCTTATGCAGCACGGTAAACATTAGTCTGAAACACCTTTCATACATCTTGGGTAATACTTTCTCTGAGATATACTTTCTTGGTTCCCTCAAAGGTTCCTTCCCCTTCAGTTCTGTGTTCCAAACTATAACCTCTGTCTAACCCCCCATTTAATAAACAGCATGTTTGTGCCAGGTACTGTTTGACTTCAGGGAGTGCATATTCAGACTTTAATGTATTCATTAACAAAACAGCTACATAAATGATGATGTTAAAGGAGCTCCCAGTAATTTCCAGAAACCTCACCTGTACATCGGCTGTAATAATCCTCTTGAGTTTGAATCCACCTTTATGATTTCTGAATCAGCAACAGTCTGCCATCATGATCATTTAGAGCCTGTGCCCATTCTGCTGTAATACCTTTGTACTGTGCAATTATTTTATACACTGCTCACATTTTACAGTGCTTTTCATGGAATTCTGCTTTGTAACCTTTCTTCATTTGATACAATACATGATGTTCTTGTAGCCTTAAAAGCTCCTGGGCTAATTTCCTTTCCCTATCCATCAATGCGTTGCTAATAAAATCTTCTTCACTTAAATATGTTTTATATTTTTTTCACACCATAATTGGATCCACTGACCCCTGCTAATCCTGACTAAACTCTCTTGAGTGTTTATATTAATTAGTGAACAAACCATTATTTCTGGTGCCACCTGCTCTATAGTGTACACAACCCCAGGAAATTTGGAGGTGATTGCAAATGTAATCACAGTGTGACTTCATATGTACATGGCTTCCACATCCATTGGCTAAACTCTTACTCTCAAGACCTTAGACTGTGTATTTATTTATTTGTTTTAACTTTTTTATAGCACACTTAACCCTTGGGTGTCTAGGCACTTGCATCTTAGTAACAACATACAGCTAGCAGGAAGAACACCGCCAATGAGGAAACTGAAAATTGTTACAGTCAGATAGCAGCAGGGAGCTATTAGTGAAAAGGGAAAATGTTCAGTTTCTTGCAGAACACAGTATAGAAAGGCTCTGATCTCAATGCAGGTGGAGGGGCATTCCAGAGAGTAGCAGCAGAAACAGGGAAGCCTGAGCATCTGGCTTTAGTCCACCTGAATCTTGGAACATTGAGGCGGTTGGCGTAGGCTGAGTTGACCTGGTTGTGGCCACTTTGGACAGTTTTTCGGAAAGGTAGCCCAGGGCGGTGTTGTCAAGGCAGCGGTGAGCGATGGTGAGGATCATAAATTGTATCCATTTTCAGATGTGGAGCCAGTGTGCTGCTCTCCTGGCTGTGGTGATGTGATCACGTTTCTTGAGCCCCAGCGTGTCTCTCAGAGGCTTCTTCTGGGTTGTTTGAAATTTGTTCAAGTTTCACTCTGAGGTGCCTCCCAGGCGGGTGTTACAATAAACCAGTTTCACCCTGTGAATGACCCTGGCAATGTTCAGGCAATTGTTGGTTGAGAGGAAGGGTCGGCAAGCGTTCATAAATGTGGTCACATAGGCAGCAGAGGAGGCGGGAAAGTGATAGCATTGCATCAAGGTGGAAGCCGAGCATCTTCACAGATGATGAGATGTGTATGGGGTGATTGTCAATAGTCAACAGCTTGTAGTTTGACTGAGCTGATAAAGTAGCAAATATGGCACGGTGAACAATCAACAGAACCTAGTGAGGATATAAATTGCCTTTTGTTATGAGCAACAAGGTTTGTGGGATAAACCTCTATAGAGCATATGGGTTTTAATGAAAAATAAAGAGGTATAACTGTCATTCTTTTTTTATTTTATACTATCCTTACAACTGGTAAAATCTTTGCATATGACATTAACATATAAACACATAGGCATATTAAAACTTTTCCCAGAGAAGATGTAATACAGCAAAACATTAAAACATTAAAATATCCCACTGGATAAATTGGTTAAGATTTGCATACATGCAGCAAAAAATGTCATCATATGAAACATCAAATTAATATCATAACCCTCGATTAGCCTATTGCATCTCACCTTTGCATCTTCATCCCATTTCATATTATGACATGCTTTCAAATGTTGATTATGGATAAAGGACAAACTATTACAATCACTCATGATATGTTCTGCAGGTTCAATTACTTCCTCGCTGCTTAATCTACAGTAGCGTTCATTGCTCAGAATGCTGAGTCTCACACCGATAATTGCCAATACTCCTGAGGCATTCAATATAAATAGGAGAAATTCTCTGACAGTGATGCGATTAGGATATGCACAGATATATTTCGGCACTTCATGCTGTGACAACACGTATTGAATAAATACTCCACCATTATTATGAGTCGATAACTGGACAAGGTCACATTCTGCATAGTGGGATCTGATTGTAAATTTAATTTTATTTTTACAAGTGGTAACCGATTGGTCCTGACTCTGTTAAACAATCTATGATGTTTAGCCCTCATGAGACCGAGTCCTCTCAGTGTTTCATATGCACTGAAGGTTCTATAAGGCTGCATTACATCTTGTATGACGGTATCATTGCCCAGCTGTGTCAAAGACTCATAGCTGGTCGTAAGCTTATATTCTGCTCTGGCTGTGATGCTCATGATGTTAAATTCTAGGAAAAAGTATTCATTTGGTAGGGTTTTGGGCATTCTAAACAGAATACGTAAGATTTTAGCCTCTAATTTGTATAGTTCACTGATAAATCACGATTCCCATACTTCAATTCCATAAAGAATGCATGGAACGATCTTGGCGGTGTATAACAATAGAATGGTCTTTATAGACCATCCTCCTTGATTGCCAATGAAATGGTTGATGGCATGACACATCTTCAAACACTTGGATTAAATTTCATCCCATTGTATATCCCAGTTCAATTTATTATCAAGAGAGACACCCAAATATTTATAGCAATTAACCACTTGCGCGTTTTTATGATCGGGGGACCAAGTCATCCGATTGGACTTCTATCAATAGGTTCAATTCTTTGAGAAGGACTTTAGCAAAGATTTCTGCTTGAATGGCTAGCATGTGATATTAAGCAGATCATTCCAGTACCCTTTTTTGTGGATCTGCATTATTATACTTTCTTTATAGCTAGAAGGATACTGACCAATGAGAGAGAAGAGGATAAACAATGTATTAGTCCAGAGTTCAGGGAATAGTTGCAAGAGCCCATTGCATGTGCCATCTGGGCCGACAGCCCTCGATGTAGGAAGAAGCATAATGAGTTTAGTAATTTCAGAAATCTGTATTCTTGAGATGTATATCATAGGTGGGGACATCATTTCCCAGAGTGTTTTGGATGTGGGTTTCCCAGCTTGCTTTATTTACACTATTAATGGGCAGGCTACGCTTGACAGATCCTTTCATGACAGACGAAATGCCTCTGTTGTTATTAGTTCTTGCATGGTTTGCTAAGAACAACCATAATTTTATTTTGTTGTGTACTTTATGAGTTCTTAAGCAGCGGCGATATGATCTTTTAAAGATTTTAATATGTATTGATAGCTCCTCTTCTCCTCCATGTTTACTGTTATTTTTTATTGTGGCTGTTATATCCTGCCTTAGTTTCTTTTTGCGGGTCTGTATTTGATGGTCACATTTAGAGCTATGCCAATTGTCTTGATTCCAGAATTCACTAGTGCTCATTTATGTTCTTTTGTTAACTGGGACCTCTTTAATAGTAGGAACATGCTTTGTGAAATTAAGTGAGATGTCATTGGAGGTGCAGACATCTAAATCACTCAATTTCATCAGCAAAGGAGGAAGAACAGACTCAGCAATGGTATTGGCTTTTTCTGAATTAGTGGGGATCACTGGGGGGATTTATGTAGATGTCACCATTTAGATCATACAGATTATTTACTGGTTTAGTCGTAATTAATACACATAAAGGCAAGTGGTCACTCTCATCAGAGGGCATGGCAGCCATATCAATTATCAGTTTGAGTGCCTTAGCATTTGCAAATGTATAATCTGTGGTGGAGCAGGAATTGCCACTTTAGTAGGTAAATGCTTTAGGTCCATCACCAGAGCAATGTCCATTAAGCATCGTCATAATGCATGCACAAAGTAAAGAGGCCCACCCTTTCCGGTTTAGGTTTGTAGTCCTCCATTTGCCACTCACTAGAAACACCAATTATTGCATTAAAATCCCCAGCTAACACAGATGGCATGTGGTTACAATTGGTTTATAGTCATAATGTCGAAAAAAAAATGTCGACAGACAAAAATGTCGACAAAAAAATGTCGACATACAATAATGTCGACATCCTATACTTATAATGGAAAAAGTCATTTTTTCGAAAAAAAAATGTCGACATTTTTTTTTTTGACATTATGACTATAAACCCTTAAAACTATCAACACCTCACCCAACACCCCCCTGCCACCCCCCCCACACACCCCCCAACCACCCTTTCACCCCTCATACTCAACACATACCAATTATTTATTTATTTATTTATTTATTTATTTATTTATTTATTTATTTATTCAATAAATAAATAACCTAAAAATGATCATTTACTATGGGGGGGGGTCCCCCCCCAACCCCCCTCACCCAACACCCCCCTGCCGCCCCCCCACACCCCCCCAACCACCCTTTCACCCCTCATACTCAACACATACCAATTATTTATTTATTTATTTATTTATTTATTCAATAATTAAATAAATAAAAAATTGTATTTACTATGGGGGGGTCCCCCCCCCAACCCCCCCTCACCCAACACCCCCTTGCCACCCCCCCACACCCCCCCAACCACCCCTCATACTCAACACATCATATATATATTTATTTATGTATTTATGCATACACTAAATTAATGTCGAAAAAATATCGAATAATGTCGACATTTTTGTTTGTCGACATTATTGTTTTTCGACATTAATTTGTCGACATTTTGACTGTCGACATTATTGATGTCGACATTATGACTGCACACCGTTACAATTGCATTCAAGAATTGTTTTCACAGTGTTAATGTTAACTTTATTCGCCTCTAGATTGGGAGGGTCATAGATGTTTAGAAAGAGGTGTTTATTTGCAAAAGCGATATTGCGGTCTATTGTCACCACCTGAACTATAGAAGTTGACCACTGCTTGTCAGTGACAGTCCAAGCATGACTTACAGATACCAACAACCGACCCTTTGGCCTGCCAATAGGACCCTTAACTGCTTTAACTACTCCGACCATCAATGTCACAATGCTCTACCATCCAGTTCTCCTGAAGTGCAACAATGCAAAACAAATCAATATAAGCCAAGAGGCCTCGTTCAGCTGTAATGTGTGAGAAACCTTGGGTGTTCCATGAATAGATTACACTGGTGTCATCGAGAGGGTTTGGCAAAATGGGCCTATAACTGTAGTCCAAGTGTCAGGGTAGATTTCCTCATACGGTGCTAGAACTTACCTAATGAACCATGGCATTTGCTTTTTACAATTTCTTTATTGCCTTACACTGTCTAAGGATATTGCACCCGCTCCCTGTTGGCTTTAAATGCACAGTCTCAGGGTTATTACGGCCAGATTCCTTCATGACATTTCCGGCTCTGGAATATGGCACCCAACCTCATACCAGCAAGCATTCCCTCCTACCTTGCTTACATGCAATTTATGGTATAGATATTCTCACCCACCAACCATGGGCGACCTTCCTTAGCCAAGGTTTTTAGCCCATAACAAAATTGTGGAATTGTCCTTTCTGTTCTGTGGCACCTACAAGAGTCATAGGAACAGCATTCAGTATTTGTGTAGCATTCCTCCATACTCCTCTTAAAAATGTCTTGATATAGCTCTGCGCAGGCTTGTAACTTCCTTTATTCTTTGGGTCTGGTCCCCCTCTCGGATCATTCTTGCCTCTTCTAGCCATCACTTTGGTAAACTAGTTTGATACAGTCCCTGCCTCTAGTGCAAGGTTTTATAGTGTTCTTGGTTGGCTTTTTAATCCAATTAGGCCTTTGCTTGGTACTCATTCTTTCCCTTCCGCCTCCAGCTTGGTTCATTTGAATTTTCTATGACCTTTTTCAGGTGTTTGGACTGTCTCTGTTGTCTCGCCTTTTTGATGTACTTACTTCCTCCTCCTACATAAGTGAGATCCAATATGCCTGGCTGAGTGGTGGATTAGAGCGTAAAGTAACTATCTGCATCTGGGGCCACGCCTGGCCGCCCACTTGATTCTGTGGTGCAGTGATTGCTCCCTACATACATTCCTGTCCGCACTGCTGGGCGGATTCATTTAGGTGGTATTTCAAAGCTCCTAGCCAGATAATTTGTAGTATTTCTGGTAGAAACTGGCATTAGTCATGGGTGCACTCAGTGCTCACTTGTCTTACTCTAGGTGCCCTCGTGAACAAATGCATGATCAAGAAAGCTGCTGCTTTTTTACTGGCATACGAGATGGAGGCATCCCGGACTGCTGTGACCTAATAAGTCATGGATGTCACAGGAAAACTCTAGAGATGTGTTATAGGGAAGCACTGTTCTAGCCTTCTTCCCTGTGCCATATGCAGGTTGGCAGGTGACAGATTATTTTGCTTATGTAAGTGTTAGGCAAGATTGTATGCAGTACCCTTTGGGTGCACTAAAACACCCCTGAGCTCCTGGCAATAGGAACCCAACCTTTGGTATAAGTCTGTACTACACAGGTTGGTAGTGTGGTCGAGTAGCCAGGCTTATCTCAAGAGGGGTCAATGTGAGCTGTAGGGGAGTTACACATAGATTTACAGTGACAAGTATCCAATTAAACTCTTACCCACAAGGTTTCTTGATTAAACAATTATTAATGTATTTATCAGTCGGTTAGAATAAGCCTTCTTCAGAAGGGAGCAATATCAAGCAACACACAAATACACTTCAAAAATACACACTGTTAGTTTTCTAAATCAGTAGATACCCATTTGGGATGGCTCACAGACACTACCTGCACCCTCAGGTGACTTCAATTGCTAGGGTGCTGTGGAAATTAATATATCACTGTTTGCATTTAGAATAGTCTTTGGAGAAGTGTCAAAGAAAAGAGGGTTCAGAATAAAACAAGTATTCACTCAATTATTCTTAAGCAGGTAAGTACTTTCAATAACCCCCCAATGCAAAGTCAGTTAACCCTTTCCTGGAAGGAAGACAAAACACAAAAGCAGAAGAGAGAAGAGTCTTTCATGGAGCCAGGCCAGCCAATGTTTAAGTTAGCAAAAGTCAAGGTTAACTGAAGCACGTCTTGCAGGTAAGTAGTATGTCTTTCCCAATGTTTACAAAGTCTTTGTAGGATAGAAGAAATCAAAGTAGGGCCACAAGCTGATTAGGCTTGTGAGGTAAGGAAGCTAATAGCAACTCTACAAATGCAACCAAGCAAGGCTCCAGCGAGGACAAGTGGCTACACAATGAGTGGTAAATTCTCTTAGACAGTACAGTACCATTAGGTTGAAGGAAAAGTGCAGCAGATGATTCTGTTCCTGTGCAGCTCTGCAGATCCTACTGTTCATGGGCCTCAGCCGTGGGGACAAGAGGGAGGACATCTGGGGACACCTGCACTGCAATGGGACGGTCACCGCTCGCAACCGGCAATCTTCAAACAAGTAGCACTTCTGTGTTTCAGCTCCTGACATCTACCACAAATAGTACCACTGTGGTTCCTTGCTGTCGAAATGGGCTTTCCTTGCGTCTGGGGTCCTGCACTCTATTGAGGGTGCTCAGGCTCGGTCAGTCCTGCTTCCTGGGAGTCGAGAGGATCTTCCTGTATCTCTTTGCCAGCTTAAAAGCAATGCACACAAACTGGTGTTCCTCACCCTGGCTATTCGGTTCCAGCAGCAACTGCAGTGGAAATTCAACCAGCTTTGAGATGATATCCAGGTGGCTTACTTTGGAGTTAATTGGTCCCACCAACTCAAAGGGAGATTTCATCCTTGCAGGGGCTTCATTGTTTAAATAAATTTGGACCTTCAGCACAGCAACAAAGCTTTGCGGGGAAAACCAACAGTTCAGGAGTTTCAGCAGGCATCTCTTCAAAGTTCTTCTTCGGATTCCTTCGTCCAGTGGTCGACTCTGCCTTTCAAGCTAAAAAGCCTCCCCTTTTATGCAGGTTTCTCCCATTCATTCCAGCCCAGCTGTCAGTCACCCAGCAGGGTGGCTGTCCTTGCCAGACAGCCAGTCAGCCAATCACCTAAGAGTGCATTCCTGTCTCCTAGGAGAATAAGCACAGGGAGTTTCGGGCACCTCCCTCACTTCCTGCCCCGCCAGACACCCTGGAGCCAGAGGCGGGCTTCACTCATGAATCCCACCAAAGACAAAATGAACAAAGGGACCAAACCTTGTTTGGCGCGCAGAGTAAATTTGAAGAAGGACCTTTCCATAGAGAAATGTCATAAAAAGAAGACCAAGGCCATTTTGACAAAAATGGCACCCATGGGTGCTTTACCGTGGCTACGAACGCAGCCCAGAGTAAAACACACAATGGTAGTAAAAGGTAAACCACTGCCACAAGCCATTCAGCGAGGAAAGGGTAACATAAAAATGTTACATGAGAAGCTTGACAAAGGGGATAGTAAGTAACCCCTCCAGCATCCTATTGTAAGATAGTGTGTGCTCGGTGTAGAAAGTTAGTTTACAGTAGTTTATCCAAGAGAAGGTATTTAAACCTTTGTGAAATCTGAAAGACTTCCCTGGGTCACAGAACTGAAGGTGCTGTGTGACACAATGTAAAAGATGATGGGGGTCATTCCGAGTCTGGAGGTAAGGTACAAACCATGCCGGTATTGATTTACCGGCATGGTTTTCCGCTCCATGCCATTCCGACCCCTCAGACCGTAAATTACGGCACCGTAAACTACAATGCCGTAATTTACGGTCTTGGGTCGCGCGCGCGCACCACCATGGCGAAATTAACGCCATGGCGTAAACCGGAGCTGATTCCAAGTAAGGACCACACGTAAATTACGTCCTCCTCAAGGCCGTAAAGTACCTTACCGGCATGGAGTACATACAGGCATCGCAGAGAAGGAGTAAAGAACCCTGAGCAGTGGGACCCAGAGCCACAGGTGCACACATGCAACACAGACGGAGGCCAGGAGTCTGGCATAGTAGAAAAGGAACACACCCACACACCACCACCCTCCCACACCAAGATGACACCAATTGAACAATCAAGTCCACAACCACACAAACCCCTGCAACAACACCAGGCACCCCCACTGAGGAGACACAGGGGTAGAAGGAGGGGGGAGACAGGCCCTGCATGCAGCACCAGTGCATCCTCCGTTACCACCCCTGCATGCAGCCCCCATGCACACGTAGCATGACTTGAGGCACTAGGAGAAGGCCTACCAGACAGACACCCCTGACCACCTAGACTGTGACACCGTCACCACCATATTGCGGCACAGACACAAGACAAGCGAGCACCATACAAATGTACAGTGCCAACCCGGCACAAGTGATGGTGTTGCCTGTGCCCCACACCCATGCCAAAGGCACCCACCAGCACACAGTGGCATGTCACAACCGTCCATTATGCGGCCACATATCCAAGTGCCCTTACACCCCCCCAAACACATCCCCAAACACACAAGGGTCCACCGATCCCCAACATGGATCACCCATGAGACACAAAACAGTAAAGCTGGACCAAAAGCAAATGGAGGCATGGCAAATGACAATGTTGCCCCTGACAGCACCCACCGATCGTATGTGGACCAGCTTGGCATGCACGTTGCGGACATCAACTGCAAACAATACCACTCCCCCTACGTGCAGATGGAATGCAACACTACCAAAAACCGCACACATCGGTGGGCCCGACACCAAACAACTACACATGACTCAAAGGGCCTGCTGAAATGACATGATATGATATGAAATGGCATTTGGAACGCGCCCATACACAAGTGTCTCAAGGCGCGACGAGGCAGGGAGGGGGGAACAAGGGGAAGACAGACAACGATCCCACCAGGCCAGGTGTCACACAGACCGCGCAAGTGCAGGGGTAGTGAGAATGGAAAAAGTGCAAGTGCAAGGGGACGGGGGAAGTCCAGTACAAAGTAAGTCGAATATCCAAAAATAAATTAAAAGGGCCAGCTGGTGGCAAGTGCAAGGTAAGTGCAGACAAGTGCTGGGAAGGGGGGGCTGCAGGGATAGAGAGACAGACCCGCAGTGCAGGGGTTGCCAGGGAGGCAGTGCAAGTGGAGAGTGGCTGGGCCCAGGACCGAGGTCGGCGGGAGTGGCCCAGATCCAGATCCTGTGCAGTTTCAGCGAAGAATGCAGCAGGGGAGAGGGAGAGAGAAATCAGAAGCAAAGAGGAAGGTCATGAGGTGCTTCTGGAACCAGAGATGGTTCTCCTCAAATATCAGGGATGCAGGAAGGCTGTTCCAGAGGGAGGCCCCTGCCGCGGAGAGAGATCTACCCCCAGCTTGTTGCTCTGAGAAGCGGCTGACCCTGAGTGAGTCGGAGACGGATGAGCAAAGGTCTTGGGAAGGAAGACATTCAGGAAGAGAGAGTAGAAGGTATTCATGCCCCAGGCCCCAGAAGGCCTTGTGGACAATGCATAGTGTTTTGAACTTAAGGGAAGGAGGGAGTGGGTGTGCCGATGAGGAGAATCTCAGTCTTACTAGCATTAAGGCAGTGTTCATTGGCTGCACACCATTCCTGGATATCAGACAGACAGTCAGAGATGAGGGAAGGAGAGGAGGACGCCGAGGGTAGGCCGAAAATTTGCCGGGTATCGTCCGCATAGCGCTGAAAGTTTGGGCAGAGGGTGGCAATGAGGTGGCCAAAGAGGGCCAAATACTGGTTGAACAGCCAGGGAGGGAGATTAGATACCAGGGGAACACCACAGGTGGAGGAAAAGATGTCAGAGAGCAGGGCCCCAAGTTGGACCTGGGAGGGTCGATTGAAAAGGAAAGAGGTCAGCACGCTACTGCGCCACATGGCCCAACATGCAGGATGACCTGTCTGGCTGGCTGTTGAGTCGTCTGACTGTGTCATCCAAGTGCACTGGTGCCAGAGGGTGGGTGCCTGCATGAACCAACTGCGTAGAAAAGATGGAGCCATTGTACGTTGTTCACCCTGACAACAAACCTGCCAAAGAACCAGGGCAACGGCACATATGAACATATTTTCACTTTTCCAGAATAAGGGACCCACATCACACTACATCCACACCAACTGACAAGGGATAGGCACACTACACCAGCACCACTCATTGGCGGACACCACAACCGCAAGTGCATATCAGAGGGCCCACTGCACATTCACATTGCGGCATCCCCCAGCCTGGCACCACATTGGAGACCCACACCTGGAAGTGGAATTCACGGAGGACAGCAGGGGTACGATATCACGTCACCGGCATGGCACCCCCATAGGAGTGTTGGGAATCACCATAGAATGGATCAGAGCTGGATGATGGACATGATCCACAGCCAAATGAGAATGTACACAGTACACAGCAGCAGAATGATCCAACATCAGAACAGCAGCATGCGACAAAGGAACATGTACCCCAAGATGTCCACACCACCGTTCACGGACCATCATGTAGACACGACACCCCACAGCATTACATTGCATCGGACACATATTTGTGTCCCTGATCGTGCTGAATATATCTATGTACATGTACATATGGCCATCATCGAAAGCCTGCCATGACAGCCAAGTGCTGTTCACCACCATGACAGTCCACACACCCACCTCATTTTGCGACACATGCAGCTGTTGGTGGATGTACCCTAACAGCAAGCCACATGACCCCTGTCATGAACCCCCTGAACAGACCCATGGGGCAACCAGACCATGGCCATACCCGTGCATGCGTGTAGATGCAGCAGTCACCAGGTTTGCGTGATGCACATATGTGCCCGCAAACCAGGACTGGTGGCTGACCCCTCCACTGATATCTGGTGTCGAATGGGCCCATGCCATATGTGCAGATGGACAAAAAGTGCAATGAAGAATGTCCACAATGGTTCAACTTTGCAACACCAATTGTGTATTGTGATAACAAGAAATGAAAAAAAAGTGCTTACTTCAGCAAATGCCCATGCCCCCTCCCCCCTCCCCCCAACTCCAGAACACAACGCCACCCCCCTCCCTCCAACCCCAGAACACAACATCACCCCCCTCCCCCCAACTCCAGAACACAACGCCACCCCCTCCCCCCAACTCCCGAGCAGTCGTCCCATGTAGGATCTTGGGACCACATGTGGCAGGAATGGCTAATGTCCCTTGGAGCCCTTGTCTGGGGGAGGCAAATCCCGTTTGCGCAAGGAACACCGGAGGCGTCTCTCCGGGCTGCCTTACGTGGCCTCACTTGTCTCGGACGTGCCCTCCTGCTGCGGCTCCGTATTTTGACTCCCTGCCTCAAGGGCATTAGCAATGCGGTTCAGGACATGGCATAGCCGGGTTGTATTTTCCGTCAGGGAGTCGCACAATCTGGTGGTGCAGTCGTTGAGGGACTGGCACATTTGATCGAGTTCCTCATGCAGTCAAGCCCTGGTCTGGCGATTATCCTCAATGTAGTTCCCTATGAGATCGCTCAATTGCTGGACTCTGAACTGGTCAGGTGAAGGGGGGCCATCGGATGATCTACTTGCACCAGCATGCTGTGCAGGGGGTTGTATGGGTGGACTGGGGGGAACGACGTCACACCCCAGCGGGTCAAGTTCAAGGCTGTGCACTGGTGATGGTGCATCCCCGGAGTCGCTGCATGACGCCAGTGTCACGGGGCATGGTTCCAGCATTTGCATGCTCTCCTGGTCGTCCTCCGACATGGGCCCCTGGATGGGTGGCGGGCTGGGCTCCCACTCATCTGGTGCGGTAGCGGCAGCCTCCCCTGAAATGCTAGATTGTGCTGAGGTAGGTGTCTGCTCGGCTGCTGCCACGGATGTTGTGTGGCTTGCTGGTCTGCCAGCTTCAAGTGGCCTTTCCGTAGGCTGAGGGGTGGTTTTCTTGGCTGCTGGCTTCGGCCTGGCCCTGCCAGTACCCGCGGAGGTGCTTGGCCGGCTTCCTTGGGGCTCTGTGCTGTCATGGTCTGTGCCTGTGGGGGTAGGAGAGAGGGACAACATTAGTGTATGTGTTATGTCCTATTTGCATACATGGTTGCATGGACATTTCAGTCATTCACGGGTTGTTCAGTTTGGGGGGTAGCTATGGCAGTGGTACATGTGCATGGTGAAGACATATACACATGTTTGGGAGTGATTCGTTGTGCCCTGTTCGTGTACATTTCGGCAGGTACTATGCCTACCATGCTGGACGGGGTGCATGATGGGCTGTGCAAGTCAGTCCAGTATGGTTGATGTGCGTTATGTACTCGCACTTGGGCCAGCATTAGGCGGCACTTGCCTCGGCATTTGTTGGATGGGGGGATGCGTTAGATGGGGTGAGGGCAACACGAGAGGGTGCCTTCGATGGCCCCTGGGTCAGTTTACATGATGCAATGGACATTGCCAGTGTGCACTGTCAACACTCACCTCCTTCTGCAGAAGTCGTTCCGCCGCACTCCATGGTCCCCACGCCCTCTATGGATTCCGTGCCAATAAGCTGCGTGCAGGTCTCCTCCCACGGCTCTAGTTGGACCTGTGTACTTGGCCCACCTCCCGTCTGCAGGGCCTGGCTGCGGTTGGTGGAGAGGAGGCCCCGCACCCGCACCCGCAGGTCGTCCCACCGCTTACGGCAGTCCCTTGCGGTGCGGGGGGTGTTCCAACAGCGCTCACCCTCTGTGCCAGCTCTGCCCAGATGGTCTTCTTGCGGAGGGTTGATTCCCTGCGCATGTCGCCGCTGAAAACTACATCAGCATGCTCTGCAAGGTGGTCTACCATGACCTGCAGTTCATCGGTGGAGAATTTCACCTTGCGGACGCGATCCACCACCCTTTTTGGTGCTTTCGGCATGTCCTGCGGTGCCTGGTCCGGTTCACGACTTTACTTTCCTCACAGGGCTGCTGGCAGCTGCGGATGGCAATGGATTGTGTTTTTAAAGATGGCCGCTGCTCTCCTTCCCGTTCCTGTGCGATGTCGTAATTTCCGGATCCGTTTTTCGGCGGAGACCGTAATTTACGGTCACCGTTATGCACTGTCGCTAATGCTTACAGGGCGGTGTAGTACTTTACGTGTCGGTTGCATGCCGGTAGGGGTTTTTCGGGGGATTTTGCAGGCCGCGCGGTCCTTTTCCGGCATGGCGGAAAGCGCGTGTCTGTGAGCTCGGAATGGGCCGTAATTTTCGGACTTCAACCAGCACGGTGTCATACTTTACACCATGCCGGAAAATACAGTTACTTACCGGCATGACTCGGAATGACCCCCGATGCCTATGGAGTTTGTCAGACTCCACAACCAAAAGAAACAAACACAGAAAACATATAGAATTTAAAAAACCAGCAAAAGAGCTGGGGGTCTCTAAGGTGAGAGGAATCTAGCACTAAACTGAAAATTGTCCCTAAGATAAAGAATAGACTGGGGAATGAGGATGGTTTGTGGGGAATCCCTCATTTACCACCTATGGTTAGCTCTTGACATTACTGGTTGCATCGCGGGTCCCATGAGCCCCTCTTGTTCTGAAAGAAGGATGGTCACACAGTATACCTTTGCCAAAATGACCATACGAATGGTCTATCCTCGAGTGAAGACATATATTGAGCACACAACTTCCTCAATTACATCCTTAGCCTATTTGATATTGGATGACCTCTTCGTCCTCTTTTTGAAGCTGGTTCCTCAGCCAAAGTTCTAATCACTGGCAATTATATATGGACCCCCCCAAATGACAGTACCCGTACCAACAACTGTGTTAAAACAGTGCTGCTCGTTTAGGTTTAGCAACATCTACTGATGCCACTGGGACAGTTTAATAATGCACATTTTATTTCGCGATAGCTCACCTACACTCCGATTTCCCAACCGTGGACATTACGTCTATACCAGTGTTTTTCAGTCGTAGGGTCGCATCACCTCTTTTTGTGAAGGACTGCATGGAAATCATAGGTGTGATTAAATAATTTCTTTTATGAAGCCTTGTAGCTTCCCATCGCAGGCTGGTGTGTTACCCACAGGAAAATGCCTGAGCACCATGCATTTTTTTTAACCTTATTTAAAGTGTTTATATTACAGGATATACAAATAAATCTTATTAGCTCTCTATCCATCATCTACGACGTAAACCTACCATCCATATTTCTTTTTTTAAACTCAATCCCCCTTAACCAACGTTTCCCTGAAACTCCCACACTAAATTCGTCTTGACTTTAAATGCTATGGTTGCCTTGATCTCGGCTTGTGTATAAGCAATACACTCTCTTTTACACTCATAATACCGCAATTGTAGCTCACAACTCCTGCCTTCTTCAAAGTTAATCAGACCCTGCAGCTTATAGCGATTTTGCGATCCCGCAAAATGCCGCAAAAACGGCCGTTTTGCGCAAAATGCCGCAAAAACGGCAGTTTTGTGTAAAAACAGCATCTTTAAAAAATAAAAAATAAAAAAATATTTTACTTTTTTTTTAAAGTAATCTGCAAAAATTACTGTTTCAAAAAAAATAATACTCAGGGTGCCAGGTTCTCAACTTTTTTTTTTACACAAGAAATGAAATGCGCTAACACATCTCATCACTTGCGCCCCAAAAAAGTGCAGCCCAATCCACAAGGGACACATGAATGGTCACATTTTATATGCGCGCCCATTCAGATGGCCTTTTTCACCTCCTTCATCAAATAAAGTGGCGTTTCTGTCAATTTAAAAGCACATCCCTCATTTCCAAGCAAGGTGCACTTTTAAATGTGCAGAAAGTGTAGGCAACCCTTCGTGCACGGGATGTGGTGCTACCACTGCATGACAGGGTCTTTCCTGACCCTGTCATGCATTTCTTTTAAGGTATAAACCGCTGCTGTGTCGTTTGCAATTCTGTTCCTCAAACAGGATAAAAATGCATTTTTTGGGTCGCATTTAACAGCGGCAGGCACCTGGAGGGTCTCTCCCTGTGAAAGGCACTGGGAGCTTGCAGAACACTGTCGGGAGAGCGATTCTATTCAAAGTACTGCCCATTTTGATGACAAAAATCTATCGAATGTTACAATTTGACCTATTTCGTCCAGTACTATTCGATCGATTTTTATAAATACTGAACATGTGTTGCGGGGCTGTCACCCGCTCCCCATGTTCAGTATTTTTGGTCTAGGGTGGTTGCAGAAGTGTTTTCCCCTTTTTCCTCAAAATTGGAGGCGGGGACAGAAAAAAAGAAAATAAAGAAAAGGGAAACCTGTGGAGTCGGATCCGACCCGCGTTAGAGTTAAGTAGAGGAGGGGGTGAGGTGGTGGTGAAAGGTACATTTTGGGTTGTTTGGCTGAAGTGCAAATCAATTCGCAGCAAAATTGACTATGGTCAATTCCGCCGCAAATAATTACACTTTGGTCAAACAACCCAGAACACCATTCAAGGCAGCTAGCCAGCGCACAATTTGCGCTACTGCTCAAGCCTGTGGAAACGCCCGGTCACCTTTGAGAATAAGGTGACCTGCTCATTTTCAAAAATGGGTTGTCTAAAAATAGCATATCCTCTGTTCGTTTTTTAAATCCCCCATTATTTGAGGAACTGGGTCAAAATCTACATTTAAAAAATGTTTTAAAAAAAATGATTACACTATGAGAGAGAGGGAGAGTGATGGGTGAGATGTGAAGTGATAGGCAAGAAAGCACAGGGAGAGCAGTGGGTCAGAGGAGGAAGCGCTGCACAAGAGAGCAGAGGAAGCAGTGATGCGGTGGGCCAGAAATCTGAGAGCGAGCAGAGGTACAGAAAGTAGGGGGAGCGTGTGGTCAGTGAGCCAGAAAGTAGAGAGGAAGCGGTTGGTCAGAAAGAGGCAGTGAGCTGCAGATTGGGAAAAAGGTTGAGGGAAGAGTGCGATAGAATGGGAGAAAGGATGCAAGATGCAGAAGCAGCACAAAAGAATGAAGGACACTATATTGCGGGAGGACTTGTAGAGTGTAAGGAGTGAGTTGGGAGTATGATCTGGAGTGTGGCATGGGCTGGGCAGTGCAAATTGTGACTTGACAGTGTGACATAGCACGTGAGTATTTGTATGACAGAGTGAGAGGTTAAGGAATGTAAGTTGTGATGGAGAGTTGGTGAGATGTGTGTTGGTGAGAGAGGTGTGTGGGTGTTTGGGGGATTGGAGAACATAGAAGGAGAATATTTTCAGCATTACAATTGATAATGATCAATTTAGTTAATACTATTAAATAGGCATGAACATTAAACCAGAAATGTAGCCAAATCAAACACTGTTCTGACATGCCAGAGACATCTGGGACTCTTCCTATTAAATTAATACAAAAGATACAAAATAATGATACCCTGGCTCTCTTGTAGCCTTGCACTCTGCCTATTTCCTGCAATGTGGCAATCTTACACCCTCCAGTTAATACAAAATGTCCCGCAAAAATGCCGCAATAAATAAAGGTTTGTGCCGCAAAATTTGCCATTTCATGCTGCAAAATTTGCCATTTCTTGCTGCAAAATCCTGGAAGGTCTGGTTAATAGAGTGCCTATTAGGAAAAGGTAAGTTTCATGAACATAGTAGTGTGCAGGAGGGTCATCAAGGGGGCGGTGTGCCTCACCTGCTGTGTGATGCTGGGCCAAGGTGAGACCTGTGACTGATCCCCTGGCCACCACTAGCATGCCACGGGGCGGAGGAATATGTTTCCCATATGTGAACGCAGGGGTACACTACCCTTTAAGGGGCAATGTAATCAGTGCCAGTAAGAACAGCGCTAAGGTGCAAACTAGTTTTAATGTCACTTTAGGGGATTTCTATAATCAGGGAATGGGTGTGCCAGTTTAAGACAGCCATCACATGAGAATAGAGTTGATAAATGACAGCCTCACCATGGTACAGAAATGACATGCTTTCCGGAGTTAAAAGAATCAAGTGAGATATGGCCCCTTTAGTAGTAGAGGTAGGAGCAGACAGCGAGGGCTGTCAGTCCAAAGGTTATATGTAAGTCCTGTCTAAGATCCAAGATGAGAGTCTGTGTGTTGTGGCGACACCACAGTTTCAATAGCTGAAACCAATGATTTCCCTGCAACCCAACCATCCGAATCAGAAAACAAATATGTGAAACAGTTGCACGTGATTATAGCACAAGTTCAGTCCAGGAGGGTTACAGGGGGGCAGCAGAGTCACAGTCCTATTTAAGCTGAAGAGTTTTGTGGATGTTGAAGAGGTGTACATTTGGAGATGTTTGGAAATAGGAACGAGAACAGGAGGCTGGCGGGTAAAAAGGGTGTTAGGAAGGGGGAGAAGGAGAATAGTAGAGGAGGTTGTAGGAAACTGCTAGGAGAAGGGAGGAGGAAGAAAAGAAGAACATCAGGAGGGATTGGGAGGGACATTACAGTTCGGAAGGGACAGAGAAAGAGAAGATCAGAAGGGGGTTGGAGGAAGGTGATAGGCATAAGGCAGAGAAGGGGACTTGCAACATCACACTATCGAGAATGAAAGTAATGCTGGTGTCAGGAGGAAGATGGGAAGATCAGGCAAAGTGGTAGTAGGTGATATTGCAAAATGAGAAGAGGTTGGAGCAAGTTGCGTGTGGAACATGGGAAGGCTGTGCGGGATGGCCAGGAAAATGAGGCAACCCCCAACTTCCTAATGGGTTAGCCTGAAAGTGGGGCATCAAGGAGGTGCTGGTGAATAATGAGGAGGAAGGGATGGAGATAGAGAGGGAATAGTAGAGTTTACCTTAGGTAAGAGCCCATGGCAAGGTATCAAGGATGAAGGTTAGAGTGGGCTTTTAAGCACTAGTGCTAAAACACTACAACGGGAAGTGGGGGACAAGCCTTAGAGGAGAGCCAATGAAAGGCCTAAGGTGGACCCTGTTTGTCAGAGGCTATGTGCCTTTGGCCCAAGTCCAACTCAGAAACAATATCTAGTGGAACTTTAAGTGATGACTACTATTCTGGATACAATACTTCTGGAGGAGGTCTACCACGCTGCACACAAGCTACAAAAGACTGAGCCAATACAAAAGGAAGCTGCCTCTGCACCATAGAAACTGTGAGTCATGTGGGATATGATCCAAACATATTTAAGAGACTTAGTTTGAGAGAAATGATTTTGAGTAACCGTGAGTTTTAGAAGCTCTCCTGACTACTGATTTCAGTTCTTTACATTTACTTTGGCCCAACATTTGTACATTTCCAAATAAACCACTAGTTACCTACATTTCTAAGCTGTGTCTTTGGTGTCATCCACTTGGCTTTGAGACACTGTTGACAGTCACATGTAGTCACGAACAAGTCATACACATAAAGACAGACTTCAAAGGCACTTTAATTTATGTGTACAGTGGAATAATGTCAATATGTCAAAGTTAATGTTAGACAATTTCAAATACAAATCTGTGGGGCCCCAACAATTGACCACCTGTCTCATATATTTAGCACTTGGTGTGTTTCTTAATAATACTCTTGACTTTAAGTGGGTATAAATAGAAGCCAGGTTACAAATAATTCACTATGTTGAACTCAAGCTTACTCCTAACTTACTCATTTCTCATTGTAACTGCTCTACAAATCGAATAGCTCTAGCAAGATTCAAGACATGGGTAAGTTCCTTGTGAATCAGCACTGAGGGGTTACCAAGTTAAGAAAAATAGACATGCAGCACAATTGCTTTAATGGTGCCTGGAGAAAATCAAGTCCACCCTGCTGAATGCCATCTCGAGTTTAACCATAATGGCATTGACTGGGGCAGGGCTACAGCCTATTATTCTTCTCGGGACCGCCCCTTCTCCTCCTATCCCTCACTCTTCACCTCCATGAAATCAAACACCACAAATCCCCGTATCTCCAATGTTTTGCTGAAGAGGGCTCTGCTGGCCCTGAATAGGGCTTGGCTTTTGTATCCGTTCATATGTGATTCCTTTGTACGAGCCACAAGTTCCAGTCAGAAGCATCTTCAGGATTATTCAATTTGGTGGGTAGCACCTAACTTTTTAATTCCTTGGAAACGCTATCCAGCGCAAAGCCCAGCAAACGACTTTGGGGTTGGTACTTAGCAGAAAGTTGAGTTTTGCTCGATACTGTAGAAATGTGGAAACATCACTTTAAACCAAGTGTTCCTACCTTTTGCATCCTATGCATCTATGTCTTTACATTGGTATGTCTTAGCATACATGAAAACGCACTGATGCAGGAGCTCAGGTCCCAACTTTTAAATTGACATAGGGTGGCTGAGACTTTTGGGGTAACCTTTGACCCAGATGATGTCATGGGAAGTGGCATCACAGGGAGTGCTATTACACTGCATGACATCACACAGAGTGGCATCACAGAGCTTACGTGTCAGCAACAGACTGTCTAGGCCTTGATTTATAATGACTCTCCACTTTCTAACAAAACTAAAAAGTGATGGTTTGAAGGTTTTACAAGAATCATAACCAAAGGCAACTTTTCCAACCATAATTATTTTGGCTGGTCTGCACATTACAGAAGAGAGCCTGCCATTTGCAAACCAGTCTTGGTCCTGCCACAAGTGGGAACAGTCCAGTCAGGGCTTCTAAATCCTGCCCCATCTACAAATGCACTCAAAAATCCTCTGAAAACTTTAGGTCTAATTGGACTTAATTAGTGGAAAGCTAGATTCCCTAGCTGTAGCAAGAAAGTCATCCACATCTGACCATGCACTCTCTCTCTTTCTCTTAGAGAGGCAATGTTAAACCAAAACGTGATAGATAGAAGGCACTAAACCAATCATAAACCAAGGAGGATAGCTCATCAGCAACATGCTCGCCTTGATAGCAAGACAACACGAAGCAACACAGGTTCGATTCCCGGGTCTGCGTTTAGAAACCTCTGGGTATTTAAGCGTGTTATAGATATGCAAATAAGACAAAACTATGCAACTAAAAACAATGAATTTCTTGTAACAGCGCCTCGATGCCCGCGGGCTGTGTGAGCATTTTAAAAATGCAAAATAAATACATAAACACAGGTATCGTGCCAGGCAATCTTCTATAGCTTTGGACTGCAAGAGTCATATTGAAAGAACCAATATATTGGCGTGACAATTTGCAGTAGCCCCTGGAGTGTGTCAAGTGCTAGACTGGGTTACCACAATAACTGATTTCAGGCCCAAAATCTGGACAATATGGCAAAGTAATACGTTATTATCAGTTCAATAAAGTAGGGAAATCTGGCAAGCATAACAAATCACAGCTCACACATTCTCAAATACATTTCAGTTACACAAAGGCTGTATACCTCAATATGCATCATCTATGACATCATCCTATGTGGCAGATAATAAAAACCTATCGGGGGGAGGGATCGGTTAAGGGAACATATATACCTATAGCCTGTGTAGGTGTTAGTAACACCATTGGCTGTCCCTTATCTAGTAGGCATGCCTGGAACAACCTCTAACTACGTATAATACAGATAATAGTAGAATAAAGGCAGCGGATTGGCTTCTGCAACAATGCATTGTACACCATCAAATAGACCATTCTGATTGGTTGACACCCTCTTTCAACCTTGGATATTTGGCTTGTTAGCAGCATGTAATCAAAAGGAAATCCAGTTGCAGTGAACAACGTCAGACAACTGCCCACTTGGCCAATTAGCCTACCATCTCTCATCATTTCGGCCCTAAGCCAAGACCTCTTCTTTGTTGTTGACCTTGTTGACTGCTCTATTTTTTGGAACTTTAAAGGTAGTGAAGGTACATTGCTATCTTCTCCTGTAGCCTTATGAATAGGCCTTGTTTTCTGGCCTTGCACCACATGTGAGGAGACCATGATTTGTCCATTTTATCCTCCTTATTAATGCTATTTAAATCAATTATACTGGCTGCTATTATTCTCCCTGTCCTCTGAAGACTTGGTTGCTCCGTCCTGCATAAGCTTTCTGCATTTTTATCTACCCAATAGTTGGCACTTGCAAATGTTTACTACTTTACTTAATCTAAAAACTTAACTTAATCTAAAAGAAATATGTCTTACCCACATGGCTTATCCTTTTCAACTCATTTTGTACCTTGTAGTTGCTTCTTGCTGCGGCATCTTTAATCCTGCACCAAACAAATAATATTTGTTTGGCACAAATGTGTATTTCAGTGCCTGTCAGCTCTGCAGTCTTGGTCTCTCTCCTTAGGGTTTTCAGCGTACTATTAAACAAAACCGACATCCATTTTGTCATCATGGCTGCTTTACCCATGTTATATGTTCAATATTTCTCTTCTACGTTGTGTTTCTGCATATATACACCTGCTGGATTTCATTTCAACATATATGATTTTTTCGTATCCATATGTTTGTTTACTTTGTTACTTCAGTCACATCTTCATTCTTTAATTATTCGTATATCGTTTCACAGAGCCACTGTGTCTTCTTTTCATGATGTCATTTTACAGCAGTCAGGCTTTACTTATAGTTTTTCTATATCCTGTGGTGTCTTCAGACATCCCTCTACCACTTTAGTTTGAGGGTACATTTGGTACGGTTATCTGAGCGCATAATGTCTTTCATATTGACGATGCAGTACAGGGACGATACCAGCTGTCATGCACAGTGGTTTCTTGCTGTTCTTCCAATATGACGGAAGTGAGGGGGTGGGCTCCATGATTGACATGTACATCTGCTTCCTCAACCACCTCCTCAATCTTCTTCCCCTTCTCTTCACATTGTGGTTTCTTTGGAATCCATATCTTTGTCACCCGCCTCAGGTCACCTGCATTATTTATGTGTTCATCCAGACTCCAGGTCATCTGGCAACATTCCCCAGTTGGTTGACAGAGCACCCAACGTCCTATATAGTTCTTATGATTCTTGGGATAATAAAACTTTGTTCCTGGGGGTGCCAGAGGACTTCCTATCAGGTACTCACGGGTGGTGCTTTCAGTCTGTGTGTGCTCATCAGTTACAGTATTCACTCATTACCTTCATCCCAATAGCTTTTTTTGCTGTCTTCTTGCATTGTCCTATGATTATTCTTATAAGACAGAATCCAAGCAATACCAACACTAGTATTGCCCCCAGTAGTTCAAAAGCATTTGACACCAGGTTGGAAACCCATGAGAACAGGACGAAAAAAAATCTTCATTTTCGGTTTCATCTACTTCTTGAACCATTTGTATGCAGCATTGATAGCATAGCTATTGTTTCTGCCAGAGTTCCATTTTCTCCATCGTGGGCAGGGCTGTATGTACAGCAAGAAGAACCGATCTTGGCATACACAACTCATTCCATTTCTTTAATCAAGTCCAGGACATACCTATTCTGGATGGTCATGAGCCTGCTGGCCCTCAATTCTTCTCAAATCACATTACATTCTTCTATTGTTATGTTGATTGTCTGTAGCAGTTTCCACATTGTGATTTGTAAGCACTTTGGATTCACTGCAGTTTGAATTCCTTGCACAAATATGGCTGTAAATATCACTGCCATTCTACTGAATGATTTATGCTCATCCGGAATGTCATGGTAAGGTTCTATTGATTTTGCATAAAAATAGTTTTCTCTCTTCTGTCGGGTGAGGTTGAGCAACCTCTTCTTCTGGTGTGCATACATTTTAGAAAAACTGCCTATATGGAGATCACTTTGGGGACTCACCAATGCAGGAATATGTATGATCACTATATAATATATTCCTCTGCAATTATTAGGTAGCTTCTGATAAGCTTTGGGTCCACACGTCCAATAGTGGTCTATAGCACGACAGTTCTTCCATTCATTCCTGGTACGTCAATTATTTGCTCACATCATTTATTATCTCCATTTGTGGTCAGTCCCTGTTTCTGAAACACAGTGTCACATTCTTCATTTGTATTATGGGTACAGCTTCTGCTTCATTTTCAACCCATATTAATCATTTGAAATACTTGGCCTATTCCTTTAGGTATTCATCATTCACAATTTGCACTATTTTTACTGGTGGCATCCTCAATAAATGTGCACTGCATGCTAACATTCCATCCCCTCATCCTGTACTGGTGGCAACTCGCCCATATACCAATAGCTGGGCCTCTCCCAGCATCCTGGTAATCCTAGTATTTCCCATGTGTCTGCACAAGTCAGTGTCTTCTGTTCCACAGTCTTTATCTGCTATCCATTCATACCACTGAATGAATATAGGAGCATTCTACTTTTCCAATGTAGGTCTTTTTTTCATTTTCTGTGTTTTTATGTAACCATCTTCATATGGAAACTTTCTTTTCAACATCCATTGTAGGTTTTCCAATGTTCTTTCCGACTGTCCTCTTGTTGTGCATGTTGTTAGATGGCTGAGACACTTTGCATCATGTATAGCTATTTCTCTTGCAATTAATGTTCTGGCTGCCTTCATGGCATAATGGATGAGATAACACACATAGCAGCTCTCATGTGCCAATCTCCTCCCCACTTCCTTCATGTTCTGGTGCCACATGTTATTCTTTAAATGGGTGATTTATCAAGATATGAATTTATATCCTCGTGATCTTCCCCAGCATCTCTCTTAAGTTGGATAATTTGTTTGGAAATATCAGGGAAAATATCACTAGTGCTTTTGTTAGGAAAAGAAATAGATGGGTCTTACATAATTTGGCAAAATGTTATGAGCATGAGAAAGTAAAGAGAACACATTGTGCAAAATGTAACTACAAGTAGTATTGCAAGAATGTCCATGTCTCGAATTATGTCATGTACATTGGGCAGTCTTCTTGCTAGCAATGTGTATCTTACATAATGGAAGATTCACATTCTTTTTAATTCAATCATTTAGTTTCTGTCACTTTTATAAACCACACCTTTATAACGAAAATTGTAATATTATTGCTTTGATGATCCTGCAAATAATAGGACTGGTTTTAGGATTTCTCAAATTGTGACAACGTCAACGTGCCTTCTCATTAAGGCTGGATAAGACTGAAGTATTGATACTAAAACAACATGCAGAAATGCATGTAATGTTTTAGGCAACATAAAGAGTCATGTGCAGTCTTTGTGTAATTCTGCGAATGCTACAAACATTGGCTCTTGGTAGCTGATCTCATCTGCATGCACTGAACTTCTTCTCTTGCTTCACTGTAAGCGGGTGAAGGAGGGGTGAGGGTCTCATCCTTTTGTAAAGCTTTACATTATTCAAGTTCTGCAAAGCACTTCTTCCTCCGAGTTTTATAGCAGTAGGAGTGACCCCCTCTACTAGTGACGGCCCCTCAAAGCGGAGCTTGTTCCTAGTGCAGACTACATTTTTTACAAGCACTTGGTCCCATGGATACAAACGAGGTGCTTTTAGCAAGTCAACAGAATCAACTGTTTGGCTGTCTTCATCAATCTTCTTCGACACTTCCCTCTGATTTTTGATCTGTTGAGAAATAACAGAAATGCTGGTGGTCATATTTGTCAAATAATCATGCATCTCATCCCCTAATGTTTTTGCTACACTATGGGCATCAGATTTTATTCAGGTAGGAGGAGCAAGAGGTACTCTCACACAGTGTCAAGTCACCAACTCATGAGGAGTTAGGTGGTGATCTGAACTAGGCTGGTTTCTCAGAGCAAACAGAGCAAGGGGTAGGCAATGTATCCATCCTTTCTTTAAGGTCATTGTGATATGTTGGCTATCCTTTCTTTAAGGAGTCCATTTAGCCACTTAGAGATACCATTCACCTGTGGGTGATAGGCAGACAAAAACGTGTGCTTTATACCAAAACAAAGTGCTATCTGTTCAAACATTTCATTTACAAATTGCGTCCCATTATCAGACCACAGGACTTTGCACGCACCCCATCTAGAAAACACCTCATGTATGAGAAACTTGGTAGCACATGTGGCATCAGCGTTCATACATGAATCTGCCTAAATCCATCTGGAGAAGGGACATACTACCAGTAACATTTATCTGTAGCCATTGCACGTTTGCAACATATGCCTATAATCTCTATTTAGATTCTGAAAGGGACCATTGGGTCTGGGGATTGCTCCTCTCGCTGGTCTCAAGGTGTGCTCTGCTGTGAACTTCTGACAAACAACGCAGTTCACAACAAACTGTGCAACATGTTCTAACAAGTTTGGTGAAAAACATGTTTCTGCAATCATGACAACAAGATTATCTTTGGTTATTTGCGCAGGATAGTGAAGCTGATACAGCTCAACTTTCAATAATGCTAGAGGCATAACTAGCTTTGCAGTGCTATCCTGTCTCCACAGAGACTCGGTGGGTGATAAAGAACACCCCTGTCTCTTCCATAAAATCTATTCTTCCTTTGGAGCTCGACCTTGCAGCTCAATTAACTGTACAATGGATAACATATTAAAACCTTCTTTTATTAGCATGCAGCATTCTGACATTTGCTTATCTTCTACTTCAAACTTAGAAATATTTGCAAAATATGCTGCTCCTTTGGCTTCAACCTCTGCGACTTGATTACCATGAGAAATCATGTAAGCCCTCTTAGTATGAGCTGTGCATTATACCACGGCGATAGCCAATGGCAGCTTTAGTACCATAGTAAACTTGTCCAATATAGACGCATGTTGCACTGGTGTGCCGTTTGCGTGGAGGGAACCCTTCCTTTTCCAGTATGACAACCCTCCGTGACTGGCTGATGTCACATAGGCGGAGTCAGAATACACTGTCACTTCCTCATCCTCATATCTATGGAGTGTGCCGGAAAGTGCCCTAATTCTGCAGCCTTTAAATCGCAAAAGCAGCAGCAGCTAATGCTTGTTCACAAGGGCAATGCCCTTTCATTATGCCCTTTCATTACTGGGTCTACAATCTCACTATAGTAGGCTAACAGTTTATGTCCCTATCTGAATGTCCTTTTCTGTGTGAGTACTGCTGTCATCATTTATCCATTTGAATGTGAGAATAAGTCAAACTCCTTTTTGTAGTCTGGAATTCCTAATTCAGGGGGTGCACAAATCTCCCTTTTTAATTCCTTGAATACTTCAGTCATCTCATCTGTCCATGTTATTTAACTTTTACCCATCATTGCTCCCTTAAGTCCTTTTTTAAGTGGTAAAATATATGTACTGTAGGTTGAAACCCAGTCCCGGCAATGATTACATAGACTTAAACATTGTTGCTTTTACTGCTCTCCATCCTCTTCCCTCATCACATGTCCCATGAACAACCACCCTGTCCTCTCTTACCACTGCTGCTTCTAGTTCTATGGGGATAACCTGTCCTTCCGAATCATCCATAGTTATTTCTAGCCTAAACAGAAATTTGTCAGGTATTCTCAACAATTTACCTACGAGTCTAGGAAGCCATGTCAACAAAATATTTACTTCATACAAAAATACTTCTGGGTCTAAAGGAACCCCTTGTAATGCACTTGGGCCTGTGAATGATAATATGAATTCTCTAACATGTATGCAGTGTATGCTTAGAGTGGAACACACTATCTCTTTGTCAGTGAAAGATATTATCATATTTACTTTTGTCATCAAATAATGTCCTAATATGTTAACTGGTGTCTGCCGAGAATACAATAATTGCATAGACACATCATGTTCTCCTATAGAAAGTGGTGGTTCCTCAGTGAAAGGAACCAAATTAGTAGCCACAGAGAATCCCTGTAAATTCACAGCAATCCCAGACATTGGGTACTTTCCCTCTCGAACACAGGAATGAGCTGCTCCTGTGTCTACAAGGAAAACACATGCCTTGCCTCCTATCACTACCATGACCCTTGGTTCCTCTTGTTGGTCTGGTGTCACAGATATTACTGAACACATCAAGTATCTCTGTGAGCTCTCCTATTGTCGGTATAAATTCATCCCTGCACCTGTAAAAGATTTCTTCCGCCTACTGTCACAATCCCTATCCTGGGAGTGGGTACTTGTAGGGCTTATGCATTTGCCTTCCATTGTGGCACCGTTGCTTATTGCATCAGAGCATACTGTGGGTGTTGAGTGTGTTTTTCTTGTGGTTGCATAGGCACTTTCTGTGGTTGCCCTTAAGGCAATTGTGTTTGCAGTGGGATCTGCTGCTTTTGCTGTGTATGTGGTGTACATATCTGATACTGCATGTGATATTGGGGATAATAATCCTGTGGTTCTTTTTTTATAATGTGGAGAATAGCCCATCTCCCCTCTTGGAGGTTGCAAGTTCTGTTGCATGCCACTTCTGCTTCTACAGGTGCATGCTATGTATTCTGTCCCCCACAGTTCCAGCATTGCTGTGGTTGCCATCCATTAAATACTCGTCCCGCTTTAGGATTTTGAAATTGGCCTCGTCACCTAGGCCCATTCCCTCTACCATTTATTTATTTGTTTGTTTATTTAACATTTATAGAGTGTGCCAAACCCCTGGGTATCTGGGAAACAGGTAATGCGGTACAGTCAACAATAGAAAACATAAGTTTGGCATATATTATATTGTACATATTTACAGACATAGGGTAATTTACAGATGCATAGGATTCGTAAGTATGATAATCAGTGATATTTACATGTGCAATCATATTCACATAAGTAGTGTAATGATGAAGTAGAGTAGACATATTTACATAGTCAGATTCTATAGTGAATATACTGTAGGCATTGCAGCATCAAGGGCTACACATTGGAAGTGAAGAACCAGGCCTTGAGTTTTCTGCAAAATGAGGTGTCAGAGGGGTCGGCTCTGATGTCTAGAGGTAGGGCATTGCAGCCTTTGGCTGCTACAAATGGGAAGCTACATCCCCCCGCCTTGGTTATTTTGAATTCTGGCACCTTGATAAGGAATGCTGAAGTGGAGCATGTGGGCTTGATGGTTTGGGTTGGAGTAAGCAGATTAGTAAAATATTTAGGAGCAATGTTGGTGAGGCATTTGTGGGTGATTGCTAGGGTTTTGAATTTAATTCGGTCCTGAACTGGTAGCCAACACACTTTGCGTCTGATTTCAGAGATATATTCTCTTCTTGGTATGTTCAGTGCTTCCCGTAAGGCTTTGTTTTGAGTGACCTGTAGTTTTTTGATACTGTTGGGTGCAGTGCCCGCCAGGAGGATATTACAATAGTCAAGTTTTGAGAAAATGAGGGCTCTAGCTAAGGTTAGGCAACTGTCTGGTGATAAGTAGGGTGTTGACGAGTTTGGCAGTGTAGGCTGCTGATGAGATTATGGAATTAACTTGCCTGGACACGGTTAAGGAGGAATCTAGATACACACCCAGTGTTTTAACTTCTTTAGAGACGGTAGTGGTGTTTCCATCAATAATGAAGTGTTTGTATTTGGGGTCAAATACCTTCAGGTGAGTTTTTGTGCCAACCAGGAGTAGCTCTGATTTGTCATCGTTTAGACAAAGTTCATTTTTTGCCATCCAGGATTGTATCAGTTGGTAAACGTTGTTGAGGATGGAAGAGTCTGTATCATAGTCTCCGGTTAGTGGTATGAGAATATGCGTGTCATCCATATAGTTTGTATAGGATACTCCACGTTCATCAAGGCGGTCGAATAGCAGCTTGGTGAATATATTGTAGAGAGTTGGGGATATGCAAGATCCTTGAGGTACCCCTGAAAGAACAGGGTCTGGGGCGGTGTTAGCTAAGATTGAGAAAACTCTCATATTACACTCTGAAAGGAATGATTTTATCCAGGCGATATCATTAGGTGAGAAGTGTGCAGCGCTGTCCAAGTGGTGACATAGTATGTCACCACCTTATGACATACCTTATGGCCAAATATTGTACATGCCCTGATCTACAGGGTACCCTGCATTGCTTGTCTGGCTCTAACTCTTGTGTGGCCAAGCCTTCACCGCTTGTCAATGCTGCTCCTTCGATGGCAAACTTTGACAACTTTTTCTGAACCAAGTTTGCTTCCACCTGCTTTCTATTCTCAGCTTTTTTCTTATTCTACTCTTGTAACAATCGACAATAATGTATGAAAGTCAACTGGATTTCTGACCACGGCTTCGCTTCCATCCCTACCTGTTTCTTTATTTGCTGTTGCACTGGCTCCGGCAGTCCCTGACATAAAATATGAAAAACTAATGCTACTGTTTTATCCCACAGTTCTGTCATCTCAAGCCGCCAATGTTCATAAATCTGTGGAAAAAAAGCAAAAGGATATTTGTCATCACCCATTTTATTTGTCATAATCCCCCCCTTGTCTGATGTGTCAGGATATTGTACTCTGAGTGCAGTTACACTTGCATATCCTGCTTGTCTCCAAATTTCGTCAGCTCTCTCCCCTAGAATAGCTGCTAGTAGACCTTTTACATCACCCACTGTTAATGTCATTCCTGCTGTCATTCTTCTAACTCATAGATCCATTTTCCTGTACCTGCAGTCAAGCTAGGTAACTTACATTTCAAATGGTCTTTATCCATTTGTGGCCACTGCATATATTGTGGTTGTCCTCTCCCTTTCTCTAATAATGGAAATTGCGTAAATCCTGGTCCTGTACCACGATCATATCCATCTACTCTCCTTATCTTCCAGACGGGGCTAGCTTCACCCGTTCATCTTTGTCTGGTAATGACCTTAATCTACTTACATAAGGCAGGGATATATCCCCTGCACTACACTCCATGCTTGTGGTCATTCAGAATATGGTTTAGGTTCTGATGTTTTTTTCTTTTGGGAACTCTAAGTCTGAACACTTTACCCCTCTTTCTATGTTTGGATCTACAGAAAAGCGACATGTGCCCTCTCTTCGCGCTCTCTTATTTTTTTCCCTTTCTTCATCTGACATTATCACACCCCAACTTTTGTGACTGTTGTCCCTTTCCTCATCATCAAGATATGGGGCCTCATTAGGAGTCCGGCGGTAGCCGTGCCAGTAAAACTGAAAGGCTGCTGCCTGACTTGTGTATGTATCCGGTGCCTGGCTTCACTGAAACACCGGGGGATTACAACCGCGGTGTTCCTGGAAGTCAGGTGCCAGAAAAATGTTAATCCGCATTCCATTTGAGTCCCATGTGAAAGTCTGCGAGCGGATGCCGTCCCAGCCGCCAGGGCAGCCGGCCGCAGACACGGAGTGTGCCGGTCCGGTAACAATGGTGCCGGTACGCTTACTGGCACCATTGTTACCGGACCAGCGCACTCTTAATGCGACCCACAGTCTGCTTAAGGACAGCGTTCTATGTTTGTCCATCATCACATCATCCAAATTGCCCCTTGTTTCTTTCGGTGGAGATCTTCCAATATTTCCTCAGGTCTCGTAACCTGGAAGCTTTCTGGTCTCTGAATCTTGTGGCTAGTGCCCGGAATCAGTTGGTTGACATGAGACCAGGTTCTCAGGATCTGCTCATGTATATCAGCAAATATTCTGGCAACTGGCCACGGATTCACAATAGCCAGAGTTATGCAAAACACTGTTTCGGTGAAGTTTTAGGAAGGATTACATGGACAAATTAGTAAATATACCTAGCCAGAAATGTTACAGCCATTAATTGACCAAGTAGTCCACATAGAATATGGACTTGAGGAAAGACATGAAGAGTGAAGAAGAGGAGAACACATATAAGCAACCCAGAGGAGAAATGTGATACCCAATGGTGTCGAGGCTGTCTCTATTAGCTAATAGACTGGAAGGACTATTCTGCCTGTGATCATTCTTGCGAACGTGCCTCCAATGTCTATGAACCCTGTTGGTCTGGAACCTTTACCTTCATTACCCATGTCTCGGGAGGCTAGCTCAGTGGCAGTGGGTGCGTGCTTAGGAACCCCATGGTATCAAGCACGTTATAAATAACCTATCATATCATATCATGGAAACCTATTGCCCTGCTTATCTGGTGGAAGGTGATGCCTCTATCCTCACTGGCATTACCATTGGGGGACAACAGGGGCAGGGAGATGGGGACCAGGGCCTGCAGTTGGGCACCATTGGCAACACAAACAGCAGATCAGTGGGCACCAGGAGGGCCAGCATATTTGCTCAGTCATGCCACAATGGTGGCTCTGTGTATGCTGTGGGACAGGCATTCCTGGTTGCCATGGCAGCATGTTCCCAGTGCTGCACACCGGAAGCCTATGAAATCCAGGCTTCCGTTCATTCGGGGCATCTGAGTAATCAGATACAGCACACCCTTTTGCCTCAATGTCCTGCATCCAGTTGCCTGATCCAGTTCCTTTTTGATCCCTTGCGTCTGACTTTACTTTGATCATGTTTTTGGCTTCTCTTCCTCCTATGCCCTTTTCCTTTGCCTCGCCCTTGCCAGTCTGCCTCCAGCCTACCCTCAGTCTGCCTCTTACCTGCAGTAAAGCCCTTCTTTTGGTTTCTACCATCCATTGCCAGTCTTTGACCACCAACTTAAGTGGACAAGAGTAATCAACTGCTAGGCTTCTCTTTCAGTACGTTGGACTGTCCCTGTACCATGTAAATCTGAAGAAGAAATACTGTGGTACAGGGAGGAGATCCATAATGAACCAGAGTGTTCACTACTTGGGGGGTATTGCAGGCCCAATTTTGGTATCACCTCACCATGGCAGAGTAAAGAGAAGCATGGAAAGAGGCCACAAGAACCACAGGTATGCAACACAAACGTGATACACTACTTGACACAATTAACATATACTATTTGTTATTTTATTGCAATTTATAGAGCACTGTACGTAATAATTTTAAAATGTTACTGTTAGGCAGAAACCTGTGCAGTTCCTTAGGGACCACTGCAAAAGGTTTAAGACTGCAGGTGTTAGCAGTAAACCCAATTGGTAGCAGTCTGTATCACCCAGATTTACCTGGTAGCTGTGGCTGAGCAGTCAGACTTCTCTCAAGAAGAGTTAGGCAGTATATAGAGTATACACATTAGGTACAATGAGACAGTAGCACAAGCAAACACTGACCAGAGCTTTGGTATGCATGTATATAATTATTTATTTAAAAATACACTTGTAAAAATAAACTGGCACTAATATGTCAAGCAAGTTCAAACACAGTCACTAGAAATATATACATCTCCCTGATTAAATTATTCGACAAGTCTAAGTTAAGGCACCACTTATTTGCAAAACAGAGGTGAGCGCGTAACCTTAGATGGCGCTCCAATAATTATTTAAAAAGGGAGAGAAAAGGCAGAAATAGGAAAACACACAATACCAACACTTTTAAAGAACCACAGCAAGTCAAGAAAGGCAGGGTCTACTGTAGAGCAAAAGGTTCATAGGCCAGGCCCACTCTTGGAGAGAACAAGGCGAAATGTGCCCAAGATCACACAGTTGAAGTACACTTTAAAAGTCTTTGCAGATAGTTCAAAAAGGAGTTAGATTAGTTCAGAAAAGTTAGTTAACAGGTCCAAGGTCACCCCAGGATAAAGAGTCAAGGATTTACGGGACACCTTGAACAGTCTGTTGCAAGGGAGACCAGTCGGGACACAGTACCTGAAATGGTGAGAAAACTCCAGCGGGGGCAGTTGTTCCTGGTAGCGGGTGCAAGTCGGTGCTTCGTCCAGGGGAAGAGAAGATCTTGACGTGGAGGAAAGCTGGAGGTCGTTGGACTGCCAGGGAAGAAACCATCCGCTGAGTTTCCCGGTTAAAAGGTACTACCCTTTTATTCGCGGTAGTGGTCAAGCGTGGCTATCCGGTCGCCGGGGTGCTTGGCACAGGCGATTCGACCATGAGACGATCCAGGAAGGCGAAAAAAGGTGAACTGGTTAACCCCACCAGCTCAAAGAAAGAAGACTCTCCTGGAAGAAGAACTTCTCTGTCGTTGGGAAGTGGGGAGTTCGATTCAGCAGGGCTCCACGGTGGTGTCATTGTTGCAGGTCGCTCAGCTTCTCCCTCTTCGGATTCTTTAGGTCCTGTGGCGACCTCTGAAGTTCCAGTCCCCAAAGTCTTGCTTTTATGCAGAAAACCCCCATTCATCAGTCCTAGCTGTCACTCAAACATGCTAAGTGGTGAGCCGGGCAGCTCACCACTGGGCCAATCACACAAGAGTGCGACTTGAGTTGCCGAGGCAACTCAGTCCAGGGTGCCTATTCCCCCCTCCCACACATCCTGTAGACCCAGACAGAGTGGCACCACTTTTGGAGGCTTCTGTGCAGATGCCCGCCAAAAGTGGAACAAAGGGCTCGACTTGGGTTGAAGTTACAGAGGTGAACACAAACGCCATTTTAAAACCGAGTACTGGCAAAAAGACCCAACCGGGGAATAAATATTAAATAAATAACCCGGCGGTATCTTTAACATTGCACCAAAAAAAGTGGTGCGTTTAAAATGAATGGGAAAATCCCATAGGAAATATTCCGGTGGAATATTTCGCGTGGTATCCACTGCCACCAGCCAGAAACTCGACAAGGGGGGACTGGACAGTGCCCCCTTGAAAAACAGACCCAGGGGCAATCGAATTACCCCTACCAGTACTCCCACAATATGATGGTTTGTACTGGTTCTGTTCATAATTTAAGACTAGTAAAGTCAATGGTGACTTTACATGCCCTGGGAGACAGTAGTCAGTCCCAGGGTACGGAGTCTATGTTTGGGGGTCACCATGACACCCCTGTCTTACTGCACTAAGGGTGCTGTGTAACACACTTACCAAAAACACATGAAGCCCTATGGAGTAAAAGACCCCATAGCCCATAAAACACATTACAAAGTCAAAGGACATTCTCAAATCATGCCTAAGAGTGGGAGAAAAAGAGTCTCACTCTTAGCAGGAGAAAAATAATAAACCCCAAAAATCCAGCAAAGCTGATGGGGGACTCACTAGGTTTGGGAAATTAGCCTTTACAGAGAATTCTCCCTAACTGTTAGAAAAATCAGAACTGATAACAATGGGTAGCTAAGCTGCAGAGTAGGAAAGATTGCATATCAGAGAGGAAAACAAGGAGATGAGCTTTGGGACAGCAACAGAAAATATGAAGAGAGGATGGACGAATATCAGGAGGCAGGCATTCCAAAGTTTGGGACCCAGAAGAGAGAATGAGTGCAAGCAAGAAGGGGCGCAATGACTCTTAGGGACAGTAAGAAGGTGAAGGGAATGAAGAGTAGATTAAGGTGGGTAAAGTGAAATGAGGGAAGCAAGGTAAGAAGGCACAAGACCATGAGAACATTTAAAAATCATACAGAAAAATGCAAAAGAAGAAAGAATCAGGGCAGGGAGATAGAGGGAATGGAAGGAGAGCAGATGATTGAGTGGGAAGTGAGGAAAGAAGAGGGACAGCAGATTTAACTACAGAGCGAAGAGGTGCAAAATGGGAGGATGGCAGTCCAATGGGAATAGAAGAGAAGTGATCCAAAAGGAAACAAACTGTAGCAGTGGTAAGAAGTTGTGCAGTATGAAAGGACAGACAAGGGCATATTTTGCAAATATTAAAGAGAAGAAAGCAACCGAAGAGGAGAGAAAATATAGAGGGATTAGGGCAGGAGGACAAAGCATTTTGTCAATTACCTGAAAGAGACGATGGGGGTGATGCGTGAAGGCGGCAATGATAGAGTGTTAGGGAGGCTGGCACCAGTTTAAACTGAGCACTGGCTGTCTTGTAAGGACAGCCACCCCCAGGTGATTGAACGGTCCATCGGACTGAATTAATGGGTTCTGGCATAAAAGGCAAGGCTTTTGGGAGAGACGGCTAAGTCGACCACTGAAACTGAAGCTCGAAAGAAGAAGATGACCAGAGATGCCTGCAGCACCTCCAGTAACTGCAGAAGCACAGCTGAAGTACCAGCCCCATTATTTAATTGACAGGGAAGCTTTGACCATTCCCCAAATGTCCTGCGACCTTCCAGAGCTGCACAATCCCAATAACCAGTGTACCATGACCACCTTGAAGTGCATTGCCTTACTGTGGACAAATCTCGCTGGAACCTCAGTGGCATCCGTGTGGACCTCTAGAAGCATGAATCCACTGCTCAGATTCTCCTCACCAGAGTGCAGGGCCAAGAAAAGAAGAAGAGTCCAACCAGTGGTGATCGTTTGCTCCTGGTGCTGAGACAAAGGTGCCAATACCAGACACTAACGCAGGAGTAAGAAGAATTCTTTGCTGGCAAGTCCCTCTCTTGACTTTAGCTGCAGGAGCAAATCTAGGGTCCCACCTTTCGTCACCATGACTTAGGACTAGGAGGCCGGGTTTGCAGCCATGCATCCAGAAGGCATCCAGCAGCATCATCTTCTTCACTCTCAAGTTACTGTGGGGCTCTTGGTAAATTTACCTTAAGCCATTTCTGTCACTCCTCTCCTTTTGGACCACTGTTTCTACTGTTTGGGTGTTGATCAATGTCCAGTTGCCCAGGTCTAACAGTCTGTGTCCCTACAGGAAGGCTTCTCTTAAGCTCCTGAACTTTTACAAATTCCAACTAACTTGTTACATACCTGTGCTGAGAAGATTTTATTCAGAACCATTGCTTTCCTTTTGACTTTTGCATTGCTGGATCTTACAGTAAATCTTCTAACACTCTTCGCTTTGGCATTGCTTCTTTCTCTCGAAAACCTGAACTAAAGTACTCCTTTCATGACTACCTAAGCTTTATTAAAGTTGCTACAGTATTGCTTACCTGTGGTTACTGCTCTTTACATTCTTGAACTTACTTATAACAGAATAATGCAGTTATTTTAAATAAATGTGTGTTACTTACCTCACTGAAGTCACTCCGTATGTGTATAAGAAAAGTACATACCAACTCACTCACCTGCTTTATTTTGCTCTTTTACACCAAATGTACGTTTGATGTTGATGGTTGATACAATATTCCTTTATTTTCTAACTGCCTTGTGTATGTATAAAAGATATTACTATTTTTGATATAACTACAAGTGTGTATGTGTTCCTTTGAATTTATGTATGTTCTGGCTTCTTTGTACTAATTTACAGCTCACATTCCTCCTCCTAAGTTAAGTGTAAAGAACTCATGGTGGCACAGCAAAGACAGACACAAGTGATCACAGTTCAATGGTGTTTATTAAACTGCAAATGAGGGGAGGAAAAACACCTAATCTAAATCTAAGATGGGAGCAAGCTTCGACCATCAAATAATAAATAGGCAGTCCTTATGGCATCTTGTCAAAGTAAAAGGCTTATACTAAATAAAAGCTTTTGCCAAATCCTTACAACTAATTACAGAAAGAATGTGATATAGTGTTTTCAAATAAAGGAAAAAAAATAATACGGCAGGATGTGATTGCCAGGGGTCTCCCTCCCACACGCTTTGAGCACAGGACAAGGTGGTTCTCCTGAGCACAGCACACTCAGGCTTTTCCAGCACAAGCTAAAAGTTCAGTATCAGCTATCAGGTTATTCAATGGTTAAGTATCTTTTCAATACAATGTGTCTTGCCTTCGAAGGCCTGATGTATTCAACAAAATAAACAAAAAGTTGCTTTTCCAAAATGAGCTTTGGGGTAATAACTTTCCAACCCCAGATCTCCCTCTTTCTGGATGGGACCCTTTTCAGACGTCAGCCTACCTCCTTCGGGTTCACTATGGCTGTTCTTGCATTCACGAGTCTTAATGTCTTTTTAAACAATGCTTCAGTCTTTGCCCCCTTTTTGTCAGCTTCCCTCTGCCGGGTTCACTTTTGCCAACATTTGCCACACAGTTCATGGTGACATCCCTCGATCTGATTCACACTTGTCAACACACTGTAATTCGGGACTTTATACTTTCCGCATTCAACTCTTAAATTGTGGGACACATTTCCCTTAGCAAAAACGTGACCTGTTGTGTGCCAGCAGGTAACCCCAATATGCGCTCCCAAGGGATGAAAAAATCCTCAAATTATTTAGAAAACGTTTAATGGAACAGACCGTGGTTGCTGGGTCACCCCAAATACGTTGTCTGATCTAGAAGTTTAAATGGTTTTCAATATCTAGTCTTAACCAGATGGCAAGTACCTATGTATACATTCATATTAATACATTAATATTACGCATAGGACCTTCAATCAGTCCAAACAATTCAATACAACAATGATTGAAAGAAGGCTTCAAATTCAATCGTTTTTTTCCTCCAAAATATAATCCAATGATAAATGTCATGAAGGAAAAAAGTGGTTCTTCAAAGTCAATGGTATGAACAATAACACATATACAAAAGGTTTAAGTCATACAATGATGAGCTGTGTTACATATTTCACACAACAACGTGTACCAATATTAAACTTTAAAATTTCCCAATGTAGCTACAATCATTAACATCCTAATAAGCTCCACTAATGGTAGTCTTGTTTGAAATTGCCAATGCGTTTTGGATTCTTCCTAAATCCTTCTTCAGGGCCTTGTAGCCTATTGTTCCTTTTTCTTGTAATCAGAATTGAGGGCCTGGGTGTGTACCTAAAAGGTAACACACAGAGGATGGGTCAAATAAGGAGATTGATGGGTAATGCAAAATAATTACAGAAATACACTAAGTATTAATAGTAACAACAGAAGTATACTAGTTATTAAAGGTGACTAACCTTCAGTCTTCCGATTGTAAATGCACAATGTCCATAAATTGTATTCCTGTGTCATACAATTTCGAGAATACATTTTTTTTCGCTAATCGATGTTGCACAGCCGCACTGCTGAGATTATAATCAGCAAAAAACTCACTGGGCGAATTACGCCGGGAAAGGTGAAGGTATTGTAGTTGGTTGTTTGTCAAAGAAACTACAGTGTTCTGTGAAAAAAGGATGAAGTTAATCGTAGTAGTGGGAGATACTCATGTGCACGTTCAGCTAAGCGTGCTATGATCTAGGCATGTCCTAATGGATAGAGCCACATATTGTGTTGCGCATGCCGTGCGGCTATGTATAAGTCAAACCCGATTTACAAGTGTGTCATTCAGGACGGCGGGTCAATTCGTAGACTATACTCGTAGTGGCATATGCATGATCAGTCTGTGTGTACGTGCTGTGTTACAGCGATTCAAAGTGTGAACGGGGAATCTCTCAGGGACATGTACTACCGGTAATTACGCTTGTTGCATAAGAATATCATCTAATCCCCTCTGCACTCACCTACGAGTAACAGTGGTTTGACTAACACCAGCCTTCTCTATGGCGCACTGATGACAGACCAAATGTATAAATGGTTACTAGGTAACAGTTGGTCATGTGCACTCGAGTTTTGTGCGGCCATCTTTGTGTTGAATTTACTGTGTTGCCATGGGTTACCACAGTGCTATACAGTGGTGTATAAATTGGCGATTCCCTTAATCATGTTAGAAGGAATGCCCGAGTGTATGACTTGTGATCGGGTGAAGGTAAGAAACTATAGCAATTAGCATGCCAAAAACGGGCATACTGGGTTTATGGCAGACAAATCCTATATTGAGGGGAGGCGGGGCAAGCAGCCGAAAACCTCAGCTAGACGCCCTCTACCCATCAGTTTATGGAAAAAAGAGTAATCATGGAATGAAAAGGGTCTCCATACATGAATAGGTCATAATTATGTGGCGTTTTATCATATTGTATATGTTAACATACCCCCTGTCCAACGTGGGCTGGGATGCCCAGAATAGAAATGGTGTGATCCGATCAAGGTGAAGGACCGCACCTATTGTGGAGCTGATGACTGTCAAGCAAAAATAGCTTGGCGGATATGTTTGTGTTAGACAGGATGAGGAGCAAACAGCCGAGAGACGTCGTCTGGGTGCCCCATTCCTGTCGGAGCATTAGAGTATAGGTAATTGTGGGATGGACGGTGCCTAGATAAATGAGTAGGAGTTAGTTATAGGATAAATATCACTCAGCTGCTGATACTGAGTGTTGATGTTTCTATGCCCGTGTACCAAAATTAATGTAGACCCCAAGTTATTGTTCTGGAGGAGGGGGTGCTGTTGTGCATGCTGCCGGCTGCATCCAGCTGCATGAGCTCCTGCAAGAACCGGGGCTGTAAAACCTATTAAATCTGTCGAAATTGCCTGATTTGCATTGGAAGCGGGATATATGATGCATGGAGGTGCTGACTTCATGGTGAATGAAAACTGGAAGAATTTGCTGCAAGATTCCTGAGATACAGTGTGCAGAAGATGTAGTCGCAGGTGGCAAGGGAATACAATCGGTTTGGAAAGGAGGCCAGATCTGCAGTGGTCCCCGGCCCACTAGCGTGTTGACAGCACACACTGTGGAGCTCCCGTCTCGGATCCGGCAACCGAACAAGAAGTGCTGACCGGACGACCCACCACTGACAACGGCGGGTGCTCCGGGCCTCCCCATCGAGCGCCTGCTGGCGAAGAAGTTCAAACAACTGAGGCCGTGACGCAGATCCCGCCGTGTGACCGGTAAGACCCACGCCACCCTGGGCCTCCTACGCGCTCCAGACAACGAGCTAAGACAACACCTAACAAACATCTCACCCCGGAGGGGGTCCCCCACTTCACGACTTGGCCGATGGGCCACCGCGACCTGAGGGGCGGAACACGTAGACCCCTAGAGGAGTCCATACACCACCGGACGGCAACCTCCCCCCACGCACTGACAATAGAGCACTTCCCGCGGATCAACCACAGGTGAGATCCCGACATATTAAAGATCACATGAGCGCTGGATCACTGACCAACACCAGGGTCCCTCCACGGTTACCAACGTCATTTGAAGAAGGCATAAGTGGGCACGGGGTACTGAAGTGTGGACAGCTCCTGTCCCATGGCATGCAGGGCCCGTTGGCCCAGATACATCCTATGGGGGGTGGCCACGGGGAAGTCTGGAGGGGCAAGCGGGAGGATCCAGTCATCCCAGACCCCCTGGTCGCGGCCCATGCTACTGGTCGCCGACTGGGTGCTGATTGCATGGCATTGAAAGTACACAGTGCAGAGGCATTGCTGGTCAACAATATATCGGTGCAGTAAAGACTTGGGGGTGGCTTCATCCCATTGCAGCAACAACTGGAGAATGGGAATCGATCCATCTCAAGGAGAAAGCGCCTAACTACTCCTCCAAACTATTAACCAAAGGGCCTCGACCCCACAGCGGTGCACCACTAATAAACTCCTCTCACAGGACAAGCAAGACCTCTTTAGTTACATCTTTAGGGCAGGTATTTCCAGAGAAGCACATAAGGAGGCAAAACAATATGTCCCATCAATATGCATGTGCACGTGACTGAGCCCCACAAGGGAAGCCAGCTCCCCTTAAAAGAGGGCAATAGGCAAAGACTGAATCAGACACTACAGAGGACCGTAGCTAGGAATACTCCTAGTCCACCAGGTCCTTAAATAAGCAGCAGCAAAGATGGGAACATAATCAACAATGTGCATGCAGACGATGCCCAGGGGAGCGGGCTCGAAGGAGTTTAAAGGCACCAAAGATAAATATACGACAGTGGTCAAAACAGGAAATATGGCGGAGGTAACCACGGAACAGGCAACCCATCACACAGCCACCACACCAGCAGTGACTATGGACCCTCAGGCTGTCTTCACGGCAATGCAACAAGGCTTCACAGCACTGAACGACAAACTAGACAGCATCAATGCAAACGTGGCAACCATCAAGAACCAGCTAGGAAAAGCAACTGGACGCATTACAGAGGCAGACGCCCGCATCAGCACAACGGTGGATGCGTTGGAATCACAACAAAACACAGTGACGGAGATGGTGAAAGACCTGGGAACAGTGAAGCTTAAATGCGAAGACTTGGAGGCCAGGTCGAGATGCAACAACATTCGTATAATCAAGGTACCGGAAGAGGCTCTCAAGGGTCGATTGAGCTAGCTGTGGAGAAGCTGATCAGGGACCTGCTTGGGGACCCTGGCTGGTCGCTAATTTTTATCATGGAAAGAGTACACAGGTGTCACACTTAGCCTGGAATCTCACCTGTTTATCTTTCGAAGTCTTGGTCTGGGGTTTTTCTTTCTTCCGGACGGCTCAAGTCTTGTAAAGACACGGTTGCGTGTCCTCAGTCGCCAGTGTGCAGGTGGAATCCGGCCGTGGTAAGTATACGTTAAACTCCAGGAAGGATTAGGATGAAGTCTCTGAGTCTGGGGAGGAAGGAAGCCAGGAAGGAACCAGGACATGTATAATTAGCAGGTAAGGGAATATGCGCTACGGCCGATGAGGGCCCGAAAAGGAGGAGCGCAAGTAATAAGGAAGGAGAAGTAGAAGGGGCTAGAACAATGCCTGGAAGGAACAAGGCGATAGCCAGTACAAGGGGAAAAAAGCAGGACAACACTTGCCAAGTTCGGAAAGTTAGTGTTCAGACGCGCAGCGCCGGGGGGGCGTGTCTCTTTTCAAGGAAGTGGTGAACTTCTGGAAACACTAGAGCGGTAGCTCTGCACTAGCGTCGGCCATGTTGGATTTACGTTTGAAGGGGGGTAGCAATGTCTTATGGACCACGTATTCCAGAAGGGACTGAAGCGACGTATCATGACAGCATGCCCCCTCTTAAACTGTGATCCTGGTTTCCCCGGATGGGTTAAGTGGAATCGTCGTAGCAAGCGAGGGGCATTCATATTGGACTTTGGTTCCCAAGTACGTTCGCTGGGTAGATATCCCTTCCATTCCACCTAATATTGTAGACGACCCATTCTATATCTGTAGTCACAAATTTTGGACACTTCAAATTCAATTTGTGCATTGTTGAGTACGGGGGTAGGTCAAGGAATGGTCCTAGTAGTTTGTGAATAAGGTTTTAGCAAGGACGTGTGAAAAACAGGATGGATGTCACGACTCTCACCCAAAACCCCCTCTGGCAAACCCATTGGCCAGGTGGAATCAGGACTCGGGCCTCTAGAACCTGGCATCCTCTTCAAAAGCCCTCATGGGACCAGTCCTGGCGCCTATGGCGCAAGGCTCATACACCATTAAAAACAATGTGCTTGGGAACTACTTTATTTTATTGTCAGCCAACATGGAGGCATCCACATAGCTTGGTTCCTAAGAACCAAGCTATGCCGTCTAGTGTTTTGGGTGTGGTAGCCTATGGACTACTTTACCTGGACTATTTTGTTGGGGCTATTTAAACCACACCCGAGCAAGACGACTCCCATTTAGTGGATTTACGAACATTTCAGGACACCGCAAGTGTTCTTAGGACAGTTTCAGCTTGATTGTGAACAATACGGGCAGATGTACTGTCCTCAGAACACTCCCATTTTGTTTATTGACGAACATCCCAACACACTTCATGTGTTCTTAGAACAGTTTGAACTTGCTTGCGAACATCCCAGGACACATCATCTGTTATTAGAACAATTTCAACTTGCCAGCGAACAATGCGGACTGCGTCCTCAGGACACTCCCATTTCCTTTATTTACGAACATTTCAGGACACCGCAAGTGTTCTTTGAACAGTTTCAGCTTGCTTGCGAACAATACGGACAGATGTAGCGTCCTCAGAACACTCCCATTTTGTTTATTAACGAACATTCCAGGACACTTCATGTGTTCTTAGAACAGTTTCAACTTGATTGCGAACAGTACGAACAGTCATATCGTCCTCAGGACACCCCCATTTTGTTTGTTGACGAACATCCCAGGACACATGATGTATTCTTGGAACAGTTTCAACTTGCCAGCGAACCGAACAGACATACCGTCCTCAGAACACTCCCATGTTGTTTATTGACGAACATCCCAGGACACTTCATGTGTTCTTAGAACAGTTTTAACTTGCTTGCAAACAGTACGGACAGTCTTACCGTCCTCAGGACACCCCCATTTCGTTTATGAACGAACATCCCGGGGCACTTCATGTGTTCTTAGAACAGTTTCAACTTGCTTGTGAACAGTACGGACATACCTTCCTCAAGACACACCCATTTCATTTATTTTGGAACATATCATTACACCGCGTGTGTTCTTAGAACAGTTTGAACTTGCCTACGAACCATACGTATGGACGTACTGTCCTCAGAACATGTCCCCCATTTCATTTATTTAAAACATTCAGGACATCCGTGTTGTCTGCGGACAAATCAAACACAACAAGGAGATCTACCACCTAAATAAATACAACATTTAACCCATCTCTTACTCCCCCACCCTCCCCAAACAGTCTTACACACCAACACACTCTACTAAATAGCATTTCTCCACCAAGTTTCATCGCGCTGTCCGCGGACGTCCGCAAATTCAAGATGTTGGGCGTTCCCGATAATCTGACGCGCTTCACGTTCTTCACCGTCCAATCAGCGAACAGGCTGCATGTCCGCAGACATGATGCAAGCCGGTTGGCCAATCAGGACACTGTCCGCGGAGCAAACACGGAAGTGTGTCTACGGACCGAACATAGATATCACAATTTTTTTTTAACCTATTTTTTGCTCATTTTATAAAAAACTACTGGACGGATTTTCACCAAATTTGCAAAAGCACGCTTTTGGGACCAAGCTGCTACTCCTGGTCCAAATGTGGTGAAAATCCGTCCAGCGGTTTGGGCTGTAGGCATGAGCAAAGTTTTTCCCCATTCAGTCTATGGGAAAAAAAGAAGTTTTGGGACCCCCTTATAACTTTGCCCCCCCCCCCGGACCAAACCTCACAAACTTTGCAAAGAAATTCAGAGTGATCCATTACCATTTTTTTGCAAAGTTTGGTGAGGATTCGTCCAGGGAGAGCGAAGTTATAAGCCACCCAAAAAGGGCTATTCCTATGGAAACAGCAACTTAACCATAACTACACTACGGTGGCTGTGTAATATATATATATATATATATATGCCTGCCACGGCTCCACACAAGCAGCTAAAGTTAAAGTTCCTTGCATAGTGCAAACAGAAGACTTTAGGCATCTTCCACCCATGGGAACATAAGGTACCCAGGGGTGCACACATACACATTGATGACCTCCAAAGGTTCATCAGGGGAAAGTCGATGTACCAATGTAAGCAAATGCCATGAAGCCGCCTCAGAGCTGGACTGTAGTTCTTACAGGTTGGATTCGTGAAATAACGAGTGATTAGTGATGCAATTACAATTTGAACTAATCTGCCATCAGACGCAATGACAAGGTGCGCAGTGGTCCCCTCGCGATGCCATTATGCAAGAAAGAATTTGCAATCTGATAAATGTATAGCAACGGTGTTTATGAAACAGCGAACTTAGATGAAATACTGTGGTCAAGCGGTTATTTTCAGCCTGAGCATCTTTTGTTATCGCCGCTTGAAAACTGCAAGGAAACCACGACATTGTATGTGAACATGTCTCCTCTCCACCCACTCCAACCACAGGATGATTCCTCCACACGTTTTTCAACATGTCAGTCACCGCGTGGTCTGAAGCAAACGCTACCCATTTCCGTTCTGAAAAGTTGGTAAAGCAGACTCAAGGCCGCCTTCGTAGTCATAGCAGAGGTACACATGCATTCTCAGGGGGAAATGTGCACGAGTTGACTGCGCATTTCAGTGCTTAAGTGTTTGCCTGCAGCTGTGTATTCTCGAGGAATCAATAGACTATCATCTATGTAAGACTGTGTGGAATTGCAATGGGTGGGGTTTGGCGGCTAAGAGTGATATGACGCTTGACGGGATTAGTTGTGGAATAGGGCGGGGAATGGGATTGAGAGCAGGGGACAGGCAGAGGCAGGGGAGAGCAGCAGGCCTGAGATGCGGGGGGGGGGGGGGGAGGGGGGGTGGATCAATGATGGGCACGTGAAGGGGTGAACACTGACAGCAGGGTCGGACGGAGGCATAAAATAGGCTCAACCTAGGGTCATGGGCTTGGATATGGGGGGGACATGGGGGACAAATACCCCCCACAATTTTAAGTGGGGGGATATAATGGCATTTATCCCCCCAAAATATGTCTGTGATTTCTTTAATGTAATTAATACATGTTATGTAATTAATGGATAAAGCGCCAGAGGGCCCTAAGGTGTAAGGGATTTGATCTACAAACACTGGCTTTAACAGGGGCCCCCACATCTCCAGCGGTACTGGGGGCCCTACTAGCATGTCTTGGGAGGTGGCCCCCACTTGGAGAAAAAAAGAAAAAACATATTTTTTCACTTTTTTTTAAAATGTTTCTTTTTGAATTCACTCTGCCTTCATAAAGAAATTATTTGTTATAGAAATATTGTCTTTATGAAGGCAGAGAGACTACAAAAATAAACTTTATTTTTGAAGTGCAAGGGCTACCCTGCCTCATGACATGGAAGACCCCAGGCAGGAGTCCTCCATGTCATGGGGTGGGGAAGCCCCATGACTTCAAAAAGAAATAGTTTATTTTGAAAGTCACTCTGCCTTCATAAAGAAATTATTTCCGTTATGGTTCAGTCCTTAACGGAAACAATTTCTTTATGAAGTCAGAGCGACTTCAAAAAGAAACAATTTCTTTTTGAAGTAATAGGGCTCCACTCAACCCCATGACGGGTGCGTGTGTGAGTGTATTTTGGAAGGGTGTACACAAATGTATGGGTGGCTGGGTGTGGCGTGTACGATGAAAGGATGCACACTTAAATGTATAGGTTGCTGCCTTGTGAGTGTATGGTGAAAGGGTGCACACTGAAATGTACGGGTGGTTGCCTGCGTGTGTGTACCTCTATGATGAAAGGGTGCACACATAAAAGTACGGGTGGCTGCTTGGGTGTGCCTGTATGGTAAAAGGGTGCACACTTAAATGTATGGATGGCTGGGTGTGCATGTGTGTATATGGTGAATGGTGTGTGTGCATGTGTTCAGTGGCGGCTAATCTTTCAAATGTTGGGAGAGGCACTAACTTCATGGGCGTTCGGGGAGCAAACTAATTTGTGTGGGGGCATCTAACTTCTTTACGCATTTTAATGAGACTATTCTAGTGCAGCTTCAATGTTACAAGCAGTTAACTCTCTCCTTTAAGTCTGAAAGCACCCACTTATGGACTGCTGTGAGAATGAGCGATCTCGTGTTCCCTCTCTAACCTTGCAATCACTCCCCTCGCATGCAAGTACTAAACGAGGAGACGCGATCTATGCATCTATGCAAGCAGAGGTAAATTATGCTGTTTTAAGAAAAAATCTGAAAACCTCTCTGTTTGAATAAACCAACTCCCTAGACTGTAAACCTTTTATGTTTGTATGTTTTGCGCCCTGATCTCTGTGGGCCATGACGCAGTAGAAATGGAGGTACTAACAGTGAAATGCTTTACGTTAGTAATTGCTGGGCCCTTGTTAACAGTGCAACCCAGGTGCCGTTTAACATATGTGTCCTGTTCTGTTCCGGCAACTGCTCTGAAGGTGAGCCAAGTTCAGTCAACATAGGCCACATTTTCAGGGGGGTGAGTGATGAAGCCCAGTCAACTCAATGGTGTCACTCCACTACTTGTGTTTAATCCCTTGATTACTTATTGGTAATCATCATTACTCCTAGCCCTATTCTTCCTCGTCCCTGTACTTTTATATGAGGCAGTACTTGTGTATGAGGCACTCTGCCTCATACACAAGTATTGGGATGAGGTAGAGGTACATGGAGGTAATACCTGACTTAGCTACCTGTAATCTTAATTACTCCTAGTCCCACTCTTCCTCATCCCAGCACTTACCTACGAGGCAAGGAGCCTCATACGTAAGCTTTGGGACAAGGAAGAGGAACGTGGAGGAAATTCTGGGCCAAGGAGCTGATTTTGGAGATTGGGGTAGGGGGTCTGAGGGAGAGGGGATGTGTGGGTGGCGGGATTGTGCGTCAAATCATAATAGTTGTCCATGTCCAGGCTAAGCAGGCACGATATGTGGTATTAGTGGCTAGAGAGGCATTTTGGTTCAGCCAGTCAAGTCATTCGTCAGTTTGGTATGACTTTTTTTTAACTGCGCTTTTCTGTTAAAGCAGTCATGCTAAGTATAATTACCTGGCTAGACTGGCATTTTGGCGCTGTCAGTCTAGATGTTTCTTACTGCGGCATTGTATATTGTTTCTGGGCATCTGTGTATAAGTGATTTGTAACACGCCTGTACACAAGTGTTTCTAGGCGCGACAAGACAAGGGAGCAAAGATAGAGGGAGGACAAGACAAACATCTTACTAGGCCTTGTGTCATTTAGATTGCGCAAGTGCGAGAACGAGGAATGCAAGGGGAAAGGGAGGGGGGAAGTGCTCTGAGTAAGTGATGCCAGGGCAGCGTGGTTCTGGGTAGTGCAAGGAGAACTATGGACTGTAGGGTTACAGTTACAGCCCCTAAGTGCGTGGTAGGCCCGGAGGCCGTGCAAGGGTGACTGATCAAGAAAGAGCCTGGACCCAGTGAACCTGTGAGGGTAGCCAAGCAACCAGTCAGTACAGCATAAAAGTAGGTCAGCAGGAGAGGGAGAGAAAGAAAGCAGAGGAAAGAGGAACGTTTGAGAGGGGCAGGGAGGCCATTTCAGAGGGAGGCACCTGCAGAGGAGAGAGATCTACCCCCACTCTCTGCCTGGAGAAGCATCTAACACTTACAGAGTTGGAGGTAGCTGGGGGAAGGGCTCGAGAAGGAAGGTATTTTGGAGGAGAGTGTTGGATGTAGTGTGGGCCCCGATCCCAGAAAGCCTTGTGGACAATGCAAAGGGTCTTGAACTTGATCCTTGCAGCCACCAGGAGCCACTGGAGAGATTTGAGGACTGGAGAGATACAATTCCTGGGCTTGTGGCCAAGGAGAAGTCTTGCAGTCCTGTTTTGGATTAGTTGCAGAGGGCGGAGAGTAGAGGAAGGCAGATTGAGGAAGAAGTTGTTGCAGTAGCCCATCCTAGAGAGAAACAGGGTTATGGAGACAATGAGCATCTGGGAGAAAGGGAAGAGTCCCTTTAAGGAGGAGCAGCTGGTAGTGGGACTTCTTGGCGACGTCGGAGATGTGAGGAGAGAAAGAGCGAGTGGAGTCGAAGATGACACCAAGTATTTTTGCCTCACAGGAAGGAGAAGGAAGAGGGCCCAAGGTGGGTGGCCAGAGTGAGAGAGGGAAAGCAGGGGCAGGAGTCCCAATGAGAAGGATCTCTGTCTTACTGGCATTAAGGCAGAGATCGTTGTAGGTGCACCAATCCTGAATCACAAATAGTCAGTCAGGAATGCACGAGAGAGGAGAGGAGCCTGGAGGAAAGCTGAGTATCATCTGCATAACACTAAAAGTTAGAGGAGAAGGTAGAGATCTGGTGGGCCAAGTAGAGGTTGAAAAACCAGGGTGAGAGGATAGAGCCCTGGGGAATGCCACAGGTAGAGAGAGAGGTGGCGGAGAGAAAGGGACCCAGTTGGACCTTGGAGGGGCAGTCCAAGAGGAAGAAGGTCAGCCACTCCAGGGCCTGATTCATGATGACCAGGTTCTCGTATAGTCAATTGATCAGGATGGTGTGGTTGACTGTGTTGAAAGTAGAGGAAAGATCAATGAGGATTAGGACAGAAGGAATACTGGAATCAAGGTTAGAGAGACGATCTTCACTGGTGTTCAGGAGAGCAGTCTCCGTGCCTCTGGCAGCTCTGAAGCCAGACTGATGGTCATGGAGGCAACCAACAGATTCAGTATGGCGAGTAAGCTGGGAGATGGCCAGCTTTTCCAAGAGTATGCCAAGGAAACGGGTGATAAAGATTGGACGATAGCTTGCCGGGCAGGTAGGATCAGCAGACGGCTTCTGGAGGAGTGGGTGCACAAGGGAGTGCTTAAGGAGAGAGGGGAACGTTTCAGTGGCGAAAGAGTGATTACATAAATCAGCCAATGCTGGAGCGAGGGTGTCAGTATGGTCCTTGATGGTTCTGGAGGAGCACAGGAGCACCTGTTTGGACGACACTTTCATAGATCGGACTTGTCTAGAAACCTTGTCAGGTGTTGTCAGTGAGAAAGAGGAGAAAAAAGGAGGAGAGGTAGAGATGGCCAAAGGAGGTCTGAGAGAGAAAGAGGGAGAGGGAGAGGAAGAGAAGAGAAGATAGAGGACAGGATGTCCTGAGTTTGAGCAGAGAAGTGAGAGGCCAGAGCCATATAGAGGGCCTGAGAGGGAACAGGAGAGGTAGAGACCGCAACAGGATTGACCAGTTCCTTGCAGATTTTAAAGTAATTGGCCGTGTTGTTAGAGGCTGCAGAGACCCGTGCTTGAATGTGTGCTCTCTTCTTGATGAGTGTTATTGCTTCGACTGGCATTTTGGTGCAGCCAGACTAGGTATGTCTAAATGTGGCCTGACATGCTTTACTGTAATGTTATGTGTCTACACTGGTCTCCATTGTGCAGCCAGTGGGACATGTTTTCATTGTGGCAGAGCATTTTTAATAGCAAAGCATTCATGTTCCTGTGCACTGTTGGTGACTTGCATATATTGAATTGGTGTTACTCTACAAAACAATTACAAACACTCTGGCTTTTTAGCCAATTTTTCTCAAAAAGTGTGCTGTATATTGCATTAAAACACATATTTATATCTTTCTCCTAGTACAGTGTGCGGCATAGCCCTTCAGCAGCACGTTCGTACACATTGTGCAAGCGTGATCATCTAGGCCAGCACAGAGTGTGGCACGACCCATGATTTTTTGCTGAGTTGGGGGGGCGGCCCTCAGCATGGCTCGCAGGGGGGCCCCCACATTTTGTGTTACGCCACTGTCTACAAACATGTGCCACTGGCACCATCTGAGGAGCACAGTGGCACAAGTAAATGTCTCTTCTTCTGCACAGCAGTAATCTGAAAGCACCAAACTGGTTAATAGGAAAACTCTCCCAACCAATAACCCTACTAATGAGGAACAGCTCTCAGATCATGTTTTGCAGGCTCCGGCATGTGTAGCTCATAAATATAATGTTAACTTAAAGCAGTCACATGTTTATGATTTTACACCACATTGGGCAACTTGGGATCTGTGCAAGCTGCCCTATAGGTTGCGCTACCTTCAAGACACAGATACAATCTAGAAGGGACTGTGTGATGAAGTCACTTACCTGAGAAAATTGTTTGGCACAGACATGTATCTTGCAGATATGCATAATGTGCAAAACGTTTCATTTACACAAAAAGTCAACATGGTTTATGCTTGTCAAAAGAAGCAGAAATTAACCAGTCCAGGTTTTAAATCTTTTAAAAATAGGTTTACTGTGTGATTCAGTTTACTTAGGCATACAGCAAATTGCCATTTAAAGTGCTAATGACCCAGACTTCAAAACCTAATCAAAAGCAGAAATGTACAGAGACAAGGTTACTAGAACATTCGTTGTGGTGTTAGCTGCAGCCATTTCAACCTAATACTGTGAACATTGTGATTTTCAGGCCCCCTTGAGATGGGTCCACGTCAATCATGAAGTCTCAGTCTCACACTGTTGCAAAATGCCCCGAAATGTAACAGGCAACACTGGTAGTATTGAGTGAAGATACCGACTATCAAGCTGAAGGCTGGAAAAGGTGCGCAGCATCACAGAAGGAGGCGCGAGGCAAGTTTGGCTTTGGTGGTCATCTGAGGAAACTCTACCAGTGAGAGTAGGTATGAGGCTTACACTTTTGACAGCAGCCCTTGGCTGCCTTGTCTGGCAGCCCCTTTGAAGTCTGGTGTGGGCTTGGGGAGCTTTTTCCTTTGTGTTTTGCATGGACTGTGCGCACCACATGCTTCAGTCGTCAGCGGCGTGGGCACTGGGGACACTTCGAGGCAGCATTGGGGGACAGCTAGCTGGGGGTGGTCTAGGAGCAAGGGTAGTGTTCTCTTCCTTCCTTATATCTCCCTTCTAACCTTTTGTCTTCTCTCCCTGTCCTTTCCCCATAGTTTTGGTGCCTTCCTTTATATGGTTTGCATATTATTTGTTTCATTTTCTATAATGTTGAAAATGTTACATCAAAAAGCATTCCTCAATCCTCATCATACTTTGTTCTCTTTATTTCCCATTCTCTTGCCCACTTCCACTCTTCAGTGATTCACATCTCATGCAGAGTATCACTTCTGGCCTCTCCCTCTCAGAGTCACCAACATCATCTTCTGGGGGCCACGCCACTCTATCACCATTCTTCTCCCCCTTTTTGCTTCCTGTCCTTACCACCTTCCCTTTCTCCTCTCACACGCCACCCTATATTTGCAAAATGGCTTCTGTCATGCTGCAGGGCCATGCATTTGTTCGGTGTTCACTGGACTAATGGAGCGGGACACCTGTGTTTGCATTTAATTCACAGATAATTTCCACCTGTAACTGTGAACCAGTCAGCAATGAATTGTACACATTGGCTGTAATGTTACTCTAAATGCACGGTCGTCGTTTCCTGCACAGTACAATATCCAGATTAAGGAATTTGTCTATGGAAGAACAGCAAACTGACCAACCAGGTTCAAAACCCACTTACATATAAAAAAGAGCTATAATTGTTTGTCATTGTAATTTTCATATTTGATGTGGTTTCTCACCATGTTCTTTAGGGCAGATTCGTGATTATATTTTGTTCATCTTTTAGTCTGGGCAGGGTATTTTCTTTCCTGGTTTCGTGGAGATTTAGCACTTACCATGTTTACCTGGGGCTACAGAATCTAACATCTCCACCAGTGCTAAAAATTGGGCAAATGCTTGATACGGAATGGAGCAGACAACTTTTATCACAATACGTATTATGTAAAAAGAAAAATACTTTACATTAGAACAAAAGGAATCCGACTGATGTGTGCACTAGTTTGTTACTCTCAGAACTCACTGAGGGACTCACAGGACTAACTGAATGGACTTCCTGCTTTAGGCCCGGGCAAACCTCCTCCTCCTCCTCCTCCTCACCTGTATTAAGGTCCTCGGAAGAATCCTCCGAAGATATGGTCCTCCTTTCCCACCAAGCGGTGTCTGGCTTTTTTGTGCAGTTCTTAGGATGAGCTTGACTGGTGGCCACCTTGCCTGAAAGCTAACAGCTTGGCAGTGGGACCCCCAGGGAGCAAGCCCCCAAAACCAGGGAAAGGCCAAGCTAAAAAACCCTGGTGCAGCTTGAGTGCGATGTCAATAGTTGTTCCGTTGAAGAAAGGACTGCCCAGTGTGATAACAGAAGCAGCCGGAGAAAAGAGGTTGACAAAGGCTGATCTACGATTAGAAGCTGATGGTTTCCGGAAGCAGCTGAGAGATATCAGTGTAATGTAAACAATCGCTCCAAGGAGGATAAAACTGCCGGGAAGAGCAGCCGTAGAGGAGAACACCAGGAGAGCAAGAAGGCAGTGGCCAAGGCGGGGAAACCTGACAGCAGCAGGGGACACACAGACAGGAAGGGGAAAGGGAGAGGAGGCATGGAGAGACTGGAAATAGGGACGCAGGAAAGTAGCAGGAAGCACCAGTAGACAAGAGCGACTAACACAGCGTGCAAACCCAAAGCGGACAAGTGTTGCAACGCGTCATCACGCCGCGGTGGGCGTGTACTTGTACTGCCGGGCGCGACGACGAACAACAAAAGGAAGACTAGACCGCTGCTGCGCTTCCCGCAGTGGCCGTTTAGCCCCTTTTCCATGTCTTCCACAGTCTCCAATGCCCACGCTTCATGACAGTATGGCCCCTTCTCAAAGCGGCCCCTCTGGGTTTCCCCGGGTGGTTACGGTGAAACTGTTGTAACTGCCTGGGTGCATTGAGATTCTTTATTGGCTCCCAAGACCTTTCCGTCCAAGGGTACCCTTTCCAGAGGATGAGGTATTGAAGCACTCCATGCTTGTATCTGGAGTCTAATATTCGGGAGACCTCATACTCCCGAGAATTGTCCAATAGAGTTGCTTCCATTTTCTTCTGTCAGTTATATGGGTCTGGTTGATATTTCTTGAAAAGGGAAACATGAAATACTGGGTGTATCTTTCGAAGGGAGTCTGGTAAGACCAACTAGAAAGCCACTGGATTTATCTGTCGACTGATGGTAAAAGGGCCGATGTATCTAGGTGCAAATTTCCCCATATGTATCCGCTTGGGTAGATACTTGGTCGACAGCCATACTCTATCCCCCACTTGCCAGTTTGGGCAGTTCCTGCTCTTTCTATCAGCCCACTTCTTATATTCTTGACGGCTTTCGGAAAGGGTCTCTTGGGCTTGCTTATGTGTCTGCTTCAGGGTCTCCAAAAGGATATCAATGGTGGGTATGTTGGTTGACAGTTTCGTAAATAGGGGTATGTGTCTAGGGTCTAAACCATATGTACATCGAAAAGGACCTATCCCAATAGCTGTATGAATGGTGTTGTTATATGAGAATTTGGCCACCGGTATGAGAGAAGGCCAGTTGTCTTGTGCCTGGTTACAAAAACATCTGATGTATTGTTCAAGCGTAGCGTTTAACCTTTCTGTTTGGCCGTTACTCTCAGGATGGAGCCCTGAGGATAAGGCCCTATGGATCTGCAGCTGCTTGCACAAACAGGACCAGAACTTGGAAGTAAACTGTGTACCTCTGTCAGAAACTATGGTGTGTGGGAATCCGTGAAGTCGGACTACATCTACGAGGAACACTTCTGCCGTCAAAGACGCTGATGGAATGCCCTTCAAAGGGGAAAAGTGTGCCAATTTGCTGAAAGTATCAACAACCACCATTGTTGTTATAAATCCTTCTGATGGAGGTAATTCCACTATGAAATCCATTGAGATGTGTTGCAGGGTCCTGTGGGTATGTCATCTTGTTGGAGTAGTCCCAGCAGCTTGGAGGTGCTATATTTGTTTTGGGCACACACAGGACATGAAGAAACATACTCATGTGTATCTCTCACCATGGTAGGCCACCAGAAATGTCTTCTCATTAACTCCAACGTGGCAGCCCTTCCCTTATGCCCAGCCGTGGGTATATCATGGCTCCATTGTAGCGCTTGCAACTGAAGCGTTTGGGTTAGTAAGTATAATGAGTTTCCTTGAAACCAGTATTTCCCTTTCTGGACTAGCGATGACTTAGGAATGTCAGAAGCCTCCTTCTGTGCCTCTAATACTTGTTGGAGGCATGTATTGATGGCGTTAACAAACTCATGACCTGTATATTTCCCATCTTACTCTCCCGAGCTTCGTGAGAGAGCATCCGCTAAACAGTTTTCCTTCCCGAGTAGGTAGGTGAGCACGAAATCGAACTGGGAAAAGAAATATGCCCATCCGGCATGACGAGAGTTTCTACACTCCATCTGTTGTAATAAGATAAGCTTCCAGTGGTCTGTTCGAACCTGAAAAGGATGTATGGCTCCCTGCAACAGATGTCGCCATTCCTCACAGGCTTGACGAATGGCCAATAGTTATTTTTCGATAACAGAGTAATTTTTCTCGCTGGAGGTAAGGGTTCTAGAATAGTAAGCGATGGGATGCTCCAGTTGGTCTTCCTTCCTTTGCAATAATGCTGCTCCAATAGCACCATAAGAGTCATCTGTTACAATTATAAAGGGCAGAGATTGGTCAGGTTGCCTGAGAATAGGAGCGCTGGTAAAGGCCTCCTTCAATTGTCTGAATGCGAGATCTGCTTCTTGATTCCATTCGAACTTCCTCTCCTTCTATAACAGCGCAGTGATGGGCAGTACTAGGTTGGAGAAATTGGAAATAAACTTTCGGTAAAAGTTGGCCAACCCTAAAAACCTTGTATATCTTTCACAGAATTAGGAGTGGGCCAGTTTGTGATGGCGCTGATCTTGGTAGTGTCCATTTCCACTTTGTCCTCTGATAGTATAAAGCCCAAATAGGTAACTGAAGAGACCTCAAACATGCACTTTTTGGGCTTGGCCAGAAGGTTATGGTCTCTTAGTCGTCTGAGTACTTCCTTGACCTGTTGTTGATGTTGCTCTAAAGATGAGGAGAAGACCAGGATGTCATCTAGGTAGACTACTACTGATGAAAAGAGGAGGTCGCTAAAGATCTTATCCATGAATCTCTGGAATTGGGCAGGTGTGTTTACCAACCCAAAGGGCATCACCTTGTATTCATAATGGCCCAGAGGTGTTCGAAAGGCTGTTTTCCACTCGTCTCCTGTCCTTATTCGTAGAAGGTGATATGCCCCCCTAAGGTCCAACTTGGTAAACCACCTCGCCCCTTGGACAGCCTCCAGGATATCCTTTATTAAAGGCATGGGATACCTATCCCTGATGGTTTGGCTATTAAGCCCACAATAGTCGATGCAGGGCCTAAGTTCTTTTGTGCCCTTCTTAGGGATAAAGAACAGAGACGCCCCAGCGGAAGAAGTGGATTCTTGGATGAGGCCGTTCTGAATGTTTGTTGCCAAGTATTCCCTTAAGGCGTCCTTTTCAGGGAGGGATAACGGGAACATTCTCCCAAACGGTACTTCTGCCCCAGGTACAAGGTCTATCTTGCAGTCTTCCAATCGGTGTGGTGGTAAAGGACGGGGCTGTGTGTCAGCAAATACGTCAGCAAACTCCTGATATACTAATGGAATGGAGTTTATGCTCCTTGTTGGTATCTCAATTCCTTGATTGTATTGATCCCCGTTCCGAACAAGGCAGGATCGAAGATATAGGTCGGAGCAGAACTCCACCCTGTTGGTTATCCAATCTATGTGGGGATTGTGTTTCCTCAGCCAGGGGATTCCCAGGATTACAGGAAAATGAGTGGCCTTTATCAAGTCGAAAACAATCCTTTCCTGATCTGACTGCATCACCACAGGAACCTCCTGTGTTTCCTGTGTAATCAAACCTGAAGATAGTGGAGTGCCATCCATGCCTTCCACCGGAATGGGTTGAGGTTTATTTCTCCGGGGAACCGCATGATCTTCAGCCCAGCGATCATCCATAAAACATCCAGCTGCGCCACAGTCCAACATAGCCAAACATTCAACCTGGCGATCTTTCGTGACCTCAATTCTCCCCTTAAAGACCATCAGCTGAAGAGAAGGATCTGGGATAACTGATGGATTGGTCACTCAGGAATTAGCCCATGAAACCTCTTCCTTGTCCCTGTTCAGGGTCGGGGTCTGTTGTTTCCCCCCTTTCGGGGAGGCACTTCGGGACAGTCTCTAAGGAGATGCTTCTCCGAACCGCAATACATGCATAGGCACAGATCCTTTCGTCTTTTTCTTTCCACGGCTGTCAATGGACCCCGGGCCATTCTGATCTGCATAGGCTCCTCACCTTGGGATGAAGACTTTTCAGGGGTTACAGGTTGGTAGGAGGCAGGAGTGGAGGTATAAGACTTGGGTCTCTTTCTTTCAGCCCTACTTTCTGAGAGTCTATACTCGATTTGGAGAGCAAAAGCCACCAATTCTTGAAAGGATGTCCGTCGTGACACCTGGGATAATTAATCTTTTATGTCCTCGTGTAGACCTCTTCGAAAGAGTGTTTACTTTGCTGAGTCGGGCCATCCTGTCTCCTCTGCAATGCGTTGAAAATGGGTAATATAGGTCTCGACATTGAGGGTGCCTTGTTTAGTCTCCAACAAATTCTCATAACAGGAATACAGAACTTCTGGTCTTTCAAATCTCTTGTGAAATCTCTGCATGAAGGTTCCGTAGTTTTTTAAAGCAGGGTCAGAGTTGGTAACCATTGGGGTTGCCCATGCAAGGGCATTCCCCGCCAGGTTTGAAATTAGAAATCCCACTTTGGCCCTATCCAATTCAAATGTCTTAAGAGAGAAAGTGTAATACATCAGACGGGCATCAAGAAATTCCTTCATTCTTTTCGGGTTTCCATCGAATTTACCACACGGGAAAGGCATCGGTGGAAGGTCGCCGCAGTTTTCATCTCTCTGTGTAATCTGTTGTCTCAGACCAGCATTATCTGCCCTGAGAGCATTATTTTCAGCCTTTATAGACTGTAGTTCTAGGGTGATGCCCTGAATAGCTTTGACCAGCTCTTGGTACTGTTCTAAGCTAGCCATCCTTTGGTGTTGCAGACTCTCAGAACTCAATGAGGGACTCACAGGAGTAACTGAATGGACTTCCTGCTTTATGCCCGGGCAAACCTCCTCCTCCTCCACCTCACCTGTATTAAGGTCCTCCGAAGAATCCTCCGAAGATATGGTCCTCCTTTCCCTCCAAGCGGTGTCTGGCTTTTTTGTGCAGTTCTTAGGACGAGCTCGACTGGCGACCACCTTGCCTGAAAGCTAACAGCTTGGCAGTGGGACCCCTAGGTAACAAGCCCCCAAAACCAGGGAAAAGCCAAGCTAAAAAACCCTGGTGCAGCTTGAGTGCGATGTCAATAGTTGCTCCGTTGTAGAAAGGACTGCCCAGTGTGATAACAGAAGCAGCCGGAGAAAAGAAGTTGACAAAGGCTGATCTACGATTAGAAGCTGAAGGTTTCCGGAAGCCGCTGAGAGATATCAGCGTAGTACAAACAATCGCTCCGAGGAGGCTGAAACTGCCGGTAAGAGCAGCCATAGAGGAGAACACCAGGAGAGCGAGAAGGTAGCGGCCAAGGTGGGGAAACCTGAGAGCAGCAGGGGACACACAAACAGGAAGGGGAAAGGGAGAGGAGGCACGGAGAGACTGGAAACAGGGCTGCGGGAAAGTAGCAGGAAGCACCGGTAGACAAGAGCGACGAACACAGCGTGTAAACCCAAAGCGGACAAGTGTTGCAACGCGTCATCACGCCGCTGTGGGCGTGTACTTATACTGCCGGGCACGACGACGAACAACAAAAGGAAGACTAGACCGCTGCTGTGCTTCCCGCGGCGGCTATTTACCCCTTTTCCATGTCTTCCACAGTCTCCAATGCTCACGCTTCCTGACAGTTACATGACATAAACGTGTATACTACATTTGAAGTTCGACAGCAAATATCTACAACAATACATTTTCTTTCATTTTAACTCCATAATAGGGATTGGGGCTAAACCTGTTTGCACCATGTCATGTATTGTATACTTAAAAAATGAGTTCTATATTAATTTGCTCTATTTTTTTGCACAAGAGCAAAGTTTTGATAATCTGGCACCAGATCTTTTCTTGGCAGTGCATATGATAAAACACAAGCAGGCCGGTCTGGCCGCAAGTGGATAGCAGTACATACCATGATTTCTGGCAAAACTCCAAACGTAACGTTGCACTTTCTAGAATTTTGGAAGATAAATGAGCACAGAGCACCGTTTTCATGAGCCTGCACAGTGTTTCAAAATAATACTACGTCCATCGTTAATTTTCTGGCAAAATGCACATCAGCTAAGTAGAGCACAGATTAGGAAACAACTGAGACACGCTCCAGACAGTGCAAAGGATTACACGATTCTGGCACGACAGGCTTCCTCTTATAACTGGTCTGAAATGGGACTACATGAACATCTCACTCTTTTGCAGGGCATTCAAAGTAAGTTAAGGGTTTCCAGCCAAATTAAAGGATTTTATACTCTGAACTGCTTTTCTTGTTCTTAATATTCTTCTGTTTTCTTTTCTTCATTTCTCTTGTTTTATACAGTGACGCTATATGTAATTTAATATTACTGCTATTTGAATGTTATAATTTTGTAAAAAGTCGAGTTCTTTGACTAAAACACGATAAAACATTTTTTAAAAAGCAAAGTCCCCAATGTGTCGCCTGTCCCCCCCGAGATTGTATGTGTCTCCTATGCCCCTGGGGGGGGGGGGGGGGGTTGATCAAATGTGATGCAAATTGTGCATTTTAAAGAATATGTATTCAGTAACACTGGTCAAAACTACTAGTCGCATTGTGAAGTAATTTATCAAACTGGTCCACATGGGCCAAAAAAGTGGGCCACTATGACCAAAAAAACTGCCACTCACTAGCATTTTGTGGTTTTGGCTTGGGCATTGCCCTATTGCCCTATAGGCCAGTCCAAGCCTGACTGGCAAACAGGCAGACGGAAGCTAGAAAGCAAGTCAGAGTTAGGAAGGGCAAACCACAGGCGGGGGAGGGGCAAGAGAAAGCAAATGCCTGGAAGAGGATTGGGAGGGCAAATGACATACAGAGGCTGGGGACAGAAAAAGGAAGGTGGCAGCAACCGGATCAAAGCGAGAGAAAATGTCAGGCAGAGGCAGAGAGGAGGGAAGGGCAGGCAGGCAATGCAAAGGAGGGTTTCATGCAGATCCTTCCAGGGAGATAAACGTGCAGTAAAGTGAGAGCAGAGGAAATGGGAGACAGAGTCAAGGGAGAGAAAATGGAAGACTGATCAGGGAGAATAAAAAGCAAAAAAAAAGTAGAAGCAAAAAAGAAAATAGAAGTTGGAAAAGAAAAGATCAGCCAGTGGCAGCGACTCGAGAGAAGAAAAGCGACTCATTTTTTAAGATAATCTATGGACACAATTACTGGCCTTCCTAAATTCAACGTAAGCATACTTTGTTTATATGAATAACGTGGAGCAGTCATAGATTTACATGTACACATGTTATGTTGTGGTGTAGGGCAACGCAGAACCTGCACTGCGCTTCTTCCTTCTTTCTGCACAGAGCAAGAGACCGCATGGCAACAACTGGATCGCGTGCAATGATATTCCATCACCTTTCAATTTACGCCTACCTGTCACACAAATGCCAATCTGGCCCATTCCCAGATTTCAAAGTATATAAAGGTCCGACCACCCCCATGAGTGTAAGCATAATACGTGTTTGACCAAGTTAGCAAAGACTACAATTCCCAACATGCAGTTCTTTATGAACTCGAACCCAGGGACATTAAGAAATCAATAGGGGAATGGCCATATGAGCAACAGCTTGTCAAACTTTATCCATTACACATGCTGCCCTCCTCGACCATTGACAAGTCCATTCACATGGAATGATTTCTCAATGAAATAACTTATACCAATTATATTTATTCTATGAGGTATTCTAAACTTATTTAAAAAGTCACAGCTGGCAGCATGGTGTCAACTTGGGTAGGAGTATGAGGTAATGTGGCTATGAAATGAGATATATGGTGGTAGCCATGGAGTGCAGTCTTTCTCACATAGACACACAATGATCACATGCATGCCTGGGCATTATTGTGCTTTTTGACAGAGGTGTTATTTAAAACGTCGGTGTTGAACGTGTTGTGGACCCTCGCCTGCATATGCCCTTCTATTTTGGAAATTGCTGTGCTGCCCTGTTTCTTCGTGAGCATACTGAACCATAGGCGACAAACCCTCTGTTTTCTTAAAAGTGTGCACTGCTAAAAGGTTCCCAATGTACCATGGTGCACGTGTACTTTGTAATTGTATGTGTTTATGGCTGTTCACCCATGCTGTGCCAAATAGAAAAGGCATACCCGTCCCAACAGTACCACCATTGCAATCTTTGTAGATACCACAAGTTTCCTTTCCATGGGCGGTGGAATGAGGTGTATATATGTCGTTACAGCCCTAAATCGGAATAAAGGTGTGGATGCCCATTTGGATGTGAACTATTTGGAATACAAGACACAGAGCAAAAGCTGTAGAAGTAATGCTTCTCGCGTTGGTTGTCGTGTATGACGTGCACAAACTATCACGTATCTTTGGTGCACAAATGAAGGAAGCTAACCAGGGATGTATGGTGTATGTCTTCTCAGGGATTTACACAAAGAATGTACTCTTCTCAGCTTACCATGGCTATTAACTCAATCATTTCTGGAAGGTAAGCTGTTGAAGGTAAACTTTAGGATTAGACCTTAATTTGAATTAAGGGTCATTCTGAAAATGTATTTGTAAACAAAAAGCAGTGAGTAATTGAAGCTGTTTGTTGCGTGTTTTGTGATGCATGTAGCAACACTATCCACAGTGAACTACATTCCCTATGGAATTCCGTGTTATGATGAATTGGAATATATTGAGAATTGCAGTTTAGTGACCTAATTATATATTCGAGTGGGTGCAGGTGTTAACAGTGAAGAAGACTATATTACCTGAAGAATTTCCTGATATTTAGAACATTAAATTAGGAATGAAACATGTTGGGTTATAATTGACACACCTACTTGGAAGGAGTGGGGGACTATTAGTCATTCGGTTGACATAGGTTGTTTAGAATAACAAATAATAACAAGCACAACTAGTCTATAGTTTTGTACATGTATTGCAGTTTTTTATATGTATTGTAGCCTTTGTAGTGTAGGAATATGTAGGAAAAGATAAGGCATTGGTTTCATGGGGGCAGTAAACTGTGCTCTCAATGGAGGCAGTGAAATGAATGCAAAGACACCACATTGAAATGCACTGAGCATGTGTAAACATGTTCCATCTTATAGTGAATTTGCCACCTGTACAGTTTGCATTGAATAAGCTAACCTGAGTAATCAACTAACAATTTCCCATTAAATAACATTCACCTAGTAATTAATTAATGTACCCTTTAACAGAGCAGTGCAAATGTTTTGGATGGCAAATTCTGTTTTTTGTTCAGTAGAAGTAAACGTGCATGCAAAATGCATTGGCTGTCTTTTTCATTAAAGGGCATTGTGTGCTCCAGGAAGCAAGTTTATACAAATAGGTTCGAGAGCTGGGGTGTTTGGAGAGAGAAATGCCATGATTCTAGAAGGATCAAATGGGGTGACAGGAGACGTCAAGAGAAGGGGCAGGGTCAGTAAAGATTGACAGACCTATGGTATAAATCTAGCTAGAAGACGCGATGGAGATTCAGTCATCACTTTGTGGAGAGAAGAGATCAAGGAGCCAATTCATAGAATTCAGCACAGAAGTAGCGCACGCGCCTGTTGCCGAGAGGAAGCTTGCGCCACGCATATCACAAAACAGCATTTTGGTGCACCGCGTATTCATGGATTTCCCGAGCCATTTGCAGCCGTGGAGCAGCAAATATCCAGCAGCGCCAGTTACGCCCTCAAGAATGCCCCTTGTGCCAGAAAAAGCCATAGAAATCCCCAATACGACACAAAGGGCCGCCCTAACCCTGGACCAGCATACAGCCCCGCCACACCGTATTCGCGTGAAAAACAGTGCGCACCCTGCTTCACCCCGTGTGAAAAGGGCCTTGCAAAAACCTGTGAAATTTTGTTCCAGGCTCGCACCAGCAAAATCGCGTAAAAATCTCCTTGCGCACCCCCTTGAATGTGCGTACCCCGCTCACGCCAGCCAAGTCACGTGAAAAGGGCCTACCGTAACCCCACGAATACACATACCCCGCTCGCACCAGCCAAATTGCATGAAAACTCCTCGCGCACCCCCTTGAACACACGACCCCGCTCGCGCAAGCGAAATCACATGAAAATCTCCTCGCGCACATCCTTGAATACGCGTACCCCGCTTGCGCCAGCCAAATCGTGTGAAAAGAGCCTACCGTAACCTCGCGAATATGCGTACCCCGCTCACGCCAGCCAAATCGCATGAAAACTCCTCACGCACCCCCTTGAATACACGTACCCCGCTCCCGCCAGCCAAATCACGTGAAAAGGGCCTACCATCACCCCTTGAATATATGTACGCTGCTCGTGCCAGCCAAATTGCGTGAAAACTCCTTGCGCACCATCTTGAATATGTGAACTCGCTCGCGCAAGCGAAATCGCATGAAAATCTCCTTGCACACACCCTTGAATACGCGTACCCCGCTCATGCCAGCCAAATCGTGTGAAAAGGGCCTACCGTAACCTTGCGAATATGCGTACCCCGCTCGCGCCAGCCAAATCTCATGAAAACTCTTCATGCACCCCCTTCAATATGTGTACCCTGCTCGCACCAGCCAAATCGCGTGAAAAGGGCCTACCGTAACCCTGCGAATATGCGTACCCCGCTCACGGCAGCCAAATTGCATTAAAATCTCCTCTCGCACCCCCTTGAATACGCGTACCATGCTCAATAAAGCGAAATCGCATGAAAAGTGCATTGCGCACCCCCTTGAACTCACATACCTCGCTCACGCCTGCCGAATCATGTGAAAAACCCTGCGCGTGCTGGCTGCACCTTGGACCAAACCATCACCTGTGAACATGCCTGCAGGCAGCCCACACCACAAGGTATACCCCCATCACCAATGACCATGCCTGCAGGCAGCCCACACCACAAGGGACCACACAATTACCTGTGACCATGCCCGCAGGCAGTTCACACCACAAGGGACCAAGCCATCACCTGTGAACGTGCCTGCAGGCAGATCACACCACAAGGCACCACACCATCACCTGTGACCATGGCCGCAGGCAGCCCACACCACAAGGGACCACACTATCACCTGTGACCATGCCTGCAGGCAGCCCACACGACAAGAGACCCCCCATCACCTGTGACCATGCCTGCAGGGAGCCCACACCACAAGGGTCCACAGCATCACCTGTGACCATGGCCGCAGGCAGCCCACACCACAAGGGACCACACCATCACCTGTGACCATGCCCGCAGCCAGGCCACTCCACAAGGGATCCCCCCATCACCCGTGTCCATGCCTGCAGGCAGCCCACACCACAAGGGACCCTCCTATCACCTGTGAACATGCCTGCAGGCAGCTCACATGGAACCATACACCGCAGGCAGTTCCCGACTCATGCCCCCCCACAGTGACTGCAACCTGCAGGCAGGCCCTGACTCATGTCTCCCCACCCCACCAGTGATGGCAACCTGCAGGCAGGCCCCAACTCAGGTCCCCCCACCCCACCAGTGACGGCAACCTGCAGGCAAGCCCTGACTCATGTTCCCCACCCCACCAGTGACGGAAATCTGCAGGAAGGCCCCGACTCATGTCCCCCCCACAGTGACTGCAATTTGCAGGCAGGACCCAACTCATGTCCCCCCACCCCACCAGTGACGGTAACCTGCAGGCAGGCCTCGATTCATGACCCCTGTTAGGGAGAATTCTCAATATGTGCTAATTTCCTTACCCTTTGAGACCCCCAGAAACTTTGCTGGATTTCTAGGATTTGATTTCTTACCTGGAAAGAGTGTGAGCCTTTTTATTCCCACTATTTTGTGTATTTTGATGTGTGTTTTACTTTTGTGTTCTTTGGTTGTGGTATTTTAAACAAACTCCATGGCATCATCTTTTTCTGTGTGTCACCCAGCACCTTCAGTGCAGTGGCACAGGGATGACTTTCAGACTCCCCAAGGTTTAAACACCTTCTCTGGTACTGACTACTGTCTCCCAGAGCATGTAAAGTTAAATTGACTTTACAAGTCTCTTTAAATTTACTGACCCAGCACACACTATCTTCCTAAAGAGTGCTGGAGGGGTTGCTTAGCTTCACCTGAGTCAAAACACGAATGTAACTTTTGGTAGTTCGCACCTTTCTCATGTAAACATTCTGGCCATGGCAAAATCAGCCGCGGTTGGATCACATAGATCCGCTGCAACACCTGGACACCCGGTGAAACCCTGCTGCAGGTCTGAATTGCCTGAAACTCTGACGACAGAGAAGTCCTTCAAGGTTAACTTCTTCCCTTGAGTTTGGTGGGAAAAACCAACTCGCAAGCCACCTGGACACCGTCCCCATCTGGTCGAACTTTCATCATAGTGCTGTTGAAAACCGGATAGCCAGAGGGAAGGAAACCAGCTTGTGGACTTTAAGGCACTCACACCTTAAACCAACGTCTTGCTACAGCTTTTGGCCTCTTCCTTGGGCAGTGCGGGAACCTCCCGATGTCCTCTTTCTTGTTCCCACGACTGAAGCTCAGGAACAGCGAGATCTGCTCAAACTGCCAGGAACAACTGCCTCAGCTACAGCTTTCTTCATTGACAAGGTACTGTGCAAACACGGTCCGGAAATCTTTTTGGCCATCGAGAAAGTGCGTGAAACTTTCCTCAACTATGAAGGCTCGTCCTCCCTTAACATTCATCCAACTTTTCGCCTAGCCAAATTCTTCTAATCTCCGTGGCAAAGACTTAACCGTTACTTACCAGAACTGTGCTATCCTATACAAAAGACTCAGAACCATTGACTTTGGCCCAGGCCCATTGAGAAGAATTGCTGGTTGTATTTAACTGAAACCCTTTGCCCTGCCTATGAACGTATTTGGGCTGTCTATTCTTATAACCTTGTCTTTTCCCTCCTTTATTAAGTATCTGAAGTGCCATTTTGCTCCCACTTCGTTTTGGAGCTAAACTTGTTCATTTACTTACCGGTTGGATTTTTGAGGTTTATTAGTGTGTGATATTGATCTGCTTGTGCTAGTGTAATGTTTTCTAACGGAGTAAATAAATGTATATTCTTTTACCAAGAAACCTTTAGTAAGTGTCTATTTGAATTACTGTATTAGTTGGTCCTTTGTGTAACTTGTTCTACTGCTCACTCAACTCTTGAGTTAAGTCTGGCTGCTCAGCCACTACTACCACATAACTGTGTAGTACAGGCTTGTACCAAAGGTGAAATTGTACTGACACTTGTAGTCTTAATTGCCTGTAGAATTCCCCAAGGGTACTGCAGATGATTCTGTCTAACACCCCCCACCCCAGCAGTGAGGGCAACCTGCAGGTCTGACTCATATCCACCCCCAGAGTGACGGCAACCTGCAGGCAGGCCCCGACTAATGTCCCCCCACCAGTGACGGCAACCTGCAGGCAGGCCCCGACTCATGTCCCCCCACCAAACACATTCTCACAACATACAATCATGTATCAAATGTCCACCCAAATGCCACCCCACACTTCTCCCACCCGCTCCAATGCAACTCCACACCCATCCATTAGCCCCACTTCAAGTACTGGCCCCATGGCATGGCATTCACCAAAGCACACATGCATGCAACCAAATACATGTCCAACATAGCCACACAGAACTGAGACATGCCTGAGCCAATGGTGATTGACACATGCATCAAACAATTGAGAGCAGACAACACTCATATTGGAGTAAATGAAAATGTATTAAAAAAATGAAAATACACCAAATAAATATAAAAAATGAGAATGGAAATGAAACAAATGTAAACAAATTGAAATGCAAAATCCAAATGAACATGAAAATCCAAAAAAGAGTAAATCCTGAAACTGGTCCTTGTTCAAAGTAATGTTTGCAGTTCCAAAGAAAAACAAATAATAAACCATTACTCCATGGGAAAATAAAAGCCAAACAATTCACCAAAGTCCAACTATGTAAAAGAAAGGATGAAGGGTCCATGATCCCAAAAGCCAGAATGATCCTAAAAAACAGCCTATAAAAAACAACTATGTACAAAAGGTGGAGCCGTGTCCGTGTCCTCCAAACAAAAAACAAAAAAAAACAAAAAGAAAGGAAACCTAACACTAAAGAACTATATACAATGGCAGCGGGCTAGTCCTACGGCCCACCTTTGTTACGAAAAGTTTTGATCAGGGCTTCCTCGAACTCCATGTCTATAGCCCGGAGGCGGGACTCAGCTCTCACATTGAGGGCTCACAGGGACTCCGCCATGTTCCCAACCAACTCCCTGCGAGTCTCCTGGAGGAACTCTGCCCGCCTCTCTACCCGCCGCATGGAGTTCTCCGCCCAGACAATGGTGAGCTGTGCCCTCTCTGCCCACCGCCGCTGTGCACCTATTTGCCAGCCCGGAGGCTGCCACACGGAAGACACACTTTGTCTTGGGTCCTCCTGCCCTTTGGCCAATACCTGACCCTGTGATGTAGTTGGCTCCGAGTCCTGACGCCTCCCACGTCGAGCCTGCTGCTGCCTCGATGCCATCTTCCTGTGCCACCACAACTGTCTCCGGGATGCTGACAACCCCCGGGGCCATCGTGTACCTGCCCTGCTCGAAGGTGCCTGCACATCCACCATTGCCAGAGGTCCTCTTGCTGGGGTGACCACCTCTGCTGAACCTGCAACTCCCGACTGTGGCAGGGATGGGTTCTCCACCAGACTGGCCGCAGTGGAGGTGACAGGTGTATATGTTATTTCTGTTAGGGAACTCATGTAAATATGAGTAAGCTGCAGAACTAAATAAAGTGAAAGCTTTACAACAGCTCACCTTGGCAATCGATGACTCCAACTGGAAAGATAAAGCAGCTGTGAAAATTTCCCAGAGACAGCCCTGGCCACTCAACCCAGGGTAAAGTAACCCAGGAGAACGGGCAGGACTCCCAGGGAAACCCTCAATGGGAAGAAAACCCTGGACGAATCCCAGCTCGTGCAGATCAGGATACGATGAAAGATGGACGTCTACGGCAGGAACCCCCGGGAATCACACCAGACACTTTGTCCGAATAGGACTAATGGAAAGTTCGGGTCTGGAATCTGACTGCAAAGGACAGCTTCGGGGAAGCTCAGATGTGGGTCTGGCCAGAATAGAAGACAAACAAGATGGGTTGGCGAAGCCGGTTGAAAAAGAAACCAGCGAATGCAGAGCAGAGGATGGAGCGTCAAAGACAGAAGCGACGCGAAGCACTGGTCGCTTCGGTTCCGGATAAAGGATCACGTGACCGGTCGGCCGCACGTCAAGAGAGCGTGCAACTACTAGACCGCTGCCAGCGGGTCGGAAAGATACTCTAGCTTCCATCTTGGAGATGCTTGGAATCAGGGCGCCGCACAAGCGGGTCCGTGCCCATAACGACCACTTGCCGCGATGTGTAACAGTATGCCCTCTCCTCCGGGAGTGCGCCCCTGGTTTGCCCGGCTGAAACAGGAAAAAACGTCGCTCAAGTCGTTGTGCATGAACACCAGAAGCTGGCTGCCACGTTCTTTCTGCAGGAGAATAACCTTTCCAGTCAATTAGAAACTGCAATCGACCACAATGGTATCGTGAGTCACAAATTGCAGCTACTTCAAATTCAGGACCACTGTCAGTGAGAATCGGAGGAGGTAGGGAATCATGATTGCGATGAAAACGATCCCGCACCACTGGCTTAATCTGAGACAGATGGAAAACCGGGTGAATCCGAGACCAGGAAGCAGGTAAGGCAAGTCGGACAGCAGCCGCTCCAATTTTGGAGAGAACCAGAAAAGGACCGAAATATCTGGGAGATAGCTTAGATGGGACCAAATGACGAGGAAGAAATCTGGAAGCAAGCCAGACCGAATCCCCGATGGTCAGTTCCTTAAATTCTCTACGATGACGATCAGCATACTTCTTTGCTCGATCCTGAGCTTTCTGTAACGACTGCTTGGCCAGTCTCTGCCCCTCATGGATATCTGCAATCAGAGAATCCACCCCTGGACAGTTGGAATCGGAGGGAGAAACACTCGGAGCAAAGGAAGGGTGATAACCATAAGTACAGAAGAAAGGAGTGGATTGGAGAGCAGAATGCAAAGAATTGTTGTATGCAAATTCTGCTAAAGGAAGCAGTTCCACCCAATTATCTTGAGCTGCAGAAATAAAGCACCGTAGGTATCCCTCGAGGGCTTGGTTCAAACGCTCAGTTTGCCCGTTCGTCTGCGGATGATATCCAGAAGAGAGGGCACGTTTGATCCCCAGAATGAGACAGATCTGCTGCCAAAAGAGGGAGGTGTACTAAGGACCTCCGTCCGACACTATGGTATCCGGGAGACCATGGCGAGAAAATACTTCAGAGAGAAAAATGTTGGCCATGGAAGGAGCATTTGGTAATCTTCGCAGAGGGGTAAAGTGTGCTAACTTGGTGAAATAATCGATAGTTACCATGATAGTAGTCATATTCGATGATGGTGGTAAGTCAGAAATGAAATCAGTGGAAATGATTTGCCAAGGTCGGTCTGGTATGGGCATTCTAGCTAATAACCCTAATGGTGGTGAACGAGGGGACTTAGCAAGAGCACAGATGTTACAGGCGGCTACATAATCCCGGACATCCGATCTCATGGAAGACCACCAGAAATGCCGTTGAATAAGTTCCAATGTGGGAAGTACGCCCCTATGTCCTGCAGCTCGTGAGTCATGGCAAATCTTTAACACCTCCAGTTGTAAAGAAGGAACGGGAATCAACACTTGAGTACCATGAAAGTAGTATTCCTTTTCCTTGGCGAGAAGATAAGTAGATGCCAGGTCTTCACAAAGAGTTTTATTAAGAGTGGTGGCTGTTTGTACCTCTTGCAGGAAGTCAGTGAATACAGCAATAAATCGAGCATTGGGAAACATCTTTTCTGGGCTAAACGATGAAGTTGGAGAATCTTTACGGGATAAAGCATCTGCTCTTAGATTCTGTCTGCCAGGCCAGTAAACAAATTCTATCCGAAAGGGTAAGAAGAAATAAGCCCAACGTGCTTGTCTGCTATTAGTGGTATAAGCATTTTGGAGAACCTTGAGATTTTGATGATCAGTACGCACCAAGACAGGAAAGGGTGAGCCCAACAGCAAATGTCTCCATTCCTCAAAGGCGCGTTTGATAGCCATCAGTTCCTTCTCGAGTACTGAATAATTTATCTCAGCAGGATTAAATGTCTTGGATAAGTATGCCACCGGTCTTTCTTCACCTTGTTCTGATGCCTGTAACAACACAGCTCCCAACGCATTCTGAGAAGCGTCTGTCTCAACAATGAATTGTTTGGATTGGTCAGGGTTGATCAAAACTGTGGAGGAGGTAAACATTTTCTTCAAACTGTCAAAGGCCTTTTGAGCTGAATCATTCCAGACAAATGACACCCCTTTCTTGAGAAGTCGAGTCAAGGGGAGTATGATTTCTGAGAAAGAAGGAATAAATTTACGATAGAAATTGGCGAACCCCAAAAACCTCTGTATGTCCTTTATTCCCGTAGGAACAGGCCAATCCACAACTGCGGAAATCTTTTTGGGGTCCATGGAGATGCCCAGGGAAGATAGGACAAATCCTAGGTAGGTAACTTGTTTCTGATGGAATTCACACTTGGATGCTTTGCAATAGAGATGGTTGGACTGCAGGCGTTCTAATACAATGTTAACATGATGGATATGTTCCTCTTGGTTGTTGGAGTAAATCAGGATATCGTCGAGATAGATGATGGCAAATCGGAACAATATGTCAGCAAATAGATGATCCATGAACCTCTGAAATATCGCAGGCGCATTAACTAAGCCAAATGGCATCACATGATATTCATAATGTCCAAAAGGAGTCCGAAAAGCGGTCTTCCATTCGTCTCCTGGAGCAATACGAATAAGATGGTAAGCACCACGAAGGTCCAACTTGGTATACCAAGAAGCCCCTCGAACAGCTTCCACAATATCCGTGATGAGAGGCATGGGATATTTGTCAGTTGTGGTTATCTTGTTGAGTCCTCGATAATCTATACAGGGACGGAGCTCATCAGAGTCTTTTTTGGGAATAAAGAATAATGAAGCTCCTGCAGGTGACACTGACTCAGAAATTAGACCATTCCGTAAATGAGTTTGAAGGTATTATTTTAATGCCGCCTTTTCCTTTTGCGGCAGGACGTACATGCGGCCAAAGGGAATGGGCTGGTCGGGAAGCAGGTTTATGTGACAGTCATCTCTTCGATGAGGAGGGAGATTAGGAAATTCGGGGTTTTCAAACACTGATCGGTAATGCTTATGACAGTCAGGAATCTCCAGTTGGCTGATGGAAGATACCGTCGGTTTGAGAATTTCATCTGCAGGTATGCGAATCCCCACAGATTCTTGAGAAAGACAATGACGGACGCAATATTCTGACCCTAGAAAAAGAGTTCCCGCGGTCCAGTTTATGAAGGGGTTATGCAATCTCAGCCAAGGGAGCCCCAGGATAATTGGATAATGGGCAGTTCTGATTACGTCAAAAACCAGGGTTTCTTTATGGCTAGATATTTTACAAGTGAGCGGAATGGTTTGGTCCTTAATGGGGCCTGAACTCAGAGGGGTACCATCTACTCCTTGAATAGGAGTAACCAACGTCTTTGGTACCTGAGAGATACCGTGTGATTTTGCCCACTCCACATCCACAAAATTCCCAGCTGCACCGCAGTCTATTAAGGCCGGAATACCAGGGATGACATTTTCTGGTAGTAGGATGGAAAGAGAAACTACCACCATGGCCTGGTTGTTTAGAGAGTTGTCAAGAGACATACTGGTCTGATACGGGGAAGAATGATACTGGGCACTTACCGGTCTTCCCTCAACGGTAAGGCTTTGAAGTTTCCCGACTTGGGAATAAGAGAGCGACGAGGAGGAACTAAGTGACAGTCTTTCAAAACATGATTGGAGGATCCACAGTACATACATCATTTCAAAGATCTTCTCCTATCTCTTTCAGTGGCTGAGATTGGTCCTCGAATGGTCCCAACTTGCATGGGTTCTTCAGTAGGAGACGGAGATTTCTGAGGGGTTGTGGAAAAATCCCACTGCGGACGTGTACCTTTTCCTTTTTTCCTTTCGCATGTCCTTTCATGCATTCGGTAATCAATCTGCATGGTTAATGTGATCATATCTGCTAGATTAGCGGGACGAGGGACTTTTGAGACCTCGTCCTTTAATTCATCTGTGAGACCTCTCCGAAAAAGAGTAAGAAGACCTTCATCTGGCCAGCCTAGTTCAGAGGACAGTTGTTTAAATTGAGTGATATACCAAAGTAATTCCTTGTTTCCTTGCTTTAAATCGAGAAGTCTCTCTTGAGTAGCAACCGAAATCTCCTTTCTTACAAACATGGATTTGAGACTATTAGTGAAAGCGGAGTAAGAATCGAGTATAACATTGTTGGAGGTCACTAAAGGAGTCGCCCAGGCTAACGCAGGACCAGAGAGGTGGGAAATGACATAGCCTACCTTATCTTTATCTGTAGGGAAGAAGCGAGGTTTAAATGTGAATTGAACGGTACAACTGTCAAGGAATTCTTTTAGTCTATAGGGATCACCGTCATACATAATGGAATGTAAGGACGACGGGGGAGTGTCTGAAAAAGCTCTGGCCACGTGATGTCGTAACTGAGCATTGTCCTGTTTCAAGGATTGTACCTCTAATGACATGGCCTGCATGGCCGTCATTAGCTGCTGCATTTGTTGTTCCATTTGAAATCCCGATTGCCAATATTCCTTTTTCGGGCGTCGCTTACTGTTATTTCTGTTAGGGAACTCGTGTAAATATGAGTAAGCTGCAGAACTAAATAAAGTGAAAGCTTTACAACAGCTCACCTTGGCAATCGATGACTCCAACTGGAAAGATAAAGCAGCTGTGAAAATTTCCCAGAGACAGCCCTGGCCACTCAACCCAGGGTAAAGTAACCCAGGAGAACGGGCAGGACTCCCAGGGAAACCCTCAATGGGAAGAAAACCCTGGACGAATCCCAGCTCGTGCAGATCAGGATACGATGAAAGATGGACGTCTACGGCAGGAACCCCCGGGAATCACACCAGACACTTTGTCCGAATAGGACTAATGGAAAGTTTGGGTCTGGAATCTGACTGCAAAGGACAGCTTCGGGGAAGCTCAGATGTGGGTCTGGCCAGAATAGAAGACAAACAAGATGGGTTGGCGAAGCCGGTTGAAAAAGAAACCAGCGAATGCAGAGCAGAGGATGGAGCGTCAAAGACAGAAGCGACGCGAAGCACTGGTCGCTTCGGTTCCGGATAAAGGATCACGTGACCGGTCGGCCGCACGTCAAGAGAGCGTGCAACTACTAGACCGCTGCCAGCGGGTCGGAAAGATACTCTAGCTTCCATCTTGGAGATGCTTGGAATCAGGGCGCCGCACAAGCGGGTCCGTGCCCATAACGACCACTTGCCGCGATGTGTAACAGTATAGGGGGCCCTGGTGGCATGTGGGCCGGAAGATGGCATGGAGTACGACTGGCGCATAGTGGATGAAGAGGAGGAGGGGGTTGCACCAAGGCTCTGCACATATAGCAAAGCTGCGACAATGAGCCATCCTAGCCAGTTCAGGATGGCACACACCTGTTCATGATGACGTGTGTGGTCCAGCCAGGAAGCATGCACATCATCACAAATGACGCATGTGCACATCGCGACACCGCCTAGGACAGGCTCAACCCTGTCAGGGATTGCCTCATCTACAGGTAGAGGAAGGTCAGTTGACGTGGGCTCATCCTCTACCTGCGGATGGGCCTGGAGGGGCCTGGCCTGAGAAATCTGTTTGGTGCACAGTGATGCAGTTACAGGATCAGGCACAGGATTAGGCACAGGCCTCTCAGCAGCGACCTGCACTGCCTCCTGCCCCTGCTCCTGGACTGCACCAAGTCCACCGGTGCCATCAGCCCCTCCAGGCCCCATGTGCAGGTCTGATGCAGCCTGCTCCACCACCTCACCCACCACCGACCTGGATGCCTCTGCACTGTCTTCTGCATTGGATTGCCCCTCTGGGGGCTCACCTGCCCCTTCCGCTGCCGAGGAGCCCGCGTCTGTCCTAGCCCTCTAGGCAGCTGTGGCCGTAGTCACGGACGCAGCACCAATCCCCTCTCTCTCAGAAGATGACCTAACCTGGGAGGGTGATTGGGCCTTACGTCTCCGCCTGGTGGAGGTATGCCCGCCACTTTGCTCCACAGCGCTGTCTCCGCGCTCTTCCTCCATCGGCACTGTAGACAGGGAGACATAGAAAACAAGCATCAGTGTACCGAACAAATGTCTGCCAGACACAAAGCAAATGCACACGAGTGACACTGTCAAACGTCATAACCATCATCCCCCTACACAAAACATGGGTCAGTGCAAGCAACACACATGCTCAAACAATCATGGCACCTGCAACAGACATTCACATCCATGTCCAACGCACTGCAGGAACTTCAGAAGGGCGGCTGGCCCTCACATGCATCATGGCACATGCACATCACATGCACCCACACCACCGGACAGTCATGCATCTGGCCATTTCTACCTCCCGTCACAGTGCACTCATGGACAACTGTGCCGCATCAGTCAATGACACATTGTGATGCTCATGTGTCATGCATCCATGGCAAATTCCAGTCACACACTCACTATGCAGACACAAGCACATGTACACCATGCCTATCCATGAAGGTGACATAAGCATCCATGTCTCACACCCCTCACATGGGCAAGTCCAGACACAGGCATGCACACATGTGTGCATCGTCACATGCTGGTGCACATCATGCATTGTAACACAGACACCATTCATGTGGTACACGCTTCACTGGACTCATATGCAGCACTGTTATATCCCTGCACACAGACATCCATACATGGGGCATGCCAGACATAAGGCCAAGGTGCACACTCCAGCCACACCTCTACATATACTGTGCTGGACAAGAACACATGGACACTTACCACTCGACTCCAGACAGGTCTGCAACAGTAGGACCTGGTGGTGAAGCACTGGGCGTATGTGCTCCAGGACCCTCATCTGGTTGTTGCTCAACTGGGCCAGGTGCCCCACTTCATCCTCAGCCTCCACGAGGCACCGGGCCTTTTAGAGAGTCCTGGACCTGAAGTTCTCCCAGCGCTTCAGGACATTCTTGTAGTCACGGGTTGTCACCCCCTCCTCGTTGATGGCACCTATGATGTCCTCCCAGATCCTCCTCCGTCCTTCCTTGTCGGTGCGCGATGTTGAGAAGAGGGCATCATAATGCCCCAGGACTTGCTCCACCAGAATGCCAACTTCATTGGCAGTGAAGGTGGCCCTCTGCCTCTATGCCGGGAGGTTGCCACTGGCCCCAGATGGTGTTTGGTCCAACATGGCAACCCCGAGGCAGGTGTGGGTGGGCAACTGGGTCCTGGGGCTGGGCTGTGGAGCGATGGTACAGCAGTCGGGAGTCTTCTGCTTCAGCAGGGGTGGTTGCAGTAATAGGATCCCTGGCAATGTCTTCCGTGCAGGCACCAAATTGCAAGGCACGTTGGCAGCAGGCACACTGAGTTGGCTGGCAGCAGCAGATGGCTATTAGGAAGCAGCTTAGGGCATTGGGGGGCAGGTAAATGGTCTTCTGTGTGTTGCCGCGTGGCCAGCTTGATGCAGAGTGACTCTGCACATGCAAAATCAGGGCATTAGCGTGGAATCCGAGGAAAGGCCCTTAGCGTGTAAGCATGTAAGTGACGTGATGCGCGTGTGCGTTGCCTTCGGAATGGGTTAAAAGTCTGCATAGGACGCCATTTTGCTGTACGTGCTTTTTGTGGGGACCGACGCGTGTGATTCTTCTTGTTCTTGTGGGTTCACATGCGATTACTTCACAACGGTTGCAGTGCGTTCTTCTTGTTTACTGCAGCAGTGCTTACTTCTTGATTTGGTGGGAGAGTTGCCGATGTGCTTCATTTTTCCAGGTAGAAGGTGAGTCGCGCATGTATTATTCCCACTGTGGTTGCTCCTGTGTGTCGCGCACCCCATGTACGAGGTCATAGTAGCCTGCGTGTTTCACGCGTACACATTTCTTGTGTTTCTGGGTGCCACAGCGTACTTCAGAAAATGAATTCCACGCACGTGGGCTACCGAGGAATCGCATTCACGTTTGTTTTTGTTTTTGGGGTGCCTGAGCGGTGCGTCACCCGTCATTTTTACCCAGGGGTCACAGACATCCTTACAGGATCACAGGGGTACCTATTCCATCTTGTACCCTGCCCCCTTCACCCTAATTGCCCAAGACAATTATTTCTGCAGCCCCCATTCGCATAAGTACATCAGTGCCATGGCTGGGAGACCACCAAGTGGTAAGGGAGGCAAAGCTGGGTGACATCCCAGAGATGTCCACGGTAGGGGAAGTGGCCAGGGTAACCAGGGTGGCCAAGGTGGCAGCAGTGGGCAATGTGAGCAGGGTGGCAGTGGTAGGGGACGTGGGCAGGGTGGCCCACGAGGGCAGTGTGTCCAGGACCATTCAGGGACAGTTATGCCCCCCCAGCGTGTCAGGGCGATGCAGCTGACACCACCCCAGTTCAGGGCCTGCTAGCCCGGCCCGGATTGGTCACGGAACAGGCATGGGATGACTCAAAGGCCGACTTCCGTGTCACGAAGTCCAAGCCACGTGTGGCCATGAAAGTTGCTGTCACCTTGCCATGTGGAGCAACGTCATCTGCTGCCCAGGGAGCCAGGGTGTGGAGGCTGCAGTGGCAGCTGCAGCTGACACCACCCCGGCTCTGAGTCACCCAACCGGGACAGTGTTGGTCCTGGCCCCTCACACCAAGGTAGTTGTGGCGCTGGGTCCTGGCAACAGCACCCAGCAGCCAATGCCTGCAGTGAGACCTTTGGACATCATGCTATTGCCTGATTCCAGTGGCCAGTCCACCTGCGCTTCAGCCCCTACTAACCTGAGCAGCAGAAGCCACTCAGGGTCTGCACCAGCTCTCAAGAGGTAGAAGCGTGCTCTTTTGGAACAGGCTGGGATCCCGGATGTGGCTCGGCCCTCCATCACATCAGGGAAGCAGAGTTTCAATAATGTGGAACTGGACGCACTTCTGTGCTACGTGTCGAAACACAGCCGTGACATGCTTCTGATGGCAGGGTGCAAAACATAGGGCTCACTGGCAGTGCATCGTGGACCACATTAGTGCCTTGGGATATGTGAAGCGCACAGCTGATGATTGCTCGAAGCATTGGAATTACCTCAAACACTGAGCAAAAAACAAGCAGGCTTCTAATTACGCCTCTACTGTGGTGACTGGCAGTGGGACACCACCAGAGGACGATGAACTCACAAAACATGAGGCGGTCGCTGGAGGGTTCATCGCAGAGGATCAGATCCAAGGTGTGGGAGACCTCCCGGATCTTGAGACAATGTCCGGTGAGTGCCTATCCGTGTGTGTCCAGGCCATGTGTATGTTGCTTAGGTGATGTGTTGTGATTGACTGCCAATTCAGGCTATGGAGTCATGACTGCCATGTATGGCCCATGCAATGCTTGACTGATATGTTCTTGTTGTGATGCGGACTGCATACAGGCCATGTGCTGCACATGGAGGCAATCCTCATCAACACACCTGTAGCCTCCTTCCATGTCAATCACTTCTCAGCCTCTCTGGTCCATATTCTTGCTCAATGACATGTTTGCGGATAGCCTGTGAAGATCTTCCACTCAACACTCACCCTCTGTCGTCACATGACTGACGTCTCTGTGAGGCCACCCTGCAAGCTGATCATCCTCAGGGCAATCCTTCCTTGCCTCTCTATCCCCCAGCAGCTCACTGTCTCCATGGGACTGGTGATTCCCATGGTGGACTACTGCAACGGCCTGTTCCCAAGTATCTGTGAATATGAACTCTTCCCTCTGCAACTCTGCCAGAGCTGTACTGTGTGGAACATCCTTTGGCCTTAATGCAGAGTTTGAGTGTTCATTCATGGACCATGTGCATTCCAAGAAAGCCCCTATGGGTCCGGGGCAAGCCCCTCATCTGACTCCATCTCCAGTATTTACTCCATCTCATGGTATTTCAGCATCTCTTTCCTGCTCACTCTGGGTCAGTTGATCGTCATGACCATTTGTTTGGGGTTGTCATCTGTGTCGAGCGGATGCCTCCCTCTGGTACAGACTCCCTCCCTCTATGCAACTGGTGTTCTAGGTTTTCCAGGTTTTCCAGGTCTGGGGCTCTTCTGACTTCTAATGCTTATTCTTGTGTTGTGCTTTCTGTCCTCCTCTCCCCTGCTGTAGTCCCAGATGACTGTGAGTATGCAATTGACACCTGCCCACACTGTGTGCTACAACAGGGTACTCTGAGTGACCATTTTGACCCATGCACTGCCTCCAAGCCACCCCCTGCCCTTGAGTTTGGGGTTCACTGCATCCCTACAACCCACTGCAAACACTTTGCATACGATGACTGCACTTGCCCTTACACTGCCATCATGACACAAATTTGTAATGACTGTTTTTGTCTTTTTATTAACAGTTGAGGCCCGAAACACATAGTGCACTGCATCCGCTCACTTCTGCGCCCTGTTTCAACCTTCAACATGCCTATTCACTTGTCAAAGTGACCTACCATTGATGTATCGATGTGCCTCCCGTTACTGTATTTGAACACACTGGCATTGTTTCATCGTGTGACACATGTGTGTTTTGTTGTAGTGATTTCCATGTACTGTCTGATGACATGCATTTTACATGGATATCGGACAGTAGTGATTCACTCCCATCTGGGCCTGCTTGTCAGTTCTGCCATGGCTATGCTACATTCCATCTGTGTGCTGGCATCTGTAATGTGTGTTGAAGGTCTATGCCAGTCGCAGGGTTCTGTGTGATGCAGGTGCTATGCACCATTCAGCACATGTGTTGTTTTTCCATTTTAGACTCATCCATGTCTGCTTTCAGGGCCCCCTGCCACTTCATTGGCACTGCGGGCATGGCTGAGTTTGTGTCATGTGTGACATGCCTGATTAATATGTTGGATGTCAACATTGTAATGCCTATGTGTGTGGCCTATGCAGTTAACATATGTGCTCATGTGTTCTTTTTGATTTTGTGCAGGTGATGAGGCACTGGAAGCAGTGGAGGAGGAGGAGATGGCCCAAGGTGAGGAGTATTCAGAACCCCAAGCAGGAACCAGTGGAGGGTGTGGGGTGGTAGTGCACGAGAATCCATTGTTGCTACAGACCATCCTGTCCACGGGTGTCTCTGGGTACACCTCTGAGGATCTCAATGCCTCTGGTGCAGAATCGGATATTGACCCATATCTGCCATCACAGGTGAGTGATTCTGACATGGATGCTGTTCTGTCCAACACACCTGCACTGGGGGTCATTCAGTGTTGGAATGTCCACCTGTGGCGGTTATGGATGCAGGGCCACGCTCCACAGTATTTGCTCCTGTTCCTGGGGCAGCAGATCAAAGGAGGAATGCAGTCCTGCAGCCACAGGCAGCACCAGCATGGCAAGGTCCATGTCTCCTTGGGCCCGACAGGTGTGGTGTCTGGCAACGCTGTGGCCGTGCGCCACCGGGTAATACTGTGTGGGAGAATTCCATTTATGCCACTGCCCAGCAACAGGGGGCATCATGTGAGATGATGGCTCAGACTTTTCCATTCTCCCCCCCGAAAGGCAGGTTGAGCTCCAGCAGCAGGACACACGGTCCGCGTGCCACTCACACAGGCAGGAAATGTTGGCTGCCAACAGGGACCGACGTACTGAACTGAGGGATCCCCGCACAGCCATGGCTGCAGAGGCACAGGCCCACAGGGATGCCCTAAGGGAAGATAACACCTCCCTCAGAGCTACTCTGGATGCACTTGAGATGGCCCAGAGTAGACGGGCGGAACAGTAGATGGAGCAGCTAACACACAACATCTCGGCTGAGCTCCAGGCAACCTGAGAGCAGATCCATACATCACGTGAGGGCTTGCAGGCAGAAGTCCATGCAACACGTGAGGCCTTGCAGGAGGAACTCCGTGCTACACGTGAGGTGCTGCATGGGGACCTCCGGACCATCATCTTGCAGAACCAATCCTTTCAGACCCACATGCTTCCTGCCATGGGGGAGCATGCCAGGGTTATGCGTGGTCAGCCTCCTGTACCATGCACACCTTTTCATATTGCACCAGAGGGTGATGACAGCGACGACAGTTCTCCCACTATAGGCTAGTCAGGCAGGCCATGAACCCATGGAGGTTTTTTTTTCTCAACATCCTTGCATGTGGGTGTTGAGGGGCACCCTGCACCTCCTCCCTCCTGGGTGCCCCCCCCCACCTCCTGGTCAATCATGGCCATTTCTGATTTTTTTCTTTTTTCTTTTTCTTTTTCATTTTTCACTTTTTTGTCTAGTGTGCATTCATATAACAGTGTGTTTCTTTGTGTGGCATCGAAAGGCATCCACTATGTGTTCCGGCTGGGCCCATACAGGCTTGTCTTGTGTTTGTGTTTACGGCTTGGGGTCCAGACACATATGCCACTCCTGCTTCCCCTTTCCATGGGCTTGCAAGGAGGGCACAGTGTGACAGTAATTTACACAGAGGCTTTGGGCTTCCATCAGTTGTGTGGCCAGTCCGAAGTCCAAACTGTGCATACAGCCCTAGTGGGGATTTATGATGGTTTCTCCAGTGCATGGTTGACATGTATATTGGTTTTAATATTGCTCATTGTGCATATTTACATGTTGCATCTTCATGTATTACCTTGCCTGTCTCCATTGTTGATGCACTTCATGCTGTATGCGGTACCCTGCCACATTTAGCTACCAGCAACACACTGAAGATGGGAAGGGTCCATGTGGTGGCTTTGTCACATTGGGAGACTTGAGCTATTGTGATTGGTCACTGTCTGACGTTGCCACTGTTTGGTCCTGTGTTCATGATTTGTTATGCTGGTATGTATATGTTCATGTGTACGGTTTAATTTTGATGTTTCAGAGGGAATTGTCTCTTGCCTGTTTCCATTTGTCACAGTGCACTTTGTGACAGTTGTGTCATGTGTTGTGCATTTATTTGGTTGCTTTTACATTGCATGCCATGGCATGGTGTGTCAGGCGGGTGTAACGGGGTTTGGGAGGGTTTAGGTGACATACCAGTATTTGGATGTGCTGTTTTGCAAGGGGGTAGTGGATTATGCAACATCAATGTGTGCCTTTTGGTCACACGGGATTGAGTCTGTTTAAGTAGCTAGGGATGCACACAATGTAGCACTTCCAGGGACACATTATCAGGGTGGTAAGGTTGTGACAGTTGACTGTCCCTTTGTCATCATCGATTGCCACCTGTTATGTGCCAGGCTTGTGCGCAATCCGCAGAGGTGGGATTTTAGGTGAAAAATATAGCCACAAGCTGGGTACGGGCTGCCTCGCCACGTGCCCTTTTCTCTCCCATGACAGTGGGCGTGCATGTGATTGGGGATGTGGGGGCACCACCATGTCCACCAGTATGCCCCTCCATGTTGTGCAGGACACATGCTGCCACAATGATCCTGCACACTACTGGGGGTGCATATAGTAGCTGTCCACCAGTGCGGTCAAGGGAGCGGAAATGTGACTTTAGCACTCCGAATGTGCGCTCCACTATGGCCCTGGTTGCAATATGGGCTGTGTTGTATCTTACCTGGGATGGTGTGGTGGGGTTCCGTATTGGCGTCATCATGTAGGTGCTCAGAGGGTAGACACTGTCTCCTGGGGAGGTGATAATGGTTATGATTAGTTGGGTTTGTCTATTTGTCTGTGTGTGACATGCATGCATGTGCACAGGCATTTCTACTCACAAATGAGCCATGTGTCGCCATACCTCCAAGCTTCCAGCACCCGGTTTAGGGGTGACATTCTGAATATGAAACTATCATGGGTGGACCCTGGATAGTTTTCGTAGACAGAGGTGATGATTCCCTTGGCATCGCATACCACCTGCACATTGATGGAATGCCAGTGCTTGCTGTTGTGATTGATCTGCTCAGTGGCCCTAAGTGGACGTAGTGCCACATGGGTGCAATCAATGGCAGCAAGCACTTTGGGGAAGTGTGCCACCGCATAAAAGTCCTGGACCACTGCCAGCCTGTCTGCGGGTGTTCTGGGCATGTATATCTGCCTGCGGACTGAGGGGTGTGCAGTCATGATTGCCAACACCTGGTGTAGGCAGCCTGACTGCGTGGGCTGTGAGACACCACCAACTAGGGGCTCATTGCTTGGGAGCACAAGGTGTGTGATGTGAGGTCATCCTCCCACTTAATGACCAGGTCTAGGATGATCTGAGGTGGAAACCTATACTTGCCATAGACCTGGTCATCAGGAATCCCAAAAAGCCTGGTCCTGGGTGAAAAAATGCGGGGCCTGGCTATCATCATCCTCCTCCTCCTCCTCCTCTTCCTCCTCTTCCTCATGCGGTGTCCCACGATCAATGCTGCGAGGAATGGTACATTCATTGTAGCTGTATGAGCTTGTTTGTTGTTTTCTCGCACTTTTATGATGTGCGGGGGCGCTCACGCCAGCTTTCACCTGAGGTACATGTTTCCGGCTTTGCATGTCTTTTGGTTTGCCCTGTTCGATTCCATGAATACGTGTTGTTAGCACGTGTGTGGGCTTTGCTAGGATTTCACAGCGGTACTTCCACCGTAACGCCCACATTTACATGTGTTGTTCCCCATTCCATGTGTTCCGCACCCTTTTTAGGTGTGTGCGCCTTCACTGGGCATCTCATGCACAGCCTTCAGGATGTCACAATGACATGTGAGACATGCGCAGATTCGGCGCCGGTCCCAGGTAAGCCACGCGCAGTGCATTCCATGAATCGTGAAACGGGCGCTTGCATGGGTTTCGCACGCGTGCGCTGTGATTTCCATGCTTGCACCCCTATTTTCGGCACATGTTAATTCCATGAATTACCCTCCAAGTCTGCAGCTGGGCTGTGCACGCAGGGCATAGCTAAGCTGTGCAGAGAGAGCAAGATACTTGGCAGCAGTCTGAAGGAGGTCAGAGTGAGGTCACCGGCTTCTCACTGAGCTGCCCAAAGCTGCAAAATTTCCAACACTCCTGCTTGCAGATAAGGCGCTTCAGAGAGGGGCTCCTTTGTGATAAACAGCGCAGAAATTCTACACATTGGAAGTGAGTAATGGTAAACAATCTGAGAAGCATGCAGATGATTGTGTGCATTTCCCGTCAGTCAGGGTTAAATGTTTATTTTGAACAACGTTTTTTTTAAATTTTCTTTTGCATGTGTAATGGGGAATCACTGAAGAGTGATTGGGGAAATGTTGACATGATATCGTGCTATGTGTTTTATATCTCTTCTCTTAGACAGTACACTCTGTAACCGTACCAGATTTCAAAGTCTTGGTAAGAAATAATTGATGTTTTCATTGTGAACAAAGGTGGCTCATGTATCTATCGCTGAAATATTAACTTGTAATACATATATCGCCGAACTTATTTTAAATCACAACACACATAAAAGAAAATGCTTGCAGAAAAAACGAATCAGTGGGGTTGCATTTTTGCGTCTATGTGGATTATTTGTCAAAGAGGGGAAACAACAAGTTTCCACAAAATATTTGCCACATGTGGTAAAGTGGGAGGTAAAGTTTGGGAACCAGCTAGCAAGCTAGAAAACCTATAATGCATGTTTGTGTGTGTGTTGGCTCGGCTGTGAATGCTGACAGCTGAGCAGATCCGTCAAAGACGGTAGTCCGGTTTCGTAAATAAGTAACCGGAAAAAACAGCTGATGCTGTTCTGTCCCTTTAATTGTGAAGTCCACTAGTCTGCACTTACAGTCAACCCTAAACAGAATATAAATATAAGGGAGGGGAGACTTGTCTCACCATATAGGGCATTACTCTAAATACACTGTGCTACCACTATTTTACCACTATTTTACCACAATACTAAAATACCACCCAAGTTATGTAATAGCCCTCAGACAAAACCCCTAACATCCTTTGGTGCGTTGGCCTTGTGGGAACAGACTGTAAGGCAGTTACCGGGCGTGGCAAGTGTATTCAGCATGGCCATTCAGTGCATTTAAAAGGGAACTAATTCTGTGAGGTGATTGTGTGGCCCTGCACCCAGGGTCAGTATGTCCCAGATTGAGGGGAATTTTTATGAACTGGTGAAATACCTAGAGGCAAAACTATTTGCCCATGGGGTGTGGTCATCAGAAAATGCTGTCCTTTGGCGAGATCGCATTTGTGGGGAGGTACAGAAAGAGCCATTAAATGACAGTTTTTAAGAAGCCAGCATTATCCACATCTCCCTTTTGAGAGCTTCAGACAAAATTGCTGAAAAAGATTGCTTAAAAAGGCTATACACAAAGATTTGGTTCCTCTTAAATCGGTCTTTAAGACTACAGGATAATGACGCTGAGGTCATTAACAAATTACAGATCAGTTTGGATGAGGCGAGTGAGCAAGCAAAAAGTTTAAAATCAGAATTAGAGTCACGTAACACAGAGATGCAGTCCAAATGCAGCAAGTTAGACAAACAGCTGTCTCAGAAAAGGAGACAGTTTGAGGAGAGTGAACAGGAACTGTAACAATTGAAAGAGTCATAGATGCGATCAGACATGACAAAGATGACACCATTCTGGAGATCGAAACGCTCCAAAAGACTAACATGGAGAGAGAAAACGAATTCACGCTTTTGAAAAAGAAATGGGCACAATGCTGGATGAAAATGACCAGAAGGATAGGGAGTTTAATCAGTGCCAAATACAAATAAATGAAATGCAAGCCGTGATTAATAAAATTAATAGTGAAAACTCAAACATTAGTCAGGAGATAGACTGACTTCACAAAAGGTGCAAAGATTTGGAACAGCAAATATCTGGTTTTAAATCTCAAGAAAATCCACAAGGTACTATATTTAATGGGATTGAGATTAGCCCCAACTCTGCACGAGGGAACAATGTACCAGTGCCTATACTCGTGACTATGCCTGTTTGTAGCCCATTTGGGGGATTTGACTCAACCGCTGGTAGTTACCATCATCCCTGTCCACCTGAGAAAGAAATGAGCGACAGAATAATGCATCCCCGAACATTGTGCCAAGTAACACCATCAAAATAATGAAATCCATCAAAACTTTGATTAAACCGTTTCAAAAGAGAGGTGACTGTTGTATAGACAATCACTTAGAGTCAGTTCATGATATATTTAAAGTCCTTCAAATACCTAGGGAACAGTATAGACAATACTTTCACCTAACTCTTGATTCGGCTACTGCTAGCATCATCAGAGATCTTAATGAACAGGAAAATTTGTCATGGGCAGACTTTGAAAAAGAGGTTAGACATCACCTCTCCAAATATCAGTCAATGCAAGACACCAAGAAAGCTGTGTATACCATGACAGCAAGGCCAGATATGTCACTGTGCCGGTTCCTCCAAGATTTAAAAAGAGCATTTTCCCATTTTGATGTGTCTTTTGATCCTAATTGTGCAGAATTCAAGACTGCATACTTTTATGGCCTGCAAAAAGACATTGGGCCTCATTACGAGGCTGGCGGTAGCCGTGCCTGTACCACAGGCACGGCTGCCACCGGTATTCCTTTTTTTCTGGCACCCCTGAAAAAATGCAATTACCGGGTCATTACGACCTTGCCGGACCCGGTAATTGCCCTTTTCTGGGCGCTGGAAAAAAATCTTCCCCATTCCCATTTTTGCTCCATAGGGCTCAATGGGAATGGGGAAGGTGGTAGCGCTGTTACCATTAAAAACGCTACCGGTGCTACTGTCATGTTCTGCTCGTGGGTGCCGGTACGGCCACCTGGTCAGACCTGGTGGCTGCAAAGGCACCCACAAGCAGAACTCATAGTTTGCTGGTACGGTAACAACGGCACTGGCAAGCTTACCGGTACCATTGATACTGTACCGGCAAACTCGTAATGAAGCCCATGATATCACAGTTAATTCGCAAATTTGATCAGGAGATATCACTAGAGTGGATTGTTGAACAAGGGGAAGATTCCACCCCAACAATAATGGACATTAAATCTCCCAAAATGCCACTTGAATCAGCCCAAAATCAGACAAGGAACAATATGACATATATCAAAAGGTTGCGACACCACCCCACCCTTACCATCTATGTTCTAATGACATGACCCGAGCAATACAGAAAATTACTTAAGTCCTAGATATTTGGGCGACCGGCCTAGGGTGGGATACCGACCCGATATGTCAGGCATGAATAACAATCAAAATCAAAATTAAAGACACAATGGCCCATACGAGATGCTGGCGGCACGGAGCAGATTTGACCCCAATACTATGGTGTATGGCAATCAATACAGACCACCATATGTGATTCGGTTAAATGAAAATGGAAATCAGCATAGGGGACAGGTCCCACAAAATGAAAGACAAAACATGAACTATGTCCCGTACCATTATAATCAGTCACCGCCACCAGTCGACCTCAGCCAAAGGATGGTTACAACGTGCTCTCCATCTCCCATGAACCAAGAATTCAGAAACAACTCAAATATAAATCAGTCTCTTGTGAGATACCAGAACAGAGCCAACCAGGGTGAATTTAACCAGTACCGGCTTAGGCCGCAAATAGAGAAATCCAGGGAAATGGACAGATTTCAATACCTTGAGGACCAAATTAAGATGTTATTTGAGCAGATAGGAAAATTCTGTGCAGTTCAAAAACAGCCACAAAGTGAGAGTGCAGAATGTCAGAGGAGTGATCTTGTGAGCTCTGACAATAAGTGACTATGTAATAGCCCCTACAATGATAAAAGTACAGAATCCCATGAACCAGTTTTGTGCAACATTCCTGAATTGCTTACTGATTCAAACATGAAAATACCCACCAATGAGAGTGAAATAAGTGGTACACACCCACACAAAAAGGGAGTGTGGTTCAATTTAGAATTGAATCCAACCATTGGGATGTGTGCAGATGAAAGACAGAAAGGAGAAAATAAACAAGAACGTCCGAAAGCACAGAAAGACAGATTTAAAAAGGACATCATATGCTATGATAAAACATCTGATAAAGAGGTAGGATAAGTTGTTAAAATATTCAGCATTGATAGTCAGAATACTGATGAAATGCAGACAGGAAAAATGAGTGCTCAAAAGGATGTTACAGGCCAGTTACCTGAAGAGTACTTTGAGCCATATATATTCCAAGAGACCGAGAGGACAGGAACCATGCAAGATGCAAATAGGTGTTCTGAGCCAGAAAATGACAAGCTACCACATGATTTCTGTGAAGATGTTCAGTCAGAAAAACTGCAGTGTGAACACTGATGGTTCTCGAACAGAGGGGCAAACAATGGCTACACTCCAGATGGGTTCTGAACATGGAAAAATAGACAAAGATTCCCAAAATGGAAGGGGCGAAAAGGAGGGAAAGGTATCATTTCATTTGCCCCTGTGTTTGGCAAAAAGTGAAAAGAGCCTGAGAAAGGTGAGTCCTGAAATCAGTAACAATTCACTCTTTTTGTGTGTGCTGGAATAAGTTGATGACAGGTGTTATGCTCCTATCACTGTGGAAGAGAAGTGCAATGCCTTTGCAGTAATTGACACAGGTGCACAGGCCACGATCACAATCAGAGTTGGTAAAAAGTATCAATGAAGGGAGATCCCCACAAAGTCATATCAAAGTGAGACAAAGTGAAGGCCCGGTGCACAATTTTAATGGTGAGGAGATACCTATCGAAGGTGTCACTGAGGTTGACATAAAGATAGGAAAACATAGGATGAGACAGAAAGTGTTGATCAAATCTCTCAGTGAAATTCCATTTCTGATGGGGACAGATTGCCTAAAGAGGTTTTCGCCTCTCATTGATGGGCTAAATGTGGTCTTGTGGTCCCTAACCTAAAAGCCATTGAGGTCTGAAAAAGTGAGGTCACAAAACAACAGTACAAAAGAATTCCATACTGTGGCTAAATCAGATGATGCAGTGGAAGTTTATATTCAGAATGGTTGTGTGTCTAGTGTCACTGTCATTCTAATGAGTCAGGGTGAAATGCTAGGTGATGAAGAGAAACAGTCTCTGGAGATTTATTTGGACCCCAAGAAAAAACGGCAAACAGAAATAGATGAAACACATTACGTTTTTACTTAAAAGAGGAAATGCGCAAACAATTTGTCACTCCAGAGATGAACATAGAGAAACACATTTCAACCCTTTCTGAAATACACATGGGAGATGGGCAGCCATGGATCCCTATCCGTGTGAATGGCCATTCTGAAATTATAAAAGCCACTTTCGCACTTGAGCAGGAAAGAAGTTTAATTAATGAGAAAATACTCCAATGGATGATTGACCGGGAGGAGATCCCAAAATTCAGAATAAAAAACCAACACGTTATTAGGTTGGATGATCCGAACTCAGGGAACAGAGTTGTAGGAAGATGCATGCTAAAATATTACCATTGGCCCAATACATGATGCACATAATGTGTATGGTGTTGGACTTCCTTAATCAAAAAGTGTGGTCCAGATTACGGGGACCTGCACCTGAGTTTGAAGACCTGAGACAGGCTTATCGTTGTGCACAGTTGGTGCCAAATGCAATTGAGCTACAGGTGAAGAAGGATTTTACTATTCCTGCATTCACCAGACAAGTTACTATAACATTAAAACACAGAAAGGGACAGCAGATGAAAGATTCTGATGCATTTGTGTGTCTAAATGTACCCATGAGGCAGCAAGGGCTAGAATGTGAATATATGTCACTGGTTGAGATTGGGGATGGACCCATTAAGATACTGCTGGATAACAAAGGATGTCAGGATATTCATTTAGAAGAGAATTCAGCATTAGGAATGGCAATACAAAAATCTAATTATAATGTCGATTTCAGTAATGCAGTGATTGGGAACATTCCTGAGAGATATGTGAATGTGCAAGGTGAGTTGCCAGGGTCTCTGGACTCCCAACCTAAAGGAATATTCAAAATTCAGTGTGTGTATCCTTATGATTCAATTGAGACAGTGTGCTGCCATCAAGAGAATTGCATGCTATTTGATTTTAACGAAAATGAAACAGAAAAACAGCATATTGAAATGGAAGATGAAATTCCAAAATGTTTAAATGTGTCTTTTCTCCAAAGAGATACCACCACATGGTTAGAGGAGATCACCAAGGTTCCTCCATTGGATGATTTCCCAGAATTTTCAAAAATGGTAGAGGAACAGGTTCAGGCAGCAGGTTTGTGTGCCAATGAAGAGGATAGAAACGAGTTGAGAAAAATATTTATGGAGTTTAAAGAGTTTTTTGCCAAAGATGCATATAATTGCGCCCTAACTGATTTTCATATTGCCACATTGCCAGAGGGACATGGTAGGGAACTAGTGTTTGGGCCTCATTACGACCCTGGCGGTAAGGGGTTAACACCAGCGTTAGCTGCGCCGACCCCTTACCGCCAACTACGAGGTCCCTTAACGCCATGGCGCTTTTAACACCTGCTTTTAGCAGGTGTTAAAATCCATGGCGCTAAGGGACCATGGAGTTAATTACGCCACCGTAATTTACGGTGGCGTAATTAACGCCTTCCCCACTCCCATTATGCCCTATGGGGCAAAAATGGGAATGGGGAAGGGTAAATGGGGATTGGGGACTTACCGCCCCGCCGACCTCGGAATGGGGCGGTAAGTCCGCCAACCACCATGGCGTAAACGTAGTTTACGCCATGGTGGTAAAGTCACGGCCCAGGCGGTAACTTACCGCCTGGGTCGTAATGAGGCCCTTTGTGTGTCAATATTGGTTGCCACTAGCATGTTTGGAATCATTAGCTGAGATAATAAAACATTTAGAATCCAGAGGAATTATTAGGCCCATTCATAGCACTTCAAACTCTCCCATTTTGTGCGTGTTGAAACCAAATGGTCAATGGCATTTGTGTTCAGACTTAAGAGAATTAAACAAAAGAGTGCCTGTTTCCAGGTGGTCACTTAAATTTATTGATCAGGGTCTCGCACAGGTCCACAGATCAAAGGTGTTTACCACATTGGATATTTAAAGCTGGATACTGGTGTGTGCCACTGGCTGAAGACATACAAAATGTGTTCACATTTTCGTTTGATAAAACCCAATACGCCTAGTTCTGAACACCCTTTGGGTATGTTAATAGTGGCAATGAATTTGGAATATTTTTAAGGAAGGTGCTTCCCGATGCAGCAGAAGGGGGGACAATAGTTTATGTACCTGATGTGCTAATTAAAAATGAAAACTTGAAGAGTCATTTTAATGAGATTAGACATGTGCTGGCCAATTACAGAAGGTGGGAGCCAAAGTATCTTTGTAGAAAAGACAATGGTGTAAAGAGAGAGTGAACTTATTTGGTCATGAGGTGAATGGACATGGGTTGAATCCACAAAAGAAAAAAGTGGAGGCAATACAGAAGTTGAAAGATCCTTCTAACTTGAAATGATTGAAGAGCTTATTGGGGATGACAGGATATAACAGGACGTTTATTGAGAATTACGCATAGATCACTCAACCCTTAACAATATTACTGTAGCAGGCTGTACCCTGGAAATGGGAGAAGGAGCAATGTGAAGCAGTGGCTAAACTGAAAGAATGTCTCATGAAGGCACCATGCTTGGCCTATCCTATAAAGAACCAGGATGTCTTTATAGAAATAGGATTCACTGACCAATGCATGTCAGCTGTTTTATCTTAGAGGCATGATTTAAATCACAAAACTATAGCCTATGTGAGCAAGGCATTATCTCAGGTTGAAACTAAATTCACTGAATGTGAAAAAGCACTCGTAACCACCTGATGAAACAGAAATAGAGCCCTATTTGAATCTATTTGAACAATCCCTACACAAAGCTTTTAATGAGAATGTGTGCAGGGATTTGCCAACAGTGTATGTTAATGAGTGCGCATATCATGTGGAATAGTGGAATATAATTAAGAAAAACAACTTGTGGCAGGAATAGGAAATATTTGGTTTAAATGTGACAACATCCCAAGAGCAAGCATGAGAATTGTAGCTAGGAGTAGCCAAGTAGCAGAGCTGTCTTCCATTTATAAGGCAATTGTTACTGCATTTGAAAATAAACTCAAAGGGATAGTTTTAGTGACTGATTCTGATTATGTGTGAAACAGTTTTGTGGAGTATTTACCTGTCTGGAAGGCAAAAGGTATGTTCACATATAACAAAAGACCTCTTAAACATGACTAGATTATTCAAGCCATAGACAAACTAGTGTCAGAAAATGATTTAATAGTGCATTGGAGGAAAATCTGTGGCCATTTAAAGGCGCCAGGTGAGGACAAGGAGGGAAATGATCAGTTGGTCAAAATTGGTGCAGCAATGGTGAGAGTTGTTTCCCATTAAACACCTACTTGGCAAAATACAGGTAGATGCGATCACACGCTCCAAATCTCCAAAAGAAATCGAACAGCCTGAAGGGCAATGGAGTTATGATACCCCAGATGAGGATCTGATCAAGCACAAAAAGAAGGCCACATTTTAGGCCTATTTTACAATCATTTGGTAGATGCAGAACAAAATCCTCTGTCTGAAAACGATTACAAAGGTAAAGAAGAATTTAGGGGTACTGTTCAAAAACCAAAGGAGGATTAGGTTACAAGTTGGTTTGATGATTAGGGAGTCTGTAACAGGTCAAATCCAATGGGTGGTTCCTCTGTCATTTTGGGGACTGATGCTACATCATGCGCATGACGCGATAATTGCAGGACACAGGGGTTCAAAACTAGGGCAAACTTTGCCCTGATGTAAAAATGCATCAAAAATGTATCTTTTTTTGTACTAGGCCAATTTTAAACCTGGTGCTTTTAATATGCCAAACTTCACTTGTTGAGGTGCAATGGTTTTTTAATGTGACCCAGTGTTTTTAAAATAGTGAAAACGTTGCCCTAGTGCTAATAGCGTGCAAACTTTGCACTTGCACCAGTGCAAAGTTTCTGTAATCTGGCCCCTGGAGTCCCCTAACATTTTGTAGCAGGGTGTCTTTCTGCATGGGTTTCAAGCGGTTGATGGGAAAAGGGAAAGGGTTTTTTAGATGAAAATATTATGGGGGAGGGGTGTATTTTTGCAATTATTTTGGCTGTATGATGTGGGATATTGATTTGTTTTGTGTAATTATGGATTTATTTTCAGGTGTTCCAGTGTGACAGACCAGTACCCGTGGAGCCACTGTAATAACCATTTGATCTCTGTTTTCAGGCCTTGCAGCGGATGAGCGATAGAAAATTGTTTTATGCTAGGTACTTCATCTCTTTTCGTTTCCTTTACTCTAGATGATGAATTCCTTGCGCCGGCAGGGACGGAATCCTTGGAGTGCTGGACCCTCGCCGATGCCACGGAATCAGAGGCCCCGGGAAAGCCCATGGCCCGAGAGAAGGGGGTAAAGATAAGGAGGCTGAGATGTCGAAAAGATGACGTCTGTGAGGAAGGGAATGCTAGACCGAAGGAGTTCTGCTGATGACAGCGTTATGTGCAGTGATTGCACAAAGACTACTGGCCAGAACATTCCAGAGACGTGGTCCTGTATATACTGAACACCAGGAACTAAAAATGCATAATCTTTGTTAGGCAGAATCATATGCAGTACCCTTTGGGAACACCACACACAATTAAGACTACAAGTGACAGTACCAATTCACCTTTGGTACAAGCCTGTACTACACAGTAAAGTGGTAGTGATGGCTGAGCAGCCAGACCTATATCAAGAGTAAAGTGAGCAGTATCAGAAGTTACACAAAGGACAGCAAGTTACTATGGTTCAAGCAAACACTGACTCAAGGTTTCTGAGTTAAAGAATATACATTTATTTACACATCATTTGTAAAACAATTCACTAAAGTAAAGCAGCAGAAAATCACACTCTTAATACACTACACCACACCCAATAGATTCTGGACAAGTTGAGCTCAAAATTAAGTGTGAGCAAAATGGCACTCCGGCAATTTAAAAGGCAGGGAAAGACAAGGTTATTCACAATTAAGCAGCAACAACAAGTAAATAAGCAGGGCAATCTAGAAAAGGCTACTACGGTGAGGAAATCAAACCAAGAGGCCTCAGCCAAAGTTAATGGACCAGAGTCTTTGCAAAGGATCACACAGTTCAGAGTAGTTTGCGGTTAAGTCTTTGCCAAGAGATCGAAACGAAGTTGGTCAGAAGAAAAGTTACTTTAAAGAATTGGGAAGGACACGCCCTCGGATTGGCAAAAGATTTCAAACTCTTTGACCGCGGTCAGATGGAACGAACAACCAGGTTAGCACAGTACCTTTAGAGCAGAAGAATGATGTAGCTGAGGCAGACGTTCCTGGCAGTTCCTGCAGGCTCACAGTTCCTGAAGCAACTGTCGGACTGACAAGAAGGAGGAAGACTGGAGGGTCCTGCACTGCCCATGGAAGAAACCAACAGCAGAGCAAATCAACGAATAAAAGGTGCGCTCCTTAAAACCCAAGCAGGGTCCGATCCTCCTGGTTATCCGGTTCACTGTAGCTGTGCACAGCAAATTCAACCAGAGGAGGGAGGCCTGGCTTGCAGTTTGGCAAACTGGTTGGTCCCACCAGCTCAAGGGGAGAAGATTCCTTGCAGATCTTCCCTGTCGTCAGAGTTTGGAGATTCGAACCCACAGAAGAGCTTCACTGGGAGGTTCAGTCATGGTAGAGGTCCTCTTCTGTCAGCTTCTCTTCGGTTCGCTCGATCCAGTGGTGACTCTTCCTTCCTAGTCCCAGAGACCTGCTTTTTATTCAGTTTTCCCCCCATTCACACAGCCTGGCTGTCAATCACACAGCAGAGTGGCTGTCCGAGTGGGACAGTCACTAGATCCAATCATACAGAGTGCAACATGGGTCTCCAATGAGACCCTGTGCAGGGAGTCTCAAACCCCTCCCTCACATCCTGTCCCCCTCAGACATTCAGGCACCTAAGGAGGGCTTCTGTGCAGAAGCCTGCCAAAGGACAGCGAACAAAGGAACCAAACCTGGTTTGGCGCACAGAGTAAAACATGAGAAATACATTTACAAAAAGAAATGGCGAATATACCCAGCCGGAACCAGATAAAAGTAAATGGGGTCCAGTGGGTTTAAGTTTGAGGCTACTAACTTAGCCTAAAACAATACCAAGGCTATTTAAATAAACCGCGTTAGAAAAAATATGATAGATACCACTGCCACCAGACAAATCTTAAAGAAAGGGGAACGAAACAATGTTCCATGAGAGACAGACAAAAAGGGATAACTAGTAACCCTTTCCAGAACTCTATGTAAGGTAGTTTGTACTGGGTCTGTGAATTTAAAAAGACTAATACAGTCAATGGCAACTTTACATGCTCTGGGAGACAGTAGTCAATCCCAGAAAATGGAGTTTGAAGTCGGAAGTCTGAAAAAGACAACCCTGTGTCACTGCACTGATGGTGCTGTGTAAGACACAGTAAAAAGATGATGCATATGGAGTAGGTGAAGCTCCACAGTCTATGAACACAAAAATGTTAAACCCATACAGCAAAACACATGTAAGAGTGGGAAAAAAGGCTCACACTATTACAAGGAGAACACATAAATCCTAGAAATCCAGCAAAGCTGCTGAGGGACTCAGTAGGTAAGGGAAAGTAACCATTCTGTAGAATTCTCCCTAACAATCTTCACTTTGTTTTTATTATTATTCACTTGTGTTTCATTTTACGTTTTTTGCTTATGGAACATATTGCTGTGCTGTGCTCCATCAAAACGAAAATATGACTGTTGATGAAGGATGGTGGAACATTGTTTTTATTTTAATTTTTTTTTTTTCATTTAAAAAAGATATATTTTCTCCCCTGCACATACGTTCTATTCATTGATGAATTTGGGGGAGATATTGTGTATTGATTGACTATGTACATAAGTGATGAGCCTGTGATTTAAGGTATATGGTGTTTATTTTCAAATATGGACTTTCCATTTATTCATGGACATTTATATATGGACACTTCAATGGAAGATGCACATGTAGATTTTATTTTGTATTATTCTTATTTTTCGTAGTGGTTGCTTCTGGCAATGCCAATTGTCTTCATGGGGGATGGCTAGTTATACTTACCATTAAGATGAGGATGTTAGCTGTCCTACGTCTGACACAATCAAGAAGAAGAGGTGCCCTGTGGCGCACGTATTCTAGCAGAATTGATGATTGTTTCTCCTGCAGTGATGGCGCAAGCGATCTCTGCATGAGAGAAAGGAGGGAGTGTAGAAATATGTAGGGAAAGATAATGCATTGGTTTCATGGGGGCAGTAAACTGGACTCTCAATGGAGGCAGTGAAAAGAATTCAAAGACAGCAAATTGAAATGCACTGAGCACATGTAACATTTTTCCATGTTACAGTGAAATTGCCACCTATAAAGCTTGCACTGAATATGCTAAGCCAGAGTAATCAACTTACAATTTCCCAATAAATAACATGTCCCCAGTAATTAATTAATGTACCCTTTAACAGAGCAGTGCAAATGTTTCGGATGCCAAATTCTGTTTTTCATTCAGTAGAAGTAAACGTGCATGCAAAATGCATTGGCTGTCTTTTTCATTAAGAAGGGCATTGTGTGCTCCAGGAAGCAAGTTGATACAGATAGGTTCGAGAGCAAGAGCTGGTGTGTATGCAAAGAGAAATGCCATGATTCTAGAAGGATCAAATGGGCTGACAGGAGACGTCAAGAGAAGGGTCAGAGTCAGTAAAGATTGACAGACCTATGGTATAAATATAGCTAGAAGACGGGGTGGAGATTCAGTCATCATTTTGTGGAGAGAAAAGACCAAGTCTGCAGCTGGGCTGTGCACGGAGGGCATAGCTAAGGTGTGCAGAGAGAGCGAGATACTTGGCAGCAGTCTGAAGGAGGTTGTAGTAAGGTCACCGGCTTCTCACTGAGCTGCTCAAAGCTGCAAAATTTGCAACACTTCTGCTTGCAGATAAGGTGCTTCAGAGAGGGGCTCCTTTGTGATAAACAGTGCAGAAATTCTAAACATTGGAAGTGAGTAATGGTAAACAATCTGAGGAGCATGCACATGATGGTGTGCATTTCCCGTCAGTCAGGGTTAAATGTTTATTTTGAACAACGTTTTTTTTTCCTTTTCTTTAGCATGTGTAATGGGGAATCACTGAAGTATGATGGGGCAAATGTTGACATGATATCATGCCATGTGTTTCGTATCTCTTCTCTTAGACAGTACACTCTGTAACCACACTGGTATTGGTAAGAAAAAAATGAATGTTTTCATTGTGAACAAATGCATCTATTGCTGAAATATTAACTTGCAATGTATGTATCGCAGAACCTATTTTCCATCACAACACACATTAAAAAAAATACATGAACAAAAACCGAATCAGTGGGGTTGCATTTTTGTGTCTATGTGGATTATTTTTCAAAGAGGGGATATAACAAGTAAGCGTCTTGGTGTACCCAAAAGCGGTAACATATTTGCCAGATGTGGTAAAGTGGGAGGTAAAGTTTGGGAACCAGCTAGCAAGCTAGAAAACCTGTAATGCAAGTTTTTGTGTTGGCTCGGCTGTGCATGCTGACAGCTGAGCAGATCTGTCAAAGACGGTAGTCCAGTTACGTAAATAAGTAACCGGAAAAACAGCTGATGCTGTTCTGTCCCTATAAGTGTGAAGTCCACTAGTCTGCACTTACAGTCAACCCTAAACAGAATACAAATATAAGGGAGGGAGACTTGTCTTACCATATAGGGCATTACTCTAAATATGCTTTGCTACCGCTTTTTTATCACTATTTTACCACACTACTAAAATACCACCCAAGTTATGTAATAGCCCTCAGACAAAACCCCTAACAGTATGTATTGCTGTTTTCTCAACTGTATGGATGAATTGTTATAATTGTTGATTGAATCATGAAATTTTGAATGTTTTAGTAAGCACACGTCACTTTTCGGATTGCACTTTGTACTTGCCCAACACATTTCAGCATGTTTTTAGGTTGTATTTTTTCATTGCTGTTAATAATACATTGAATTTATCATTTGCATTCAGAGTGGGGTAATTCTATGTTTTATTCTCCTCAAGTATTGCTATGTCCTGCATCACTAACAGTTATTTACACACACATGCTCAATGTCTGTCTAATTTGTGTTGTATATTGATTGACCAGGAACAAACTTGTTGCGTTCTATCCTGGGGCTCCTTTTTGTCATAGAAGTGCATAACAGGAAAAATACAGCCCCAATAAATAACAGGTGCAGGCTCAGACATAGGGCCTCATCACAAGTTTGGCGGTAACCCTTAAATGTGGCGGTCGCGCTATTACCGCCACATTTAAGGGTCAGCCAGATCATGGCCTTGGCGGATTTCCCCCCAGCTCTGAGCTGGGGGGAAATCTGTGGCAAATTTTCAGATTTTCTGCGCTATTACCGCTGGTGGGAAATCCGCCGGCGGTAATAGCACAAAGTTTCCCCATTGGGCCCAATGGGGAATGAGGAATTCCCGAATGGGCCCAATGGGGAATGGGCACTAACCGCTCCGCCAAACCTGTGATCCAGCGCTAATAGGTCCAGGGGGTTTGGCGGTAGGGCTAATAGCGCCAGCGGTAATAGCGCCGGCGTTACCGCCCAACTCGTGATGAGGCCCAAAGTATGAAAAATGCAATGGAATGGACCAGTAGTCCGTCAGTGGTGTGTTCAGTTGAGTGAATTCTGTTCAGTGCTGCACTAGTAATTTCAGGTGGAATGTGTTGAAGATTGACGGCTAGTGTGTGTGTGGATGTGGATGTGAACAATACAGGGCCCTCCCTGACTAAGGGGGCATGGTGCTGATGGCGGGGCACTGAGGATCAACAATTTCATCATTCCATCTTCAAGAACTCATTTACTGTATTCTTTAATTGCTGAGTTGCAAACCTAGGAATCCTGAGTGGGCAAGGACACAATCATGGGCCTCAGTTTAAGAAACAGGGTTGCCTTATTTTCCATAGGGGAAAGTTGTCTTTTGCAAACCATTTCTTTTAATGGTTAAACTCACCAAAACGTTTAACAGAATGCAGGCTATCTCAACTAGATAGCATTTGCAGATGCTATCAAGGACCTGCTCTTCCTGAACTGTATTCCTCTTAATCGGTAGTTGGGCAATCAAGTCCATGTGGTGGAAAGAAGAATCAGAGTTACCCAGATGACCATATGCAGTACACCAGAGAGTGGAGTTGCCCTGGTGCCTCCCACTCAGAGAGTCTTTGCAGATGCTGACCATTACTAGCTTGTCCCCACAGTAATAGCTCTCAGAAGTCCTGCCAAGGGGCACCTGAACTGTTCTTCCGTAGAACCATTGGATGTGCATGAGTGAGGTGTACAGCAAGCAGAAAAAAGTGGTACAAGGCCAAATCAGAGATATTGGCATGCTCGTTCCTGTTATGTTGGGGAGTGGTGGTGTGGGGGAAGCTTCACATGTAATACCATCAATGGAGAGGTGAAATTTATTTATTTATTTTATTTATTTATGTTTTTAATTGTAACATTTGTGTTACTCCCACACCCAAGAATATCGCATTTGGTACAATTACAGAAACATAAGGTCTACAGCAGAGACACGCAATAGACATGATTAAGCAGTAAAAAAATCCTTGTAAGACATATTTTGAAAACTTCAACAATCATATTGGTTGAGCACATTGTTAGGGGCGGACAGGGCACTTCAGGGATTGCCATACATTGGCAGGAGAACTAGTTATAGCTTTACATTTTGAGAATGCTACACTGAACGTGATGGAAGGCTGGGTTAGAAAGCATGAGTTAATCCACTATTTCCTCGTCAATGATACAGTGTACAATAAAAGAGGTTATCGATGCCAGTGCCCCAATGCTTAACCCTGATTCTTGGCATGGGCAGCCAACTCCCCATATCTCTACTCTAGAACATCTTTTAACAGACAAACAATATCACAGATGCTTCCTCTGCCTCGAGGAGCATAGGTGGTAGCCCTGACACACTCTCTCACTTAATTTCTAAGCTCTGCTGCACTTGCTGCACATCTGCACCTTCATTGATTTTGCTCGAAACGTGTTTTCCGGTCCTTGCACTTTTCCCCACTCAATGTTGGCGGCCAATGGCTTAATGTGCAATTGTGCAATGTGTTCTCTGAGATATTGCCTTTTACGAGCCACAGCAATGGCAGGGGCATCCGAGGTATTGGTGCTAAAGGAATATACAGCATGTTAATGTTATGGACACAGCATTACTGTTGGCACAGAATCCAGAGTGATAGCAGTGGGTGGAGTTTAATAGTTTTGGGTGGGAGTCATGATTTTGACATTATTGTCAATGGGGAAGAACATTTATTTAGAGGTGGGTACAGGTTTGCTGAAAGGCTGATTTAAGTGAGACTGAGTAGAAATGAGACAAAACAGGTGAAACCCTTAAACATGAGGGTGATTTACAAATGATGGTCCTTGGAGGATAAACGGAATTGGGCTGACACTGGGCAAAGAACACATACATAAAGGAATGTACTCCCATTTCCTACTTCCTCAAGGATCAAATAAACTGTACTAGCTCAGAAAAAAGGGAAGTGGCAGGAAAGAGACATGAAGTACAGCACAGTACCATACCCTTGAGATGGAGAGAGTAGATCTGTTTTGTCTGCAGTGATGAAAAGTCTTGCGATTTCTGGGAGATTCATTTGCTTCTTTCCAGGACTTTTCGTTTCATTACAGGCACCTCAAATCCCAGCACTGGTCTGTTGGTAAATTCTATAAGTGGCATGGACCAACTATTGTAGCATTTCATGGCTCCCATTTAAAACTGTATTCCATCAACAGAATGAGTCTTGGTGAATACTCTGTGCTTACCTGTACCTGCATTAATGGTAGAACTTATCATTTGTCTGATGTTGAAGTACCACAAGAACCATAACCACATCAGAAGACATTCCTTCATGAAAATTACGTTCCTTTGGCAGTGCCTGAACACCATAGGGGGTTCACCTTGAGAGCATAGATTAACATCCTGAGTGGAAGCCATTGCTGTCTACTTGGTATGCTATACAGGTCAAGGTGTCTTGAATTGCCATAGTATTATAAGTGAGCGCAAAGGTCTAGGCAGCGCCTCTGGTGTGAAGCGGTGGGACGATAGTTCAAGGTGAGCAGCAACATTTACAGAAAGGGATGTTAAGCAGTGATGATGCAAGAGGTCTGCCCAGCAGCGTTATGCTATGATGGTTCTCCTCTGAGTCTTTGAATAACTGTTTACTTGGGATATATAACAAGCTCAAAGAGCTATTGTTGGTTGCTATGGGGGGAGGGGCGGAAGAGCAGCCTCTGGACACACTACTGCTGGGTGGCACTGGAAAGCAGGTGTAGTGGTAAAGACAAACATTCAGTCAAGATATTGGAGGTTCACAGTCACAACAACACGCCCTGAGCATAAGACTCAGTGGCTTGAATAGTGTGTGGATTGAGGGCCTGGGCGTGTCCTCTTTCCTTTAGGTTCTAACCTGCAGCGCCTGCCCTAAGGTTGCTGACCATCTAAACCACTTTTGTTATAAATAGCTAATTGGTCACATGGGGTGATGGCTGGCCAATCAAAATAGAGCTTTCTGCTAGCTGCCTCAGAATTGGCTTGCTCTAGCTGGAGAGGTTGCTAATCATTGGCAAGCACTGGAACTAGTCTGAAGCCATGCGATTCTGCCGGTTACAGGGTAGTGTGGGACATGCTGACACACGGCAAGTACTGGCTACTAAAAGTTGAGGCCATGTTGCTGCACACATCTTTCAGGGGCCTCCGACATGTAGAAGCATTACCCGGACTCCCGCTTGGAAAATGCATTATCCGTGCAACTCCAGGACCCTCTATCTCACTTCCGTTCTGCCTGTGTATTATACTTGCTTTTCTCCACCAATCGCCTGCTTCAGACGTGCACAAATAGTCTTCCAACATTTATCTCTATGTTGTAGTGTGTCTCCCTGTTGCCCAGCATTCAACCTCTGGCCTCTTAATTACGATTTCCCTTCAATCAGTCGCTATTTACAGGGGCAGAGGTGGTTAGTCTGAGCAGTTGAAATGGCAGATCCGAGAAATAAAGGAAGTCCCAACCAAGATAGCAAGCGGCACTCGGAAAATGGTGAGCAATGGATATCCAGCTCACTCAGAAATGATGTCATTTCATGGCTGGCATTGTAGTATTTGTTGCTTTAAGCTCCCTGTGACAATGATCTTTCTTTAATCTGAAAAATAATGGAAGGGGAATAATGGCATATACAGCACTTTGATGGATATAATCTGTGTGTTTGAACATGAAGAGTAGTTGTCAATTTACAGCATTCCGTCTGTCTGCGGCCAGATGCTGTAAACCATAAACCTGTTATGACAGAAACAGAGAAACAAATAAAGAATGCAGCCACATCTATAATTTGAATACATGAAAAGTTAAACCTTGTATCACCTTGATGCCTGTGAAAAATGAAGTGTCAAATCTGTTACAGGTGCGGTGAGGGTTTTCTACCAATGAAAAGCTGATCCAACTTGAACCTTTAAATGTTCAAGTTGAATCAACTTTTTATTGAAATAAATCAGCAAATATGCTAAAAGAATGCACCCAGCCCTTTTCCAGGAGAACTATGGGTTGACAACCACTACAATTCCATCAAACTCCTCGCTCGCAAAGCAGCAGCAGCTGGGGTTATATCTCAGTAGTTTGAGCACCTGCTTGTGGCAAGTTTGTTTTCCCCTGATAGTTCTCTTTCTGGTTTGTCATGATATGATATGATATGATATGATATGATATGATAGTGTATTTATATAGCGCCCATACACAATGTGTTTCAAAGCGCTTCACGGCAAGGGAGGGAACAAGGGAAAATACAATGACATTCTTACAGGCCATGAACAACAAGAATGTGAAATTAACTATCATACTCGTCCTGACGACATTTCAGATAGTGCAAGAGCTAAAACACAGATAGGAATGAAATGGGAAACAGACAGGTGACTACCGTACTAGGCCTGACAACATTTCTGGTAGAGCCGGAGATTAACAAGAGGTGAGAGAGGGGGGAGGAGAAAGGAGGCAGAGGAACAAAACAAGCGACTATCGTACTAGGACTGACAACGTTTCAGATAGTGCTGGAGGGTTGTGGGGGGCAGTTAAAGGGGGGGTGGAGCAGACAAACATTTGTTGCTATCATACTAGGTCCAGGGACAATTCTAATAGAGCAAGTGCATAGAAAAAAGGGTGTCATGTTGCTATCATACTAGGTCTAGGGACAATTCTGAAAGAGTAAGTGCATAGAAATAGGGTTTCATGTTGTTAAGGGTTATGTCTTAGTAGCTAAGTTCTGCAGCAATTGGAATAGCTCCTCTCATCTGATGAATATTTTGGGTGAGGGTGCTCTCCGCCAGCTGACACGTAATTCTGATACAAAACAATGGCACTCTATGGGAGAGGTTGTTTGTGCAGGGGACCTGAGGCAATAAGAGTCAGTCCTATGTTGATATCTACCAGACCAGGGTACTTTGTAGTCTTTGGGTCACACATGAGAGCACTGCTAAAAGTAGAAAGGCAATTGTATTACCAGGACAACTCATGTTATTATATATATATATATATATATACATATATATATTCAGTAAAAAAACTTTGTTAAAGGGACATTATGGTTAAGTTGTGCTTCTAAAAACCTATGTAATTCAGTAAAAAAACTTTGTTAAAGGGACGTTATGGTTAAGTTGCGCTACTAAAAACCTATGAAATTCAGTAAAAAACGTTGTTAAAGCGATGTTGTGGTTCCAAGTAAAACCGAAAAACCCTTGAAATTCGCCAGTTATGGTACGCTAAGCAACCATAACTCGCACCACCACCGTGCACTGCTAAGACTAACACCCACGACAACAAAGATGACATCACAAATGTCATTGATGACATCACTGATGACATCACATTTCTGTCTCCCTCTTTCTTCCTTTACTGACATATCTAGGCCACATGGTTTTCTTCAGTAACAGTCAGGAACTAAACATTGTAAACGTACTATATTTGAAGACTTATCCTTCAAGTATGTTCTTATAGTAATTCCGTTAGCGTCCAGTCATATCATATGAAACATAAACATAGGGGAAGACACAAGCTTCAAAGACAGCAATCTTTTCTGTGCATTAAGATAATCAGTAGAGTTATCAGCACTTTCTGATAGTTCTGTTGTTTTTTTATTACTGTACTTTCCCTGAATATGCTCATATTTGTACACAATGTACTCACACTACTTTCCTTAGGGTCCATTCACATCATGTGATACATATACATAGGGTAAATAGCAGCTTTCAAACAGAGCAATCATTTATTTGCATAAAGATAATCAGTTAGGTTATGAATTGTTTCTGCTACTACCTGCTTTTTTGCTTACTTCACTTTCCCTGTATATACCCATATTTGTATGTGTTATTGTCTCTTTGTGTTTTGTTTGTAATAATGTAATTATGTAATACGTGGGTTTTATTAGCTACTTATTACATATTTCACAGTACGCAAAACTCTAATAAGAAAACAGTTATCATTTCATTACTCACCATATCAACATTATGAATATTGAACCTTCATCATATATGCTGCACACAATGCCTATGTTTCTCCATGAGTAGCTTAGTATACTGGATAGAACTTCATAATAGGATGCTATTTATATCAATGCATTGCTTAAGGCACTAATTAGCTAATGATATGTATTCCAATGATCCTTGACAGTTTTTTTTTCAACATTATAATAAGAATCCCTTGTACACACATTTCATGAAAAGTAAATACACATGTGATGTCATCAGTGGTGTCATCAATGACATTTGTGATGTCATCTTTGATGTTGTAGGTGTTAGTCTTAGCAGTGTACGGTGGTGGTCGTGAGTTATGGTTGCTTAGCTTACTATAACTGGTGAATTTCAAGGGTTTTTCGGTTTTACTTGGAACCACAACGTCACTTTAATGAAGTTTTTTTACTGAATTTCAAAGGTTTCTAGTAGCGCAACTTAACCATAACGTCCCTTTAACAACGTTTTTTTTACTGAATTTCATAGGTTTTTATTAGCACGACTTAACAATAATATCGCTGACTTTATGTACAAGTAACATATAACATACTGAACCCCCTCTACTGAATTTGATGTCCGCGAACTCTTCTAATGTCCGCGGACATATGCGGACAACAGTACCACTACCCAAAAATTCTGGGGGGTATGTTTAATTGTTATATCATAACATACGTAAATTTTACAAATTCACAAATCAGCACACATACACATTATCAGGCCGATTCATGGAATTAATGTGGCTGAAATTTTCGGTGCAAGCATGTGAAAGCGTGCGAATCGCAGCGCAAGTGCGAAAATCCCAGCGAAACCCGCGCACAGCGATTCATGGAAGTCCGTGCGCGTGTAAATCCCTGGATGCGCGCTAAAAATCTGCGAGGTGCACGCTGACGCACATGTCTCGAAACAGCGTGTGCTACGCGCAGAGCGAAAGCTCACATAGCACGGCGCACACAACAAAAGTAGGCGGAACAGGGGGCGTAAAACGCGGAATGGGGAACATCGCGTGAAAATGTGGGCAGCACGGGGGAAGTACAGGACGCAAATGCGCGGAACGCCCACACGCACATTCAAAACATGTATTCATGGAATTGAACGGGGATAACGCATGCGCCAAAAAAAAAAACATTAATCTGGAAACACGTACGCCAGCAGGAAGCAGGCGTACGTGGACCCGCACAGCACAAAAGTGCGCGTAAACAACAAACAAGCTCAGAAGCCAGGATGAATATACCGTTCCTAGCAGCAGTGGTCGTGGGATACTACAGGAGGAGGAGGAGGAGGATAGTCAGGCCCTGAATTTTTACACCCAGAACCAGCCTTTTTGGGATGCCCGATGACCAGGTGTATAGGAGGTACAGGTTTCCACCTCACATAATACTCGACCTGGTGAGTGAGTGGGAGGATGACCTCGCATCACCCACCCTGTGCTCCCTAGCATTGAGCCCCTTGGAGAAGGTGCTCAATGTCCTGCATTTTTTGGCCAATGGGTCTTTTCAGCGTACTACTGCCATAGTGGGGGGGGTCTCACAGGCCACGCAGCCACGCTGCCGACACCAGGTATTGGCAATCATGATAGCGCGCCCCTCAGTCTGCAGGCACATATACATGCCCAGAACACCCGCAGAAAGGCAGGCCGTTGTCCAGGACTATTACAGGGTGGCACACTTCCCCAAAGTGCTCGGTGCCATAGATTGCACCCATGTGGCCCTACGTCCACCTAGGGCCACTGAGCACATCTACCGAAACCGCAAGCACTGGCATTCCATCAATGTACAGGTGGTATGCGATGCAAAGGGAATCATCACCTCTGCCTATGCAAACTACCCTGGTACCACCCATGACAGTTTCATATACAGAATGTCTGCCCTGAGCCGGGCCCTGGAAGCTGGGCAGCATGGCGACACATGGTTCCTAGGTGAGTACAACTACCCGTGCACATGCATGCATGTCACACACACACCCACACACAAATACACAAGCCCCAATAATCACAACCATTATCACCTCTCCAGGGGACAGTGCCTACCCTCTGAGCAACCACATGATGACGCGAATCCGGAACCCCACCACACCACCCTAGGTAAGATACAACGCGGCCCATATTGCAACCAGGGCCATAGTGGAGCACACATTCGGATTGCTCAAGTCACGCTTCCGCTCCCTTGAACGCTCTGGAGGGCAGCTACTCTATGCACCCCCAGTAGTGTGCAGGACCATTGTGGCAGCATGTGTCCTGCTCAATGTTGCAACATGGCAGGGCGTACCAGTGGACATGGTGGTGGCCCCACATCCCCAACCACAGGCACAGGCGCTGCCCATGGGAGGGGATAGGGCACGTGGCGAGGAAGCCCGGACCCAGCTGGTGGCCAGATTTTTCACCTAAACTCCCAACCCTGCGGAGTGCACACAGGCCTGGCACATAGCAGGTGACAATCGATGATGACAAAGAGACAGTCAACTGTCCCAACCTTACCACCCTGAGATTGTTGCCATGGAATTGCCACATTGTGTGCATCCCTGGCTACTTAAACACAAGCAATCCTGTGTGACCAAAAGGCACAAATGCAAGGTGTGAATCACACAGACCTGCAAAACAGGACATGACTATCAATGGTATGTCACTCAAACCCTTCCAAACCACAACATGACATGACAAGCAATAGCCATACACCAACACAGTACCAAAAAGGTACACATTGCCATGTGAAAAATGTAAATGGGCATCAGACAATGATGCCTGACATGGAATCAGATGAAATGACTAACCAACAACCTCCCACCCAAAATAAGTCATACCCAAATGCATTCCAAAAGTAGTATTTTAAAAATAACAATGAATGCCTGTCCACATGCACAATGTGCATTGCAAAATCAACATTGCAGCTAGTGTGTGTCGTGTCCACCTCCTGCAACACACTGCTCAGCGCACAGCACAGTGAACAGCCATTGTGTGATGCACACCCTGAGCATCACATCTAAGCGACAAACTACATATAAAAAAAACAAAATAGGCATGTACAGGATCCACAAATGGTCATAGAACATGTGCTGCAGGGACACAGTGGGCACCAGAAGGCAAACAGAGTGTACACGTGGACATGGAAGGGTGGTTGTACATGTAGTGGATCATAGTGCGAGTGTGTGGGTCAGTAGGGACATGCACTCAACATATGCATGTGAAATCAAGTGACCATCAGTGTCCTCTACACATCACATGTGAACATTCACCATGTGTATACCCCAGCATGTAAAATCACAACTATCCCCTCACACATGAAAGGTAAACCCAACACATGAACAGGCTTTGATCAGCAGAATACATCATGTAAATAGGAAAGCACAATTACAATTTCAGGGTGCCCATCACACTGCAGGGCAAGGCAACTATCAACAACAAAACACCCCCCCTCCCTCACAAATCACCACGACCCACTGAACAACTGCATCTGGGTCATTCATCTGACATCCTTGAATTCCACCTGGCCACAGGATCACCCTTCCCCTTTGTCAACATCTCCCACCTTGTGTGTAAAAAGTTGCCAGCACCCTCAGAGTCCACCTAGATTTGCAAAAGCACAAAATCCAACAGAACTCAAAGCAGGACAACACAGAAGCCAAGCAAATAGCCTGCAGGCAGTAAAACAAACCAGAACAGCCTCCAGTAGATGACTTGAAGTAGCAGTATGCCACAAAGGCCAAGTACTACCACAATGATGTAGCACAGTAAAACAATGTCACAACATGATCTGAACCATGTGTGGCACATAACATAGAATGATGCACCACAAACTGATGTCTACTGTCACAGCTCCCGTGTACAGGTGCAGGAGTGGCATGAAACAACCACCCCCACCGTGGTCTGGGTGCCTGCAAGGTCTAACTCACACAGGCCTCTGAGACCCTGGTGGGAATGAGGGTCAGGGATATGCAGTCAGGACAGGTATTGGCATACTGGATAACCGGAATGAGGGGCAGGAGAGGGGAGTAGGATTGACACGGGAAAGTAGGGAATGCACCAAAATGTAGTACACACATTAACACATACACAATTAGATCAAACTTGTTCACATGCACATAGCACCAAATTACCCAAATGTAAGTCAAAGAGAAACTTATCTCTGGGGTGAGTGCTGGCCTCCTGCCTGCGCACTCTCAGGTCCGGTAACAGGAGCATTTCAATGCTGCAAAGAGACCCACAGTTAATAATCTGTGCGTGCCCAAAACACACAAACACACCACCAAATATTCCCCAAAGTAACAAAATACACTACAAACAGACAAACTTGTGTGGATGCTTCATACCCATAGGTAACATTACCCCTCTGATGGTTCATACACAGTCAATGCAGTAAGTCAGGCACCGGTGGGTGCGTGGCAAATGGAACACCAATGTGTCACGATTCACATAACATGCAATGTTCCCTGTGTAAGCAGACAAACGCATATAGCAAGGTCTGACTTCAGAACAAGTCCTGTATCACCATGACCAAAATAAAGTAGCCAGTGCATGTATCAATTTCTACTTGGAAATGAAATGCACTGCACCCGAGTCTGTCCCTTGCTGTCTGTCTCTGTGAGCTGCTTCATTCCATGTCTCGGAACGCTACATGGCTAATACAAGTGCCTCAATGGACCATGGTGGACCAGATGGTATGTGCCACTGCCCCTGCAGGTGCCCCAGACAACTTTCACATCAACTAGCCATCAGTCCACTAACACATCTGAGCTGTATTGTGTGCTTCTACACCAATATTTGTCCAAGTTCACCGTCAGTGCTGCTACTAAGCATGCATGTTCAACTGGCCAGATGGAAGGTTTGCTGTGTTGTGACCCCCCTGTGCTGTTCACCTTGTCTGGAGTCCCTTGAAACACGTCATTGATTTTTGGATGTATGATCGCAATCCCTGTGCCTCTGCTTGCGCACATATGCGCATGTCGGCAGCACCAAACGTGTCCTGATTACAGACGTCCAATGACCCACGTCTGCTGGCAAAGGTGGTCTTGAGGCTCATCCCCCTGCAGAAAGTGCATGAAACACATAATTAATGCTTAATATTCATCTGTGTGTGTCTCTTCATGCATTACATGACTGGACCATGTCAGAGACGTACATCAGAAATCACACCATCAGTCCGTCTTTCACATCAACAGTGTGGAACACACTATCTACAGCATGATTTGCAACAAGCACATGTTCATTATAGATAAGAAACATACTACTCAATGCATAGCAATGAATGTACACATGAATCATTAAATACCCCATCTAGCAAAAGAAGAACAGTGGACAATTATACCCCAATCATCCCCACTAGGGATGTTAACACAAGTTCCACAGCAGCAGATATGCCCCAGATATGACAGTCCATAGCCCTTGTGTAATAGGCTGTTGCACCGAACCATCCTTGCGAGGCCCATGGATAAGGGAAGCAGGCGTGGCATATGTGAGTCAAGGACCCCAAGCAGCAAACACATACACAAGACAAGCTTGAAGGTCCCAGCTGGAACAGACAGTGGATGCTTTCAAAAGCCACAAAGCACCACACCGTCACATGAAAGCAAAATAGACTAGCAATTTTAAACTATATTAACTAATTACACTAACTATGAAGAACCTACTTTACCTATTTAAACTAACTATCAAACAGAAACTTAACTAACTAAACTAAAAGAAAAATCAAAAATGGCCAAATACGACCCGGGGGGGAGGCACCCAGGAAGGGGGAAGTACAGGGTGCTGCTCAACACCCACATGCGATGATGCTGAGGAAAATAAAAACCTCCATGGGCTCAACGCCTGCACAGCCCGAACTTTGTGGGAGATAGATTGTTGTCCGAGTCTGGCTCTTCCTGGAAAGGAGGACGTGGCTCAGGAGCATGACCATGCCTAGCCGCAGCTTGCCCCTCATCGGCAGCAGGTCTGCCGGACGGGTGAGCCTGGTTCTGTGTGGTGATGACATGTAGGTCTGCATGCAGACCTCCCATGATACACGTCCTTCCTCTTGTAAGGTAGCACGTGTAACACGGAGTTCCTCCTGCAAGTCCTGGCTTGACAACTGCTGTACCTCCCAGCAAGCATGTAGCTCAGCCAAGATGGTACGCTCAAGCTGTGCAAACCTCTCCTCTGCCCGCTCCCTCTGGGACATCAGAAGGACACCCAGAGTGGATCTGAGGGAAGCATGCTCCTCCCTCAGGGCGTCCATGAGTGCCTCTGCATGAGCAGCAATTGCTTGATGCAGAGATGACATTTCAGCCTGGCGTGCCCTGTATGAGGCCACCATGCCCAGCCTGAGCGAGCGGGCTGTGGACAGTGCCGCCTGCTGCTGGAGAAGCACCTGATCTGGGAGCACAGATTGGGCCACACGCTCCATGCTCTCAGCGATGTTCTCCATTGCAGCCCCCTACCGTTCAGAATTGGCAGTCATGTCTTGCTCCCACTCAGTATATTGTGGTTGCGCACGGGGACCACATTGCTGGGCTTGATCCCTGTGGGACCCAAGGACTGGGTGTCCTCGTTGTGTTGGCACCGCCCACGGCTGCACAACTACATGCCCCCGTCGACGTGATGTTCCAGGCACATCAGTGACTGGTGTGGAGGGTGACCCTGCGTCCCTATCCACCACGGGCGGAGGTTCCAAGACTGTATGACCCCTCAGTGCAGGTGTCGTGGACAGAGGAGTGTCCACATTAGAATCACTCACCCCTGACATATGGATCTGATGCTCATCCAACTCGACATGGTCGTCAGAGTGTTCTTCAGGGCTGGACTCATAGGCAGCCAGAGACAAGATGGACTGTAGCACTTGGGGGGTTTTGTGGTCTACCACCCCACTACCTCCACTTGTGTTGGGTTGATGTAGTGATAACAACACTGTGCCTGGCATGACAACACCATCCTCCGGCTCCATTGCATCATCATCTGAAAAATATATAGAAAAAAGGTCACTACACATGTTAGAAGGACACAACACACACACACCGACACCAAACACATCAGGCAGACATGTGACACACATAATAGAACCTGGCATGCATGCTGGGTCAACTTGAAATTACTTCTGTGATCTGAGCTGTTGAAAGGTGGCAGTTTGCATTGAAGTGGGTCTATGCAGTGCAGCAAATATGTATGTCACTCACTACCTACATGTACAAGGACTTCATGGTGTGTGTCAGAAAATGTGAAGGCAGTGCAAGGTCAACTTCAGTCATCACGCGCAAAGTGCATTCAATGGATAGCATATCTACAAGCAAAGCACCCCTCCACCCAAGTGCAAAAGCAGAGATGCCTAGTATGGTATCAAAAGGCTGACCATACACCTGTGTATTGGCAGACAGTGTTGACTAGCATCAACAGCTTCATGTGAGTCAAGTTACAACACTGCAAATGATGATGGGACAGTAAGCAGGACACATGCTGAAACCTCTGCAGTCCACCCACGTTTGAAGAAGACACTACACCAGTTGGACAGAGTCATTGTCCATTAAACAGGCTGAGGCCTGTGACCCACACAGATTGTCAGACCCTAAACATGTGTGCAACGCAGTCCTGAGCCACAGATGACATGGGAAGGCAGATGAAATGCCATACAATTTGGGTCATCATGGACTTGTGTAACAGTGATCATCCAGTCATGGACACATAAGGGCATGTGTGAAATGCACATGGAGCATGAATGGGCACTCATGTCCTTGCGGGGCATCTGACCTGCACAGTCCAAGTGAGACACCCTGCATCAAGTACTAAGGATGTACCACAATGGATATGTATGGCAGATTGGCCGCTGGAAGTTAGAATGTACACAGGAGGCATGACCAGGGAAGTAACCAAGGGCAATATTGTAGCAGACCAGTGCTAAGATGGAATTGGGGTGCAGAGCAGGGGGTTGAGGGGCAAGGGAGCATGCCTACATTGGCTACCCCTTGCATGCAGAGGACACATGCACGACAGTCATGCTATACATAGTTCCTGGGCTGAGAGGAAGCCCACCCCACGCTACATGCAGAAGTGCCAGTGAGCTGGAACATGGACCGGAGGGGCATACTGGTAACCAACATGTGACTAGGGTGCAAAATTGGTGATGTGGACAGTCCCCGTCTGCTCCACATGTCCACCATCCAGCAGAGTAGACATGCATCAGGGAAGCATTGTATTACTCGCACATCATAACCATGTACACGTGACATGTAGTGGCAGTCACGCACAACACATCACACATGTAAAACACACAAGTCCTCCACAAACACACATCAAAACCCACCGGACTGGGCATCAAAGTCCGGCATCTCTCCCACTCCTTCGACCGATTCAGATGGTATGAACTCCGCAACGAGTGACTCATGCGGAGTGAGGTCTTCCTCCTCCGGTGCAGGCCCACCGCCAGTCATCAGAGTCAAGTTGTAATTTGAGGCACGCTTAGCCTTAGCGCTGCGTTTGAGGTAATTCCAACGCTTTTTGCACTCTTGCGCCGTGCGCAGCTCATGGCCGAATGCACTCACATGTTCCGCAACTTGCTTCCAGTGGGTCTCACGGTGGGCAACCGTAGTCTGACAATTAGCACCCACTAGCATGTCACGGCTGTGTTTCCACATGTAGACCACGAGGAAGTCCAGTTCCTGGTTGCAGAAAGGCTTCTTCCTCGACGTGCAGGAGGTTGTGGCTGTGTGTGGGGTCCCAGCCTGTGCTGCAGGTGCAAACCTCCTCCTCTTGGATTGTGGCGCAGACCCTGGCTGGCTGATGCCTCCCTGATGAGTATGGCCAGTGGGACCTGTGGATTGAGCCAAGGGATTGGCAGGTGAAGGGACGACCAAAGGGCTGACTTGTGTCAGTGGCAGCATGGTGCCCTATAATGGACCCTGCACATCAACATCCGCTGTGGCAGGGTCATTGACTGCAACTGTCCTGCTTGGCAGACTCACAACCGGGGTGTTGTTGGCTGCATCTGCCCCTTCACTTGCCAACACCCGGCTGTTCGGGGCAGCAGATGACATTACTGCCCCAGGGACACGTGTCGTGGTCAGGGCAGCCCTGCGTGCCCCTACGGTTTCCCTCCGGTCCTGTTGGAAATCTTCCAAGGGCTCTTCAATCGCCAATGCAGCCTGCTCTGGCAGACCCTGAGCCTGGGTGGTGGTGTCCACAGCTGCACCTGCAGCTACCACTACCCTTGGGCCCGTGGCATTCGATGACACGGGCTGCTGGGTCACACGGCGCCAGTGCCAGATGCAGAAGTTGCATCTCCCGGAACCACAGGGGGTGGTGGCATGACTGCACCGACACATGGCACAACATCGTGCTCAAATGGTGCACCCCTGCCTCTTACCCCTCTGCGTCCACCCTGGACACCCTGGAGTCCCCCGACTCCCTGGTCACCCCGGCCACGTCCAGGACCACGCCCGCCACGAGGAGTATGCCCAGCTGAGGCACCCCTCACCTTTGGTGGCCTCCCAACCATGGCACAGATGGAGTAGTGCTGGCACAGATGGAGTAGTGCCAATGGGAGGTGTACACCACAATTGACCTGGGCGATTGGGGTCAAGGGGGTGGGATGCAAGATGTTAACATCCCCCCTGCACCTGCAAGGCTGTATGTGACCCCGGTGATGTAGTGACAGGTCACGCTATGCTCAGGCACCCCAAAACTGCAGTAAAACCTTGCATGCAACCCTGCAGCCTATGTGCGTGGAATCAACCTCCCGCAGTACGCAGTGGCACCCAGTAACACAAAAAACGCTTATGCGTGGGACAAGCAGGCTACTATGACCTCGAAAACGATTGCGATACACAGGGGCACCCGCAGTGGGAAAAATAGCATGCGCGACTCACCGTCTGACTAGCGTGATAATGAAAAACACGCGTAGCCAATACCCCTGCCAAAAGAAGAGATATGTCCTCGATCGCTGTAAAGATATGATGGTACGCGAAACAACACGAAGCAGCTGCACACGTCGGTCTCCACGAAAGGCACGTACAGCGAACTGCTGGCCCCGCTCACCTTTAACCTGTGCTGTGGGAAACACCCGCGCGCATCACATCACTATGCGCGTAGGCCCTTTCCTCGGATTACACGCATTCACACACGGACGTGCAGTTTTTTCACGCGCGCTGAACCACTATGCGCATAACGTCAGAGAAGCGCTTACGCGCTAAGGGCCTTTGGTCCAATTACACGCTGACGTGCAATTTTTTCACGTGCCAAATCACTCCATATCAAGCTGGCCACGCTAAAACACATGGAAGACCACGCTCCTGCCCAGAAGGGCGAATTACTGCCCCCCCAGAACCCTGAGCACGCTCCCACCTGCAATCTGCTGCCTCTTGACTGCCTGCTGCCCACGTGCCCTGCTATTTGGTGTCTGCACGTCATCCAGGGTTCCAGTTGCTGTGTCCACCCCTGCTGGAACAGAAGACTCCCGACTGGGATACCATCGCTCCACAGCCCAGCCCCAGGACCCAGTTGCCCACCCATGCCTGCCTCGGAGGTCGCCATGTCGGGGCAAACACCATCTGAGACCACTGGCAACCCCCAGCCAGAGAGGCAGAGGGCCACCAGCTTCAGTGTGAAGGAAGTTGGTGTCCTCGTGGAGCATGTCCTGGGGCATTATGATGCCCTCTTCGGAACATCACGCGCCAACAAGGAAGAACGGGAGAGGATCTGGGACGACGTAGTGGTTGCCATCAATGTGGAGGGGGTGGCTCTGCATGCAGATGAGGGTCCTGGAACACGTATGCCCAGCGCTCCACGCCCAGATCCTTCGGAGGAAGACCCGTCTGGAGTTGAGCGGTAAGTGGCCAAGCATTGGTTTGTGCGACAGGGCATGTTGCAGTGTGCTGGTAGTCTGATACTTGCCTGTATGTGTGACATGGGCCATGTATGGATGTGTGTGTGCGGGGACATCATGGCCATGCATGTGAGACCAGTAATGTGAGAACCACATGGTTGGTGCATGAGTTCCAATGCTACATGGGGAGCTGTATGGCAAATGCACACATGAAAGCATGGCAGTGTTTGTTATTGCACATGATTAGGGTGTGAGGGATGAGTGCTGCTGTCATGTACATGTATGGTGCACATGTGTGTTTCTGAGAAGTGTGTCTGTGACTTCGATACGCCATGGATTCATGACACATGTCCGTGATGATGTGTAGATTCAATCATGCAGTGCGGTCACCGTTGTATGCACTGTGGCTATCCACTGTGTCTGTGCTGTACAAGGCATGATGCATGACCCTCCGGTGATGTGTGTGCATGGGATCAGTGTGATCCAGGATGCATGTGAGTTTGAAGGCAACATTTTGATTAATAGAGGCCCTTGTATATGGATGCTGATGTTGATTGCAGGCGCCATGCCTGTTTATGCATGTGTGTTGCGTGCATTCACCCATGTGTTGTGGAGGGACAGGATGGAAGTGACGTTAGACACTGCCACTCAAGTGTTATTGCTTCCTGTCTAGGGGAATATTGTACTGTACCCTGATGCTTGTGTTCTATGTCTCCCTCTACGCAGCGTCAAGTGAAGAAGAGGACGGAGACGGCGCTGTGGAGCCAAGCGGCAGGGATGCCTCCACTGGGCAGCGACGCAAGGCCCAGCCACCCTCCAAGGACTTGCCATCATTCGGGAGCAAAGGGGCTGGTGCCGCGTCTGCCACTACGGCTGTGGCGGAAGGGCCGGGTGAGCCCCCACAGGGGCTTGCAATGGCGGAAGATGGTACAGAGACATCCAGGTTGGTGGTCTCCACAGAGGAGGAGGATCCCGCTACTGAGCCGCACATGGGGCCTGGTGGGGGTAGTACCACTGGTGCAAGTGGTGCAGTCCAGGGCCAGGGTCAGGAGGCAGCACAGGTCACAGCGGAGGGGCCTGTGCATGTCCCTGTCCTTGACCCTTTGACTGTACAACCATGCACCAGCAGGGACGCCCCATCCCAGGCCCGTCCGCAGGTAGGGGAGAGTGCCATGTCATCTGCCTCTCCACTACCTGCGGACGAGGTGTCCCATGAACGTATGGTCTCCGACCTGATTGGTGTTGCGTTGCGCACGCATGACATTCGTGATGACGTGCGTTCTTCCTGGACAGAGAACGCACGCCATCACGAACAGCTGCGTCGCGATGTGGCACTGTTGGGAGGGGCCCTGGTTGGTGGGTTCCTACATGTGATGCACAGTCTGGCAGACCTCTCCTCCTCTGTGGAGACTATGTGCCAGTCATTCTCCCTGCTGTCTTCCGGCCCAGATTCCACCAGGACCACCTGTGGACCTGGCCTGACCAACACAGCCAGCTTGGTGGAGATCCCATCCCTGCCACAATCGGGAGTCGGCGGTCCAGCAGGGGTGGACACCACAACTGGAGACCAGCTGATGGAGGATGTGCAGGCATCATCGGACAGGGCATATGGACAGCAGCAGCAGCAGGCGCAGGCTCTAGGTGGGAGCAATGATGGCTTGGGGCCATCGACATCAGGGGGGCAGGCATCGGCCAGAGGGCAGGAGGACCATGGAATGGATGTGTCTTCCATTTGGCCACGGTTGGGCCAGCATGTAGGTGCGGAGCGGCGGCGGGGGGAAGAGGTGCAGCTCACCATGGTCAGGGCGGAGTTCTCCATGCGTCGGGCATTGAGGCGGGCAGAGTGCCTCGAGGCGACTCGCAGGGAGTTGGAACAGGCCATGAGTGCCTCCCTGCGAGACCTCGGGGCCAGGACAGAGGCCCGCCTCCACCAAATAGACATGGAGTTCGATGATGCCATGGCCAAAAACATCAATGAGTGAGCCGCAGGATTTGCCCGTCGCCATTGTAAATAGTTTATAGTGTTAGGTTTCCTTTTTTTTATTTTGGGGCTTTTGAACTATGCCCCACACTTTTGTAGTTTTTTTGTTAGGTAGGTTATTAGATAGGTTTCATTTGTTTCGTTGGGCTCATGGACCCTTGAAAATTGTATTGTACATAGTTGGACGTTGGATTTATTTGGACATTTTAATTTCATTTCACCATGGATCAATGGATTTACCTTTTTGCGTTTCAATTGGATTTGGTCTGGTGGACAGAGAATTTTGAGCATTTTTGTTTTGGATTACTTGGATTTTTTTGAGGATTTTTTTATTTTTTATTTGGACATGCATTTCATTTCATGTTTGCCATTATGTTATGCTTTAGGTACTGTCAATTGGTTTTCATGTTAATACATTTTAATCTTTTACTTCAATGTGTGGGATTCACTCACTGGGCTCATGCATGTTGACATATGGGTTTACTCAATCACTGGCAACCTGTGTGTATGTGTGTGTGTGTGTGTGTGATGGACATGTGCTGATGTACATAGTTGACTTTTGGTTTATGTCATGAGATGGCCATGTCACTGCTGGGTGGGTGAGTGGGTGGGGGGACATGAGTGGGACATGAGTGGGGGCCTGCTGGCAGGTGCCCCTCACTGCTGGGGGGTGGGGGTGCTGGGGGACATGAGTGGGGACCTGCTGGCAGGTGCCCCTCACTGCTGGGGAGTGGGGGCGCAGGAGGACATGAGTGGGGGCCTGCTGGCAGGTGCCCCTCACTGCTGGGGGTGGGAGTGCTGGGGGACATGTGTGGGACTTGAGTGGGGGCCTGCTGGCAGGTGCCCCTCACTGCTGGGGGGTGGGGGTGCTGGGGGACATGAGTGGGGGCCTGCTGGCAGGTGCCCCTCACTGATGGGGGGTGGGGGTACAGGGGGACATGAGTGGGGGCCTGCTGGCAGGTGCCCCTCACTGCTGGGGGGTGGGGGTGCTGGGGGACATGAGTTGGTGATCATATTGCAAGGTGACATGTGGCTTGGCTGGGGGGAATGCCCATGGTGGATGGGTTACCTGCGGGACATGACCAGGGGTGCAGGGTAGTCCCCTATGTTGTGGGCTGCCTGCAGGGGCCGTGGAGAGGGTAGAGGGGACACCTGGGAGGACCCACACTGCCAATTCACATGTAGGAATCCCTGCGCACCACACTGGATACACATACGCGGCTCTGACAGCAAAATCGCGTGTGAAACTTCCCGCGAACCCCAGTTATACACGTACCCCACTCGCACAGGGCCAATCGCGTGTGCAACTTCCTGCACACCCCACAAAATACACATACCCGGATCCAATCGCATGTGAGACTTCCCGTGCACCCCAGTTATACACGTACCCCACTCGCACAGGGCCAATCGCATGTGAATCTTCCCGCGAACCCCAGTTATACATGTACCCCACTCGCACAGGGCCAATCGTGTGTGCAACTTCCTGCACCCCCCCGAAATACACGGACCCCGATCCAATCACGTGTGAGACTTCTCACGCACCCCCAAAATACACGTACCCGGATCCAATTACGTGTGAGACTTCCCGCGAACCCCCGTTATACACGTACCCCACTCGCACACGGCCTATCCCGTGTGTAACTTCCCGCGCACCCCCAAAATACACGTACCCGGATCCAATCGCATGTGAGACTTCTCGCGCACCCCCAAAATACACGTACCCGGATCCAATGCTTGTGAGACTTCCTGCGAACCCCAGGAATACACGTACTCCACTCGCACAGGGCCAATCGCGTGTTAAACTTCCCACGCACCCCAGGAATACACGTTCCCTGCTTGCGGTGTGCTGTGTGGCGCCACTTGTGCGCTGAATTCTATGAATTACCCCCTATATGTAGTAATAAATAAGAAGTGCCGTGAAACACTTGTGTATAGGCGCGTTATAAATGCCATATCATAAGTGTACCCCTTATATATAACACATTAATCATTCATTTAAATACAATATGTTCTAAAATGGAATATACCAAAAGAAGAAAGATAGTCTTCCAACATGATTACCTCACAGAAACTCCACAACTAAGAGTAACAGCAGATCTACAGACCAGTAAGAACACACCTTACCAGAAGCTAGTAAGTGTACTGCATTTTACTCATATATTTGTAAACTTTCTGTATTAGATACAAGAAAAGTGATATTATGTTTTTTTTCTCACAGAAATGTCTAATACTGGAGTTTGGCTAGAGGAGCATTTCCCACGTGAGGAAATGTCTGAAGATAGTGAACCTAATGGTAGACACTTTACTATATAAACCAATTAACAAATATTATTTTATATACATTTAATACATACATTTTATTTTGTACAGACCATTCAAAAATTGAAAACACTAAAGAAAAAGAAGTATTGGATAAGACTCTTCAGCACATAGAAGAAAAAATGGACCTACTCATGGCAAATTTTAACAATTTAAAAAACTTTGTGGAGGATCACTTGAAACAAACAACTACATACGATTGTCCCACGTGTACCTGTCCCCCCTCACGATATCCCAGTTAATTATCCCCAAACCCTCTCCAGGAACCAAAACATTTTGATGAGACTTCCATCCCTTCTTCACCTCATATAAATCCTATTGAAACCCCCAATTCTCCTGTTTTTGTTTCAGTTTCCGCCTCACCTTCTCTGTCATAAATTTAACAGCCATATAAAATAAAGTAAAATTATTATATTATGTCCTAATTCATTTCTTGTCTTTTTTTAAAAAGCAGCTCAGGTGTCCGCGGACAGCGCGATGTCCGGAATGTTCGTAAGCAAATGAAAATGGGAGCGTCCTAAGGGCACTATATCTGTCTGTAATGTTGGTATGCAAGGTGAAACTGTTCTAAGAACAGAGCTGGTGTTCGGAATGTCCGCAATCAAACTACCACATGCGATGTCCTGAAATGTTCATCAATAAACAAAATGGAGGTGTCCTGAGGACGTTAGACCTGTCCGTATTGATTGCAGGCGAGTTGAAACTGTTCTAAGAACATAGGCAGTATCCTGAAATGTTTTAAATAAACTAAATAGGGGTGTCCTAAGGACGGTATACTTGTCCGTATTGTTCGGAGGCAGGCTGAAACAGTCCTCAGAACACACACGGTGTCCTGAAATGTTTGTCAATAAACAAAATGGGGGTGTCCTGAGGACGCTAGACCTGTCCGTATTGTTCGCAGGCGAGTTGAAACTGTTCTGGGAACACAAGCGGTGTCCTGAAATGTTCGTAAATAACCAAAATGGGTGTGTCCTGAGGACGCTATGCCTGTCCATATTGTTCAGAGGCAAACTAAAACTGTCCTAAGAACAAACTTTGTGACATGAAATGTTCAAATATAAACAAAATGGGTGTGTCCTGAGGACGCTAGATCTGTCTGTATTCTTCGCCGGCGAGTTGAAACTGTTCTAAGAACACACACAGTATCCTGAAATGTTTGTAAATAAAGAAAATGGGGGTGTCCTAAGGACGCTATACCTGTCTGTATTATTAGGAGGTAAGCTGAAACTGTCCTAAGAACACACACAGTGTCCTAAAATATTCGTAAATAAACAAAATCGGGGTGTCCTGAGGACGCTAGACCTGTTTGTGCTGTTCGTAAGCATATTCAGAGTGTTCTCAGAACACATCAAGTGTCCCGGGATGTTCGCAAATAAACAAAATGGGGTATTCTGAGGATTCTATACCTGTCTGTATTGTTCGCAAGAGAGTTAAAACTGTTCTAAGAACAAACGCCTGTCCGTAATTGTTCGTTTCACTTCTGACGCACTTTTAATTCGTTTCAGGACCTGAACAGTGTCCGGAGAACACCAACGCGCATGCGCAAAACAGTTTCAGTGAATTTGATGTCCTGTGGACACCTGCTCCCTTCGTGGACATGTTTGCTAAGCTATCATATTACCGCACCCACGCTGAGCGTGTGTTTGTTTGTTTGTTTGTTTATTTTATTTGTATGGCGCTGCAAACCCAGAGGTGGAAGGGCGCTTAAGAATTTGGTTACAGCGTTGAGAAGTATCTTTGTGTTGCATATAATATATACATATATATACAGTGGTCAATAAACAGAACATATGCAGTACGTACAATATACAATTTTCAGAATAAATACAGTGTCTAAGCCAGTTACCGCACGGTCTAGAGTTTGTGGTGTTATTCTTTGTTTAGCAGCCAGCTGATGACCTGCTTCCTAAAGATCTGGAAGGATTCGACAGTTTTGATGTTAAGCGGTAGGGAGTTCCAGAGTTGGGGGGCAAGCACTGTGAAGCTTACCGCTCCAGCTCTTTTTAGGTGGAACCTTGGCACTAATAGGCAAAGAGTGTTGGAGGATCTGGTGAGTCTGGTGGCAGGTTTCAGGGTGAGTTTATTAGCTAGATAAGGTGGTGCTAGGTGATTGAGGGCTTTGTACGTGAGGCAGATGGTTTTTAGATCAATTTTTTGGCGTATGGATAGCCATTTGCAGGCTTTCCTAGTAGCAGAGATATGCTCTTGTCTGGGAATGTTGAGGGCTGCGCGCAAGGCGTTATTTTGTATTAGCTGCAATTTGTTGAGTACGGATTGATTAGCACCTAGGTACAGGCTGTTACAGTAATCCAGTTTGGATTGTATTATGGCCCTGGCAAGGGTGAGGCAGCTGTTGGGTGATAGGAAGGGTCTGCTGGCCCTAATGAGCTTGCCGGTATAGGCAGCGGCTGAGGCGGTCATATTGGTGTGTTTGCTAAGGTTGGTGTTGGCATCTAGATAGAAACCAAGGATTTTTACGCTTTTGGCTATGGGAATGGAATGACCATCGATGGTGATGTTATTATAGCTAGGGTCAAGTTTAGTTAGAGTGTTGGGGGAGCCGACGATTAGGAGCTCTGTCTTCTCATCATTCAGGCAGAGACGATGGGAGGCCATCCATGCCTGAATGATGGAGAATATTTTGTTGATCCGGGCGGAGTCTTCTTGGTAATTACCAGAGATGGTGAGGAGTATCTGGGTGTCATCTGCGTAGTTTGTGTAGGTGACACCCAGATGGTCCAGTTGGTCAAATAGAGGCTTTGTAAATATGTTGTACAAAGTGGGGGATACACAGGAACCTTGTGGGACCCCGCATGTGATGGGGATGGGGTCTGCTGCAGCTGTAGTGGAAAAGACTTGTATGGTTCTGTGTGCCAGGAATGATTGTGTTCATGTGATGGCAGGGGAGGAGAAGTGGGCTGCGGTGGCAAGGTAATTACAGAGGACTTCATGGCTGACCAGGTCAAAGGCCGCTGAGAGGTCTAGGAGGAGTAGGATTGCGGCATTGCCTTTGTCTTTAATTTCATCAATCTGGCTTTTGAGATCAACAAGGGCGGTTTTAGTTCCGTGTTGAGGTCTGAAGCCAGACTGACGTATTCCTAGCAGTTGGTTGGATTCTAGGTATTCCTGAATTTGGATGTAGGCGACTCTGTCCAGGATTTTCAGTAGGAAGGGGACTGTGGTGATGGGCCTGTAGTTTGTGGGTGTGGCCGGGTCGAGGGATTATTTTTTCAGGAGAGGGAGAACCCATGATTGTTTTAAGTTGCTGGGGATAGAGCTATTGGTGAAGGATAGGTTGATGAGTTTGGTGATGAAGGGGGAGAGCTCTCTGGCTGCATCTTTTATGATCTGAGCCGGGCAGCTGTCTCCTTTACAGTTAGAGGGTTTCAGGGAGGTGATGATTTTTTGAACTTCCGGAATGGTGACTTTTTGAACGAAAAGCCTGCGCTAGTGTTGTTAGGTGTGGGTAGGCTAAGGTTGGTGACATTATTGTTGAAGAGTTGTTGCCGTTTGTCTTCGATTTTAGTTTGGAGTCCTAAAATTTTATTGTTGAGGGCGTTCTGGATGTTGGTGCACCAGGATTTGTCTTTCAGGCAGGTTTCCGGAGGTGAAATAGGGTTTTCTAGTTCCTTCAGAATTTTGAATAATTCTTTAGTGGAGGATCCTGCCTGAGTGATCCTGGTGTTTTATGTATCTTTTTTGGTCCGGATTATCTCGCTTTTGTAAAGTGAGGATAAGTTAGTGAGGTTGGATTTGTTTTCTGCAGTGGGGTTAGTCTTCCAGGTGTGGTGAGCCTTAGCTTTCTCTTTCCTGAGTAGTTTGAGCTCAGGGGTGTACCACGAGTTCAGATGAGCTTTGGGTTTAACTTTGCATATTTTCAAGGGGGCAACGGTGTCCATTGCTCTGGCCATGGAATCATTGAAGGTGTCGATCAGCAGGTTTAAGTCAGCGTTAGCTGGGAGAGCATTGAGGGTAGGTAAGACCAGTGGTAGTAGGGCTTCAGCAGTGATGTTGTGTTTATTCCTGGTGGGGCATGCTGGTGCCATGGGGTGCTTATTGGGCAGTACCTGATTGGTGTTAACCTCAAGGGGGATCATGTGGTGATCGGTCCATGCCAGAGGTTGGGAGTCTTTGCAGGTTGTGTTGCAATTATGGGTTGCTACCCAATCAAGGGTTCTGCCTTTTTGGTGGGTGGGGAGTACAATGAGTTGAGTGAGACCATGATCGGTTAGGACATTGGCTAGGGATGCAGCATGTGCATCGTTTGGGTCTTGGTAGCCGAGGTTGAAGTCTCCGAGGATCATGATTTGTGCTGTTGGTTTGGAAATTTCGGTGATGAGGGATGTGATGTCTTCTTCGAAGGTCCCAGGGGGAACTGGGGGTCTATATATGAGGTGGATAGTGATCGTGGTTGTGGGGGAGATTTGTAGTTTGGTTGTGAGTAACTCGCAGGATGTGAATGCGACTGAGTCGGTTGGTCTAAGGCCTAGGGCTGACTGCGAACACTGTTTGTGTCCCTGAACAATTTAAAACTACCTTTTCAAGCAATCCACAATATTTTTCAATAATACCACAACATAGCACAAATCCCACATAGTAATCCTGAGTTTCTACATACTTTTTGGGACTTTTTAAACCTTTTTTTGGTGTTCGATCTGTCCGCGGACAGCGCGCATGTCCGCAAACCGCGCACAAGCACCCCTATAAAAGGCCACACCCTAGAGCTCATTCTCATTGTGTTTCTGGCTATCTAACAGAACACGGTGCATTTTCCAACAAACTTTCCAGATTTTATTCGGAAACCTGATGGCATCCATGGCTGCAGTACTGCCACCTGGTGCTACATCTACCTCAGCACCACCACCACCCCCTCCACCACCACCACCTCCCCAAAGGCCCGAAGAGGGGAACAGGAGTGAGAATGCAGAGGAGGATGAAGAGGATGATGAGAATGAGGTAGAGGAACTCCCTACTACCAGCACTCTGCGTGAGTCTTGGGTGTGGTGGTTATTTACCATTCATGGTAATGTTCCTAAGGCGCGTGCAAACCGAATCACCTGCAAAGAGTGCAAAATGATACTCAGTCGCGGGAGGGCTGGTTCATACAGCTTTGGGACAACTACCATGAAGCGACACCTAAAGTCATTCCACACTGGGGCCATTCGCAAGGTTGTACCTTGCGAGGAGTGCTGTAGGTTGACTTCCTCTACTTCATCCTCCGTTTCCGATCCTGTCACCACAAGGAACACTCCTGTGGGACAGCGTATTCCTCAAACTGCCTCAGAGGCCATACGCAATACTGATGACCCTTACCTTTCGAGGGTCACAGTTGTGTGTATGCACTGGGATACAGTACTCTGCAGAGGGGAGAGACTTTGAAGTGCTTTTGAGGCTCTTATCTCAGAGCACGAGAAGATCTGCTCACTACCCAAGTAATACCCACTCTACATCTTCCTCTCTCCACACGCCCTTTCTTATCCCCGTGGTTGGTGTCCCCCCTTACCCTCCTTTTCCCTCCTCTCCTAGTGTGTCGTGTATAATAAACCAAAACAAATATAAAACAACAAAAATAAAAAAAAGGCTCTTTTCAGAGCCGCCTTTCACAGTTAAAAATAGAAGTGAAAATAAATTAAGCAGGGCCCTGTGTATTTTTTAGAAGTCCGCGGACAGTCCACTAACATCTAAAATGTTGTGGTGCTGCCCTATCATAACCATTGCAGTTTGTCTGCGAGGAAGTGGTGGCTCTGAAAAGAGCCTTTTGGTGGTGTTTGTTTGTTTTTGAAAAATTTGAAATGCTCAACACCTACTACAAAATGGATGCTGTAATTCTGAAAAAGGTCACAATGCATTTTGTACATTTCTCAGAAAAATCTGATTGCCAGCATAAGTAAGATGGACTCCATCTCTGTGAAAATGTATGTGCTATGAAACATAATATTTTCAAGAGGATATGCCAAAATCTCTTAGAAAGGCACAAACAGCCTTATTGACATTGCGCCTTGCTTTCTCAATTTGTGGACCAAATGAAGAAGAACAAAGCCACATTTGTCTCTGTGCAATCTGTGAAAAAATTACTTGAGAATTTGGAAACATGTCCATGACTTTCCCAAGTCCTTCTTTCATTGCAAATTGTAAAGACATTCCAGACACATGTCCTAAACTGTTCCCTCCTCCTCAATGAATTACAATTATTTTTGGATGTTGCTCTGTCTCCAAAGCAGCACAATGAGGTAGCAAGTCCAACCACTTAATTTCACGTACTCCATGCCTGTGCACTTCCACATGTGGGAATCCAATATCTACAGCTACTCCACAGCTTTCTGCATGCACCTTCAACCAATGTATCCATGAGTCTCCCAAAAACCAAACAATCTGTTTTCTGAAACACACAGCCATAGCTATCTGTTCTTCTCTCAGCAAAAAGAGTATCTGAGAAACTCTCTCCTGGCACAATACACCCACTAAACTTTACTGACCAATCCCTTGGTCTGCTTATTCTCATTTGCATGCCTCCCCACCCCAAAATCCCCGGATGTAACACGCAATGTCCGCGGACTTCCGCCATGTCCGCGGACATATCGTAACATGGACAGTCCTTCTACCATTTTCATTTCACTTTCTGGGCTATTCCCTCATTGGCTATAGCTAAGAGGTCACACGACCATCCACCAATCACATCCAAGACCTCTACATCTAACTTCATCATCATAGATCAGCACTTCAAATGTACTGTTAATCTCGCTGAGTACAAGTGCATTATCATTGGAAAGCACCTTCTACAAGAAATACTGTACAAGTCTCCAAGATTTCTACTTGCAGCTGCATGCATATCCATATGCATGAACACAAACTACAGGTATGCATATTTTCTGTATAGTACATGTACAATTCTTCAATTCTAAGCCAATTCTGAAGTCGGAAGCGGCTGTGTGGCGTGTGAGACTCTTTGCGAAGACGCCGGTTCGTGACACAGTGTGGCTTGACTTCACGTTGCGCACGCTGCTAGGTCCTTTCCTTTACCCCGTGGAAGACCGTGGAAGTCCGAGGAGGAAGACGGGAGTGGAAAACGCGAGGAAAACGCGTGGAGGATCCTAGTAGGCAGTAGAGGGGAGTGAGACTGCTCTGACTGGGGCCCTCCGCGGATCCTGTGGCTCCTGTCCATAGCGTACCAGGTTAAGGCAGGCCAAGACAGGATCGATTGCTGCCGCCTGTGACAATACACCCACGCCAACGCATGTTCCTGCCGGCCCACTAAGCCCGTGAGCATTGTGTCTTGCGGGGCGGTGGATTGCCGGAGGTCTAACAGTGAAGGTAACTATAGCTGTGTTCCGTGGCTCTGGCGGTGAATTTATTGTGAATTTATTTCACTGAGGCAGTGGTGGAGTGTGCATTACTCTTTTTTTTTTTTTTTTGTGTCTTGCCCTTCGCTGCCCTCCCCCCCCCGGCCCCCCCTCTACCCCGTATCCCATTTTTGGCCCTTCAGACGGCTTCCAGGCGGTCTCCGGACTAAGAAGGGAGTATAACAACTCTGGAAGATTGTGCCCCCTGAACCGTTGAGCTTGACAAGGGGTTGGGGGGTAAAGGATACTGACAATAAAAAGGAGACACTAGTTGGACCTTAGTCCGTGGTGCATCAGTGCTAGCAGGAGCCAATAAGCCGAGAGATTAAATCTATTTCTTGAGTGTGAGCTATCTATTCCAGTCTTGGCTTAAATGCAACCAGGAAGTGAGCGGAATCATACCACATACAACCTTAGGAAGTCTAAGGCTGTAATAACACCGGTGAATAGTGTGAACGAAGAGGTCCCTATGGGTAAGCGTAAACCAAAAAAGGCTCAACCAGCTAACCAAGATGCTATTACGAAATTTTTTCCTGTCAATCATCCATGTGAAATTAATTCCACTGCGATTGAAGAAGATCCGCAGGACCAGCATGACAACGACCTATTGAGTGTGTCTAATTTTGATGACATTGACAATAATTAATTATTGGATTTATGTCTCAATATTCAAAGATCTATGACACCATTACCTGTTCTAAGGCCGACCAATACCGTCAAGGTGCAGGTAAATAGATCGAGATCAACGATCTCTGAGGAACGGGCAGTGGTTGGGGGACAGGAGAGACTGTCCATTTCACCGAACCTTGCGATGGTCTCTATTGAGGATGACCCGGATGTTGAAACTGACCAAACGGATAAGTCTTACCCAGGAGCAGTGGAAATCGCGGAGATTCAGTCATCTGTGGTATCGCTGCAATTTGCATTAAAAATCTTGCTGAAGATGTCGGGGCGTATCTTAGCCAATACTGAGTCCCTAACAATGATGGAAAAAGAGAGAGGAAGGAATTCTGACGAAGCAGAAATAAATCTGTCTGACGCTATTCATATTGCTGATGTAATTGGAGGGCAGCAGAGCCTGGAAATCGACGAAGAGGCAAATAGCCCTAACCCATTCTTCTCTAAAAAACAGAAGAGGTTGGCCAGGAAAGCGGGAAAGCCGAAAAAGTCTGGTGCGAAGTCTACTTCAAAGGCAGTGCAGAAATAACTAATTCTTCCTACCAAGAAGAGCAGAAAAAAATTAGCCAGAGCAAAAAAAAGGAAAGCAGCCGGTGAGGGTTGACTGACCAGCTGGCTTCTACCTGAACAAATGGTGGAACTGGAAGCCGAGGAGGAGGAAGACCCAGGGGAGGATGAGATAGCCCATATAACTGTAGAAACGGTGCTAAGTGAACCAACAGTGCATGAAGTATTAGTAGATAAAGAGGATGAAGTCACTGTGGATAACAAAACTACGAAGAAAGGAAGCCGAATATGCTTGATTAAGAATTTATACCAAAGCAAAAATACGAAGTGGCTATCGCACTCTGAGCTTTTGACAAGACTCTACGCTGTTCCACAACTACGGGTACTTAAATCAGAAGACTTCCAATTTGTGGAACCTCTGAAAGGTCCTAATACCAACGTTTCAGCATTACACTGTAAGTTCATAGCAACGGCTGAGCTGCTCAGAAGCTTTAAAATGGAACTAAAAACAGTGGATGTTGAAGTGGACGCTGATATAAACGAAATAGACCTGAACAGTACCGAGGAAGAGGCAGTGTTTTCTTCAGCAATAATGACTCCTCCAAATCTTCCGATGGACAAAAGGGTGGAAGCATCTGATGTTAAACAAGTGCTTAAATGGCTAGCAGACGCACTTCCCGAGATTTTATCCAGACCATGAGACCTATTGATTCTATCATGGAATTGTCGGGGTTTCGCGCATCTTCTGTCACCTGAAGGGTCAACAAAGCTATTGGAGAAGCAAAGTTGCTTCTGCCTACAGGAGACGTGGGCCACCGATCCCTTACTTTTAGACGGCTTTGTACTCCACCACTCATCCGCCAGAAGGGGTGAAAAAGGCAGACCGTATGGTGGTATGGCGATAGGGGTGACTAATGCTCTGGTTTCAAGAAAGATTGACTCTAATCTTGAAAGTAACTTGATGGCAGTAGAAATAACTTTGAACAGCAAGGACCCCTTGGACAAAATTCTGTTGATAAATCTTTATAACCCCCCTGGGGCATCCTTAAGTGTACAATTACAAGATTCCCTCCATGACATATTGGCCACATGGCTGACATCATCTGCTGGCGCATGGATAATTATTGCTGGGGATTTCAACTGCCACATGAAGGGACGGGAGAGTAAAACGGGAAATGTGAAATTGAAAGATCGGAGTGAGATGGTCCATAATAAAAAAGGGGTGGAAGGGGAAGCATGGGAATATTTGTTTGAGTCCTGGGATCTGACAATGTTGAATGGTAGAACGATGAGTGACCACCCGGGCCATCAAACATGGACAAATGGCAAAGCCCACAGCACGTTGGACTACATATTCGTCTGCCCCAAGATTCTTCATTTAGTAGAAGACATGATTGTTAATTCTAATGAGTGGAGTGATCATGCTGTCCTGAACTGTGTAATCAGTAGTAGTAGAGAACAACAACTACGTAGTAACCTAGGGGTGCTGAAAATTAACACGTCAGGCAACAGGATCTCCTGGTCAGATAATAATATAGCACTTGCAGTTGAGGCTTTGGGGGCACTTGAATTCCACAAAGGCCCCAATTTCAGTACAATGAGTATTGAGGCCATTGAGAATTGGATTCATGCTTTTGTGGGTACGCATGCATCGGTGCCAATAGGAGCAATGATAAGTCAGTTGGGTAAAAAAGTACCTTATGATAAAATCATCAGAGACATGAAGCGGACCCTTCGAGCAGAACTCCGCTGGGTTAAACGAGCTTTTTTACCTGGTGAGAACTGCTATGTAAAGATAAGGGAAATCAAAAATAGATACAGATCAGCTATTAAGGTAAAGAGAAGGGCAGATAAGCTACTCTCCTGGCAAAGATTAGTAAAGACCATTTGTGAAGGTAAGACACGTAAAATATGGTCTCTTTTAAGTGAGGCAAGTGGAACTCAAAAGGGAGCTCTAACTAATCCTATTGAGGCTGGGGTTTGGGAAAAATTCCTAGAAAACCGAAACTTGAAAGATGATAACGGTAGCCTGTTAGGTAGCCCCCCGACAATTGCCCCGATTATAGTTTCATATGAAACTATTCTGAATAAAATTGGAGAGATAAAATCTTCTCGAGCGCCAGGTCCCAATGGCTTAGCCAATATTGTTATAAAAGCTCACCCAGAGTTCTGGGCAAGATTATTAGCTATATTATTTAAGAAAGTCTTAAACACTGGTAAAATCCCCCTCTCCTGGCAACAGGCGATATTAATCCCTGTATATAAGAAGGGAAGTAGACTCGACCCCAGTAACTATAGGTTGCTTTCTATGCTTGATGCATCTGGGAAGATATTTGCTTCCTTACTTCTTCAAGAGCTGTAAATATGGGCTGAGAACTCTGGTGTTCTATCAAAATTCCAGAGTGGGTTTAGACAGGGCTACTCTACTTCCTATAATATCATGGTCATGGACATTCTCAGATCGAGAGCTCTCAAACCGGGGGCAACACCATTATACGCTTTATATATAGACTTTACAGCAGCTTTTGATTCGATTCCTAGAAGCCGGCTATGGAAGAAATTGCAGATAATGGGATGCCCGGAAGGACTAGTATACTATCTTAGACTCCTCCATCAAAATAATTTCGCTAGATTGAGACTTGATCAAGATGGTCGCATGACTAAGAATGTATCCCAAAACAGGGGAGTAAAACAAGGCTGTGTCACCGCTCCCCTAATCTAAAATCTATACGTCTATGATATACCGATGGCAATAGCTGCAGCAAACAATTGCCCACCAAAAATAGGTAAATCTACCTGTCCCGTATTAGCATATGCAGACGATTTGGTTATCCTTGATTATACCATCAGTGGGATCCGCAGATCAGCGGTTGCATTGTGGGATTATGCAGAAGCCAATGGCCTTAGCATCAACCTAGGAAAAACCAAGCTTATGCGCTTTACCAAAAAGAAGATATCACGGGTACAATTAACAGTAGGCCTGGAAAATATTTCATATGTCCCCCAATATCGATATCTGGGGATTGATTTTGAAACCTTTGGAGACTATGCGTTATGTAAACAATTGCGCAACATCAGAGCGGCACAATTGACTGCTCTATTCCATAAGTTCACGGCCCAGCAGGGTGGCTTCACCCTTTGGGGAACACGCCAACTATACCTACAAGCCTTCTCTCCTGCCATAATCTATGGGCTGGAAGCACTTCTTGACATAGAATTAAATTGGCTTCAGGTAATTGAAGGTAAATTCTGGCGTGCGGTTTTAGGCCTACCCCCATGTATACCGATGGCCATTATCAGACTGGAATTTGGTCTGATCTCACTAAAAGCAACTGTACTGAAGAAGCGGGACATGATTTATCTAAGGATGACCCGAGATGCAGGGAATGGGCTCCTAACAGCTGTCCACCAAGAAATGGCCAGGGATAAATCGTCTTGAGCTACTATACATCAGATATCCAGATTTTATGCTGAAATAGGTTGGCAAATTCGAGAAGGATCCTATACATAGGAAGCTTTTAGGGCCCTTAAGAAGCGTATCGAACTCTGGGATTGGTTGGAGAATTTTGAACATCTAAGGAACCTAAAAACCTATAAATTCGTCCAATATAGACTCTATGAATTCAAGAAACCTCAGAGTTATCTGAACATCTGTCCATCTGTCAGGCTTAGACGATTTATTTTATTACTTAGATTAGAGCAATTACCAACGTTCACGAATACTGGGCGCAAAGATAAGATAGCCGCTGAACTGCGCACATGTCGATTATGTAAAAATAAGGATCAGCAGGAAACGGCAAAACATCTCCTAACTGACTGCCCTGAAATGAATATAACAATCTCCATTTTGCTAGGACCATTTGCCCATGATATTAACTACATCAAAGAAGATCTATTCTGGCACCATTGTGTAAATTCTAACAGTATGCGATTACTGACAGCATTATATACCAACTGGCTGATTGTGGAAGCTAGATTGGGTATAAAGTTGTAGCATAGCTAATAAGAGTTGCTATAGCTAAGTGGAGACTATTGTGAATTGAAACAACGAGACTTAAGCTTATACAAAATCCCCTCTGCTTACTCCTAACTCCTTATACTTTGTTAGAAATCTGATTTTAAGAGACTATTAATGTCGAGTGATAGGTTGATTGTGTATATTTCTATAAGAATGTTTTTTATTCTTCTTCTTTTTCCCTTTTTTTTGTTTATTTTCTAAATATTGACATATTTTTATTTGTCTTTGTGTAAAGTTTAATAATTAGAACTGTAACATAATAAATATATTATTACAATTCTTATACATTCATATAAACAGATTAACTGACTTTTAGCTTGTATAATCTATAAAATGAACTTACTGTCATTTTTTCCATCTCTTATAATCAACTGTCACTTCCAAACCTATCTGCTATTTAATTTCTTTTTGCACACACATTTGCAAAACATGTTGAACTAACACATTTAAAGTACAATATAAAGAGTTAACATACTCTAACAAAATTGCATGCACACAGTACGTTCAGATATCAAACAACAAGACTTGTACAAAAACATGAAAATGTATTTATGTATTTATTTATTTATATTTATATAGCGCGCAAGCAGCCCATGGGCATTGAGGCGCTGTTACTTGCAAGAGCTTAGTTACAGGAATAGTGGCATTCAGCTGTACATTATGAATTCCACAAGGCATGGAACTGATATTTTGGCTGGTACAGTTAGTCATTACAATACAGCTTATGCATTAAGAACATATGATATGTATTCAACTGGTGCAATGCATCTTATGTGAATAAGATAGTTTTCATGGTTTTATGGAAGGCGCTGAGGGTCAATGTCAATTAAAAAAATCAATGTCTACATTAAAAACAGTTCTATATACAAACACAATTACTAATTTGTTTCCTTTACAATTGCAGTGAAGACAATTCGCCTGAAAAGAAGCAGCCGAATTTGAAGTACAAAGAACAACTAAGAAGAAACCTGCGCATTCCAGAAAAAAAGTAAGTTGAATACCACCATAATATTTGTAGTATTACTCAAACACACTGTAAGGTTAATTCATGCTATTTCTACCCCTAAAAATAGAGATTGTGCACCATTCTGTCCACAAATCCCCATTTCTTAATCAGAGATTTACAAGCAGAATGGCACACAAATTCCTATTTTTCGGCACACAAAAGACACAACTCAGCCCTTAGAATTTTGATATTATAGAACAAACAACTGTTTTAATTGTATATCATTAGATTTACTATTTGTACTTCTCCACACCACTAGCTTATTTTCTACTATCATCTGAACCCCAGTTTAGCAGCACATAAATTCAAGAATACACATCCCAACGAGTTGTAGTTGCCCAATGCATAATCACACACCATCACATACATCTTTATCATCTTACTCAGACACTCATGCACACAGCACACATACATTGCAGAACACCCCAAACCATACCTTCTTTATTTTTTCAACAGACCCTAAAGAATGCATACCAAATATCAAGTCCGTAGAAAGCAACGCAGAAGCAGAGCAAATGAAAATCGAAGTGTCCAAAATAAGCATCCATCTCTAGCAGAATTTGTAAAAAAAAGTTCAAACAAAACAGTTAATACAGTCATTTTCATCGAAACAAAACAAAACAAGCTTCAAGTACAGAAATTTTGCCTCCTCTATCAAAATGTAAAACGAACCAGAAAACAATTAACACAAATTCAGCTACCACTACAGATAAAACTGCTCCTATAAATCTTGATATAGTGCAAACTAAGCATACCAAAAAAAGTATTTTAGCAAAAAATGTTCAGTCACAGAGTCCTTCAAAATCTTATAAAAACAGAAGAGAAATCAGGCACAACCCTTAAAACATATCGTAGGAAATTAATCTTAGAAGCGTTGATAGACAGTGCAATTCTTCTCAAAAGAACATTATTTATTTTAGTGTTAAACAAAATGAAACCACTAACAAAACTAATGACTGAATTACGAAAAAGACTTCTCAATAAACAAAATGTCAACAGAAATAACTTCTTAAGTATCTGTGGAGGTGAGAAGCATAGAACCATATTTTAAAGAAGAAGCATACAAACAAAAGCAAACAAATACAATTGCCGTACATAGCAGTGGACAAGGTTATGAAAAAGTTAATAATACCATAATGGAACAAGAAATACTTCTTACAAAAATATCCCCAGAAAATTTAGAATTACCCCTTCATTCAACTGAATCAGAATGTCTAGTATACAAATGGCCATGCACGTCAATGTTTAACATTCCCAAAAAATCTTTCAAGTCTTTACGCCAATTCCTCAATCAATATGTGAAAGGCAAAGACAAAATCAAAATTAAACTACTGCAAAATATGGATACCTGTGCAGTGTGCAAATACACAGGACTACAAGGACATTCATTGGCCTTGCTTTCAGGACCTACTTACAAAACCACCTTCAATTATATCAAAATGATATCAACACATCATTCAACTATAAGAAATCTAGTCTAAGCTGTATTATGCTAAAAGTCCTGCTTTAGCACTAGCCAATTTAAATAACATTCTTCTACATGGTACAGCAAAAGAGCTACTTGAAGAAATCAACTATATCCAGAAGAAATATTTTGGAAGTGAAAGCCACTTACAGAATTAAATAGCTTTAAAGCAAATTAGCAACAATTCTATGCATGGCAACCTTCTACTTCACACATACAAAAAAGAAATACTGACATTTAAAAGTACTCATGCTGAAGTACCAAACCATGTGTGTGTATGTCGCTGTAGAACTTTTTACAAAAGTAACACAAAAACTGTAGACCTAACATACAAAATAGAAGACAATAAAGATTCTAAATGGTTTGAATTAGCTCTCTAACTTATAGCAGAATACAAATACGAAATAACTGACCCCTTAATACTTTGCAGTTACTGCACTACAGAACTTGACAACAACCAAACTCCTTCACGTGCTCTCATATATAATTTGGAATTATTTCCACTACCAAAACCCCTACAACAACTCAATTTATATGAGAGCATCATAATTCAAACAGTGCATCCCTTTCAAGCAATAATTTGCCTTCAACCAAAAACAGCAAAATTACCTCCCTCTGAATTAGTGAAAGGTATTCGTGGAAAAGTAGTGTATTTACCATTAGATATAAAACAAAATGTGCATACTCTAGGAGTACAACGTCCCATGGAGCAATCTTTAATTATCTTAGTAAATGGTGTACCTACAAAAGACAAAAAAATTTGGCAACAACTGGTAGATTTACTGTAACGCTCACCTGATTCCCGCAGAGGCGCCGGTCTTGACTGGGTGAATGCCGTATCTTCAAAGGTGATGTGTAACACACGGTTGGCTCTTTGGGCTGGACCTCTGTGCACTGTATGTCTGACTCGAAGAGTAAGATGTCTGCAGATAGAAAATATGGGATTAATGAACTGGGGTTATTGGGTGCCTCTCTCCTCTTCCCTTTCTCTTCTCCTGTAGAACCCCAAAGGTTAACGCCCTCACCTTAGGTAAGTGAATGCCGAGCTCTCCATCTGCCTCGGGGCAGGGTGCCGTAACCAGTTTCTTCACTGGATAAGGGTGCAGGCCTCTTGACCTCAGAGGACTGCTGTCCGTCGTTAACTGCACGAACGGTAAGTTCTGGGCACTTCAAATGTCTTAAAAGTCTTTTGTAATGATATCTCTTGTTTTGCAGGGTTCCGGCGATGGCGGATGGCGGGCTGATGAGAGTTGAGGATCGAACCCGCGTGAGGAATAGAAGCGCCTGGAAGCACGTAAGTAAGCGCTTGTAGCCTGCTTCAGGATGCGCACTAACTGTCCCTTTTATCTTGCAGGTACAAGTTCGGAGCTTTAGAGAAGCTGAAGGGTGCTGGAATACCCACTGGATTCGGCGTGGGAAGGAGTAATGGCACGTGAGTAATAAAGTTGCCCAATGTCTTTAAACGCACCTTCTTTTGTCTTTCAGATGCGGGATGCAGCGCCGAAGGCCTCCGGAGCGTGCGAAGAGCTGGTAAGCTTTTGTCTTTCAGATGCCGGAATGCAGTGCGAAGACCTCCGGAGCATGCGAAGAGTAGGTAAGCCTTTGTCTTTCAGATGCCAGAATGCAGCGCGAGGCGTTGGTGACAGCCGATGGACCAGGTAAGAGATGCGCTGCCACTGAAGACCGTAGTGCTAACCTGTTCTTTCTTTGTCTTTACAGGTGCTGCTGAAGACTGGATTCCAGGATGGTAAGCCTTTGTTCCCTTAGGCCCAGGATCAGAAGCAGAAGACACGATGAGCGTTCTGCTGCAGGGAATGCAGAATAACACAAAGCAAGATTCATCCATCGGGTGTGGTTTAAATAGCCTCCTGTAGTGCTTAGGTGTCTCCTTCCACAGCCACGCCTAGGTAAGAAAATGTTCCTGCTTTCCAGAAGAGTTCCAGTGTTCTGAACCTAGGGAGTGGCTCCTGCCCCACCCAACAGGAAAAGTAGTCCCAAACAGAAGAGGATCAGGGGTTCAACTGGCAGGTAAGTAAGCAGCATGGTCTGCTGCAGGTAAGTCCACCCAAGCATTATGAGCCCGGCGCTTCCAGCGCTGGGACTGGGCATCTTTATGAGCCTGGTGCCACTGGCGCCAGGACAGGGTCCAAAAGGTCCCAATTGGGACTGGCTGGCACTCGGAACCGGGGTTATGGGTCTGCTTCCAAGGGAGTCGGGCAAGTCCTGATCTTTTGGAAGCAGAGATCATGACATTTACATAAAGTTAAACAAGCCTTGCAATATCTAAAAGACAATAATGAATACTACAAAGAAATTAATATTGAAGAAAACTTGAAGGATACCACTGAAATCATTCAATAGACACAAGAAGCTGGTCAATTTGAGCTCCTAGATCCTGCTACGATATCCAATACTTTAGACCATTATACAATTCATCCATTGCCATCTAATGACACTGTAGACAATGCACTAGAAACGTACCAAATGCGTCAAACAAAAGGATCACCAATCAGCATATAGGGAAAAAGTATAGAAGCACGTGCTTTTCCTCTACTCTTTCCTACTGGCAAAGGAGGAAGGTACGATGATAGACCTATTCAAATAACAGCATCAGAATACCACTTGTTACAGATGTATTCTGAAGATCCCAGATTTAGACAAAATGTGGAATACATATTCCACCTACTCTTTGAAAGTGAACTAGCCACTTTATGTTATGGAGTTGCACTCACATTAAAATCAGGGTCCCACTTTCAAAATATGTCAGCTACACAATTATTACAAAAAGTGCAACAAAAAGATGAGGTTTTACAATCAAATATTACAAATCTATTAGCAAACATGCGTGGTACAAAAGAGTACTGGTTTTGACGTCATGGAGATGTACGTTGTATGATAAGAAACCATAGCCCACCCACTTGGTTTGTTACATTAAGTTGTGCAAAATATGCGTGGGAAGATTTACAGGATTTCCTACGCATATCAAACAAAAACAAAACAAACATAGATATACTACCACCTGGAGAACTTTGTTCTATGGATCCTGTTAATGTTTCAAGATATTTTCACCATTGCTTCATTGCTATGCTACACTTTATTTGTAATAAAAGTGCTCCTCCCCTCGGAGAAGTGCAACACTTCTTTTGGAGAAAAGAATACCAAGCCAGAGGAGCACCACATATCCACATGCTTTTATGGATTAAAGATGCTCCTAAATTTGGTCAAGACAATGACGCCACTGTCATACAGTTTATTGAAAAATATGTCCCTTGTGAAATTCCATCAGAAGCAACAAATAGTGATCTTCATGCACAAATTTTACAATTTCAAAGACACAAATGTGGCAAATATTGTCGTCGCAAATACAAAAACAAAGGGAAATACTACACCAAATGCTGTTTTGGTTTCCCTAGAACGGTTACAAAAACAGGTCAAGTGAACAACTTCATGTCTTCAGTTAGACAAAGTGTTAAAGGTAAATCACCTAAAAATACATATTACATAAAAAGAACAGAAGAATAAAAATATATCAATGATTACAATGCAATCATTGCCCACTTATGGAATGCAAACATAGATGTGCAGTACATTGCAGCCAATTCCACTGCAGTTAGATGATATGTTACAACATACTTAACCAAAGCAGAAAAAACAGAGCTCCAAGACCTCTGGAATGACCTGTCATCAGACAAAACACTGTCTCAGAAATTATACAGCTTGGGCATAAACATGCTCTCCTATAGAGAATGTGGCTCCTATGAAGCAGCATCGTTTAACTAGTACTGCTTTGTATGGAAAATCTGAAAATATAGTATGGCTAAGTCTTGGTCCTGCTAAATCTAGAAAAAGAGTTCTAAAATCATACGAAGATATAGAAACAATAGCCAAACATGTTCCCAACAGCCAAGACATTTTAAAAAACAATTTACTGGACACATACTACCCAAACAAAAGTACCACTTTGGAAACCATGTGTCTATACCACATAGCCCAAAACTTTGCATACAAAAATAATATAAAACCAAATGAAAAAAAAGGTAAATACAGAGTGACAAATTGTGAAGGCAGCTTAGTAAAACATACCAAACCAAATTTAATTAATCATATCAAATTGTTATTAAAGACTCCACAACATAAAGAACTATATTACATGTACCTGCTACAACTCTTTAAACTAGGGTGAAAAGAAGAAGAAATACTAGATAACTATGGGCCTCATTACATGGTAGGCGGTGGACCAAGGTTGTCGGGGCGGTAATTCCCCCTTCCCCCATTGCCCTTCCCCATTCCCATTTTTGCCCCATAGGGCATAATGGGAGTGGGGAAGGTGATAATTACGGTACCGCAAATTGTGGTACCGTAATTAGCACCCTGGTCCCTTTGCGGGTTGGTTTTTAACGCCTGCTAGAACGCAGGCGTTAAAGTACCAACCCGCAAAGGGACCTCGTGGTAAGGCGGTAAGGGTTAACGGTCACCGGTACCATTACCGGTGACCGTTAACCCTTACTGCCTTCCGTGTAATGAGGCCCTATGACTCCTATGAAGACGCTTTCAAAGCATATGAAGGCACTATAACTGATGTAAACTTTACACAGTACAAAACAATGTTGCACAATGAATAGCAACACGAAGAAGAACTCCAGGCCCAACTAGATAAGACACTCCTGACAGTAGTCAACCTTCTGTAACAGGAAGCCAAGAACCACTGGGGGAGCCACTAATAACAAATGAGGCAGAATTAGCTATGAGAGAAGTAGAAAACATCATGTGTCAGTATGAAAATAAAGAAGACTTAACTATAGTACAATCAAAACTAAGCAATGAGCAACATAGCATTTTTGAAGAAGTAACAAAAGAAATTGCACATGGTGTACAACATGAAAACAAAGAATGCACCTGCCAAAATTACAAACCCATACTACTGTACGTCGGTGGTGAAGCTGGTTCTGGCAAAACATTCTTAATCAAAATCATCAGTAAATTCCTTTAACAATTGACAAACAACAAACTATCAGCTGTTGTCACTGCCCCCACAGGTTTAGCTGCCTACAACATAGGCGGTGTCACTTTACACCGATTACTACTCCTGCCAGTAGAACACCAAAACAAATTAGACTATTACAAACTTTCTACAGAAGCTGCAATGGAACTACGTAGAGTATTAAAACAAATGAAAATGCTACTAATAGATGAAGTGAGCATGGTCTCCAACCTAATGTTGGCCTTAATTCACCTCAGATTACAAGAAGTACTCAAAACAAACTACGAAGAGCTCTTTGGAGGAAAACAAATTATTGTTTTCGGAGATCTTCTTCAATTGACACCAGTGAAAGGTGAGCCTATTTTTAAAACCTTAGGACACAAACTCTGCCGTAAAACTGTTGGCAGTATTGGAAATGTCAATCTTTGGCAACATTTCCAATACAGAGAATTAACCGAAAACATGCGGCAATCTGCAGATCTCACTTAAGCCAACATCTTAAAAAGTATTAGAGTTGGTATATTATCTCAAGAAGGACAAGCAATATTGAAAACCTGGCACATTCATGAACCTTATGGTGATAATGCATGTGCTACGGATGTTATGGAACAATTAGCGCACAAAAATGTCAATTGTATGGCCTTAATGACAATTCTTGCAAGCTGTTTCAAATTCAATGAAACAATGTTAAAAAAAGAAATGCAACCAATAATTGAAATTAGCGCCACAGACAAACTAGACATACATGGTGTGACACTACCCATGTATGAACAAGCCACAACAAGACTAAATAGTTTAGAAAATTCAATCTCCAACACAGCTGGATTGGAAAAAATATTAAAATTATCCTTAAATTGCAGAGTAATGCTTAAACGTAACCCTGACGTGGATCAAGGACTAGTTAATGGAGCACTGGGTACAGTTGTTGGCTTTCAAACATACCCACGTGACAACAACATTCAGTTTGTCAATATTCTCTTTGACAAACTTTCAGAAGTGAAAAGGATAGGACGCTTAACAGTTCGATTCCTTCTCTTCAAAGACATGTATGTACGCAGAGAACAATTTTCTCTAACTCTTGCATACGCATTCAGCATTCATAAATCACAAGGTCTTACCCTAGACAAAGCATTGATAGACATTGGTAACACAGTCTTTAAAGAAGGCATGAGCTACGTAGCACTATCACGATTATATACACTTGACAGTCTATTTCTAATCAACTATGATGCAAGTAAAGTAAATGCTGATATTCCTTGCATTTCTGAATACAATAGACTTTGTTCACTATACACCCCCCATCTAAAAACATATCCTATTACACAAAAAGTAAAATGTTCTAAAAGAAAACTAAATCAAGCAGAAATGCAACAGGATGTCACTGCAAAGCCTCCAAAGAGATTAAAAGAAAGTAAGACTTCATCAAGTACCACAATCAAAAAAGAACCTATTAGGGAAAGTAAACCAGGTTTCTTCTTCAAAGAAGGAAGACAAACTCCAAAAAAAGCACTTAGATACAGAACTACCTGGTCCATTTAAACTTTCAAATGTAATTGGTGTAAGTTGCTACGCAAATGTAGCAATGAATATTCTATTTCAATTACCACCAATAGTTGACAACATTTACTTACACAGTATAGACCAATTGTGTTTGCAAATGTTAGTGCTTCATAGAAACGCAACAAACAATCCTGACAACATAGTGTTTATGGAATAAGACAACAATTGGACTACTTTGATGGAATGGTGAAATTCACTATAAACTCACAGGAAGATCCACAAGAATTTCTAACGTGCTTACTATAAGTACTGGAAAACAAAAACATACCTATAAATGAAATCTTCCATATTTCATACATGTGGAAACATACATGCACTATGTGCAACAATGTGACACAAGAACAAACCCCCAATGAGCGTTTTGTGTATCAATACCTAATTGTGAATCTGTTCCATTTCAGCAACTTGTACAAAATGCAAACCATGGTAGATTATGTACTACCTGCAATTCAGATAATCGCTCCATCTTACTAATACAAACACATAGTAAATACGTAATACTATTGCTTCTACATTACAATGCAGATGGTACCAAAAACAACTGCAAGCTGACTGGATTCACACATGGTCAAGTATCACTTGGTAAAAAAAACCTTCACAACAATAGGTATAATCTACCACACAGGAGCCACAACCAATGCAGGTCACTATACTGCATATATAAAAAAAAGATGTGGATGGTTCGAATGTAATGATAGTACCATTACTCTAAAGCAGAGATTACCTGCAAATCTTACAAATGCTTATTTAATGTTCTTAAAATCACAATTTATTTACTAAACTGTACTTAAACATTAACTAAACTTCTATTAAAAAACTATAAACTGTTACAATATGCCAACAGCTATATAACTGCCCCAAGATTCTACAACAACTAAACAGATAAATGAATACCACTAAATTATATCAAACAATAAACAGTTAGAATACGCCAACTGGTATCTAACTACCCCACAATTTTACAATATTCAAACAGATAAATCAATACCACTTCATTATAACAAAAAATAGACTGTTAGAATATGTCAGTAGGTATCTAACTGCTCCAAAAATCTGCAACAAGCCAATATATAGAGCATTAGCGAGAAACAACAAGTGAACACTGAAAACAAACAAACAAATAGACTGTAGCATAACAAAAAACGTTTTTCTTTTAATCCAACATGGATTTTTTTTTCTCCCACAGACCCAATGATTTTAGCAACAAACACAGAAACTGAGAAAATTGCACAGTACACTGGTTTGTAATTTACTAAATATGAGGGTAAAAAAGAAATGTTGATTATTCACTGTTATAAGTCGTTATAAAATACCAATACTAACATGATCTTTTCTTTTATCACAGAAATAAACAAGAAATACATGTACTCCAGTTACTAAACCAAACAGTAAGTATATTATATTAAGTACAACCATAACAGCAAATCACACCCATAGTGACTTATAACTTTGGTGCTTATAAATTTGGTCTTGTCCATGCACCCAAGACTATAGGCCCTGCCCACAACCACCACAGCATATCACACCCACAGTGGCTTATAACTTTGTTGCTTATAAATTTTGTTCTTGGATTTGTTCTTGGATCCCAAAGTTATAAGCCACTATGGGTGTGATATGCTGCGGTGGTTGTGGCCAGGGCATAGAGTCTTGGGAACCAAGAACAAAACGGACAGGCTTACCATCCTCAGAACACACCCATTTTGTTTATTTTTGAACATTTCAGGACACAGCAAGTGTTCTTAGAACACTTTCAGCTTGCTTGCGAATAATACGTACAGGCGTAGTGTCCTCAGAACACCCCCATTTTGTTTATTTAGAACATTTCAGAACATCTGCGTTGTCCGCGACAAAGCGAACACAACATGGGTGTCTACCACCTCAATAAATACAACATTTAACCTATCTCTTACTCCCCCACCCTCCCCAAACACTTTTACATACCAATGCACTCTACTAAATAGTTTTTTTCCACCAAGTTTCACCGCGCTGTCCACGGACGTCCGCAAATCCAAGATGGTGGGCGTTCCCGAAAATTTGATGCGCTTCACTTTCTTCACCGTCCAATCAGTGAACACGTTGCATGTCCGCGGACATGACGCAAGCCTGTTGGCCAATCAGGACACTGTCCGCGGAGCGAACAGGGAAGTGTGTCCGCGGACCGAACATAGATATCACACATTTTTTGTGATATACTTTTTGGTCATTTTAAAAAATACTACTGGACGTATTTTCGCCAAATTTGCAAAAGCACACTTTCGGGACCAATCCGCTGCTCCTAGTCCAAATTTAGTGAAAATCTGTCCATCGGTTTGGCCTGTAGGCGTGAGCAAGTTATTCCCCCATTCAGTCTATGGGAAAAAAGAAGTTTTGGGCCCCCCCGCCCTATAACTTTGCCCCTCCGGACCAAACCGCACCAACTGTGCAAAAAAATTTACAGTGACCCGTACACTTTTTTGCAAAGTTTGGTGAGTGTTTGTCCAGGGAGAGCGAAGTTATAAGCCACCCAAAAGGACTCTGCCTATGGAAACAGCAACTTAAACATAACTACACTATATATAGCTATCTATCTTTGTATCGAAATCCTTAACAGCAAATCTCAGTAGTGTGGGCCATGGCCTAGCATCTTGATTTAATGTTGAAATTATTTGCCTAGGGCAGATGGTTGGAGGGCTAGGTATACTAAGGGGTTAGGGGAGGTTGCAAGTGAAAGAGTTAAGACATTTGAGTCAGAAGACACCTTGGTGCAAGTCTAACTACATATCACTTGTTCACCTGATGCCTGTATAACCATCAATGCATTTAATGTAAGGCCATTGGAAAGGTCAACAGATTTATTTCAGCAATCAATGACACACAAGGTACAACTTTGCACTAGTCTGAAACCTGTCGTAACACATGCCTCTAACAAAGTACTCAAATACTCATCATTTCACTCTTATATACCATTAACACACAGGATAGTGGGTTTGTCGAATCAGGTCGTCTGGAACGCGATCAGAATCCATATTCTCTTGGCCACCCGAGCGCCTCCCACAGATGTCGGCCATTTGTTTCTGGCTGGTGCTTACACAGTCTCAGACTGGCAGACTAACCCCGTCCTTCTCCGAAGGCAAGGGTTATCACTGTATCACTGTGTTATGACACTAAAGCACACTTCATCTGCTTCCACAACCCACATGATTCAATGTTGTGTGCAGTAAGTAGAAACACATGTGGGAAAAATCTACATATACCTTGTGGTTAATGTCAAGGTTTTTTAATAATGCAGTAACAAGCAGTGACAAAGCCAATCTTTTTTGGCTTTTGTGTAGACCTTGGCTGGCCATTTTTCAGGAACTGCTATAATGGTAGCATCTGTTCATAAGATAGCAATGGCTGGAAAATGGTGTGAATACCTGGGCATATGATAGTAGGCCTTGCAAATGGTATCAGATGAAAAGCTATTTTTTAAAGTCTCAAATTTAAAACAAAAACTATTTAGGAAGACTGCTCGGAGACCCCTCTGAGAAGTCTTTCTAAATCAATTCAATTCAATTAAGCTTTATTTCGGTTGTGCACCATAAATGTACATCAAACATGCACAAAGAAAAATACTAAAACCAAAATTAGTAATATCTTACAGACCATTAAAACATATACAAGTAGGTGTCAGTTCATAAGCATAGTTTCATTAGTCTTCAGATATCACAAAGGGCATTATATTATTTCCTGAAAGAAACGTGGTATTGTAGAGGGGCCCCACTGCGTCAATAAGTGTTCTCTTATTTGAATATATACTAAACTACTAAATTTATTTTTTCAGAAATATTTCTGGTCCATGGGGGTACAATCTCCCAGCCTAAGGAGTCTCAATACAAATCTACTAGCATCTCCTTGTTGTTGCCAACAGGAAACCCCTTTTCACTCTTAGAGGACCAAAAACCTCATTCACAATGTTTATAACTTTCATATAACATTCAACAATTTTGCATAGACATTACATAGACATTACATTGACATATGTGTTCAGTAACTAAAGAAAACTTGAATAAGTGAGGAAGACTTTTTGCTGTATACTGTGAAGTATAACTTTCCTTTAGTGACATTTTTTCACTGATTGTACATATATATATGTATGGCAGGGAAGGAAAAGAAAGGGGCTAAACAAGTGATGTCGTCATTGATGTCAGCATTGACATTTGAGATGGCATCTTTCATGGTCTTCGTGTCAGTGGTAGCAGTGTACAGGGGTCTTGGCAGGGTTAGGGGTTTAGTTTACCATAACTGGCGAATTTCAGGGGTTTTTCAGTTTTAATTTGAAGCATAAAGGGGAGGTGGAAAGTTTTATTTTAGTGAAGTGTACAGGTTTTTGTTAGGGCAATTTAGTCATAATGTCCTCTCAAAAAAGTTTTTTTTTGTAGTGAATTTCACTGGTTTTTGGGAGGGCAACTTAACCATTACATCCCCTTAACAAAGTTTTTTTTTTAGGGAAGTGGGTAGGTTTTTGGAAGGTGGAAGGTAAGAATGAAATTGTGGCAATGAAGTTGGTGCGCAGAATATACACTGAAATCATGTGATTTTGAGAGATATGTAGTATAATCTACGTACTTGACATACATTTAACATGGAACATACAGAACCCCTCCCTATTAATATTGGAAAGGTACGGACTGAGCGCCTGTTTGTGGACGGGGTTGGACAGGATCAACATTACCGAAAGATGCGGGGGGTAGTAGAAAATGTACTATTGTCTTACACAAGACGTGTGCAATGTAGAAGAAGGACATAAAGATATTATAAGTAGTAATAAGTAAATATGGAAACCTGAAGCGGGGAAAAGAAAACAACACATTTAATAAGCATGTAGAATGAAGTGGATGGTACCATAAAAACAAAAAAAGGATGCCCACAGCGTAATCACTTCACAGAAACTCGGCAGACTGGAACGACAGTGGACGGACGCAGTAGGACGAAGGGAGATTACAGCAAAAGAGTGAGTGCAGATCATTTTTTTTATATGCATGAGTTTTTTTTTGGGTATGTGGTGCATAAATAATTTCTTTCTGTTGTTTTGACTCAGAAACGGCTAGTACTTTGGAGTGGCTGGAGGAGTATTTCCCGCATGGGGAAATGTCTGAAGACAGCGACAATAATGGTACACATTGCTCTACATATGCAAAATAGTGACCAGAATTTTAGAGGCATTGAACTTATGTATTTTTGTTTTGAACAGACCAGGAAAAAAAAGACGAAAGGGTAACAAACGAGACAGAAGAAGACAGGATAAAGAGGATAGAGGAGAAAATTGACATATTGAACGCCAATTTTCAATGTTTACGGGAGTTTGTGGAGGACTGTGTGAGAGGAAAAGTTTGTTATCATTGCCCCACCTGCACCTGTCCTGCTTCTCCATTCCCTAGAAAACCATCCCCAAACCTTGAACAGGAAAATAGAGGTTTTGATGAAATATCCATCCCTTCTTCCCCTCAAAAATCTTCTCTTCATAACCAGCCCGTGTTGAATCCTAATTCCCCCATGATTGTTTCAGTGTCCGCTTCCCCTGCTACTTCTTTCGATTGATGTGTGTGTGTTTGAAATATTTTTGTGTACAGTAGTTGTAGAGAAAAAGTTTGTGTGTAGATTTTTTTTTAAAAAAGACATAAAATGTTCGCAAACAGCATGCCTGTTCGACCTATCCGCAAGGAATGGAATGTGGGTGCTGTGTAATGTCAAGTAAGACGGATGTGATGTCTGACTGCACCATCTGTTGAAATTGTGCGTACATAAATAGAATGGGGTGTCCAAAGGATGTACTACCTCGGCGTACCGCTTGGAAACGAGATAATACATGTTCGTAGAACACACCAGATGTCCGGAATGGGTGTAAACGAGGAAAATGGGAGTGTGTGAAGGACAGAATAGCGGTCCGTATCGGGCGCAGCCAAAATGGTGCCGTCTGTAGAACAGGCACAGTTGTCAGCAAGTTCGTAGGAAAACAAATTGGAGTTGTCCTAAGGACACAGCAACTGTCCGTACAGTGAACATTGCATGCGTGCACATGTGCAGTAGAAAGGTAAGTATTGCGAACATCGCGCCTGTTCCTATCTGTCCGTCTCACTTGTGTCGTGCTTTGAAGTAGTTTGAGAACCCGAACACTGTCCGTAGGACACTTGTGCGCATGCGCACGTTTGATTCTTTGCATTTGCTGTCCAGGAGACTTTCATTACTGGGGCTGATGTGTTGAGGATGTCGTCATGTGACCACACCTACGCTGAGCATGGGGACTCATTTCCGCAGTTGGTGTGCTTCCGCAACAATACAAATGACCTTGTAGACACAAGGCAAAGTATTGTAGAGTGTAAAAATGTAATTTCACACATCCCAAACAATAGGCCACCTCAGGACTTGCTGCGTAAAATTTGTGTACGTCTTTGTAGGGATGAAGACGGTCACGAGGCACACCCCTCCACCCCTACAAAAGGCCACATCCCCGAGCGCATCTTCATTGTCCTTCTAGCTATAACAGATTGAGGTGTGTTGCCTTTACTGCTGTAGTGACCAAAAGAAAACTAATCAGTATGGCTTCCATGGTTGCTGTTGGGTCATTAGCCTCTGCACCACCCCAAAACCCGCGACCACCACCACCCCACCAAGGGCCTGCAGAGAAATATATGGGTGAGGATGTAGAGATCGAGGAAGAAGAGGAGGAAGAGCATGAAGTGGAGGAACTCCGCACTAGGAGCACTCGGCAGGAGTCGTGGGTGTGGCGGTTGTTTTCCATTTATGCGAATGTACCAAAAGCATGTGCGAACCTGGTGAATTGTAACCAGTGCGAGGTGGTGTTGAGTCGCGGGAGATTTGGAGCGTACAGTTTTGGTTCGACAACCATGAATCGACACTTCACTTCGTTCCACACTACGGACATTAGCAAGGTGGTGTCATGTGAAGAGCATAGTCGTTTGAGTTCCTCCACACCATCCTTGGTATCCACTCCTGTGGTGGAGCGCCTTCCTCCAGCTGCCTCACAAGCCATTCACAATGCTGTTGACCCTTACCTTTCAAAGGTGACAGTAGTGTGCACGTATTGTGACGCAGTACTCTGCAGGGGGGAGAGTTTTCAAAGTGCTTTTGAGGCTGCAGTCACCGAGCACCAGAAGATCCGCTCCTTACCTAAATAAAGCTCACCCTAAATATTTCTCTATTCAGTTGCCCTTTCTTATCCCCGTGGCTGGTGTCCCTTCCTTACCCTCCTTTCACCTCTTCTCCTAGTGTGTCATGTGCTGTTAAACAATGAAAGTAAAAACAACAAAAATTACAGAAAAGGCTCTTTTCAGAGCCGCCTTTCTCAGTATAACAATAGAACTATGAAGTGCTGGCCGGAGACTCCTGCAGAGTTCTGAAAAAGTTTGCGGACAGTTGTGGAGGAAAAAAGTGAGGGTGCAAGCGGAGCAAACACAATAAAGTGTACGTTGGGAGTAAGTGGTGGCTCTGAAAAGAGCCTTTTGGTGGTGTGTTGTGTTGGTCAATAAAAGTGGATTGGGGAAAACGGATTGTCAGATAGGTTAGTGTGATTGCAAAAGAGGTCGCAATCCATTTTGGACATTGCGAAGAAAAATCTGATTGCCAGCATATGTGAGGTGGACTCCATCTCTGCGGAAAATTAAAGTGCTGCGAAATGAAATGTTTTCATTGTGGAAAGAGGACATGCAAACATCTCTTAAAAATGCACACACACCCTTATTCACATTGCGTCTCGCTTTCTCCGTTTGTGGACCAAATGCAGAAGAACGCAGCCATATTTGTCTTTGGGCAATACGGGAAAAAAGTATTTGACAATTTGGAAACATGTCCATGAGCTTAGCGAGTCCTTCCTTCATTGCAAATTGCAAAGAAATTCCAGACACATGGCCTAAACTGTTTCCTCCACAGTGAATGATCAGTATATCTGGAGGATGCTCTGTCAGTAAAGTAACACAAAGAGGCACCAGGTCCAGCCATCTCATGCCACGCACGCAATGCCAGTGCACTTCCGCATTTGGAAATCCAAGATTTGTAGATAAACTGCAGCTTTCTGCATGCACCTTCAACCAATGTATCCATGAGTCTCCCAAAATCCAGATAATCTGTTTTCAAGCATGGAAAGCCATGGCTGTGTGGTCTCCTGTGAGGGAGAAGACGGTCTTACTAAAGTACGTCGGTCAGAACACACCTACTGAACTTTATGGACCAATTCCTAGCTCTGCTCATTCTCATTTACATGCGGCTCCACCCTTGAGTACCCGGTGGTCATATGTGCTGGCTGCTAACTACCGCCATGTTCGCGGACATGTACAGGATCAGAGCGTGACGACAGTACATTTAAGTATTATTCCCATTTTTCCCCTTTAAGGTAGGCTCTGAAAAGAGTTTTTCTTTATTTTTGGCCATATACCGTACATACATCTGGTATTTTATGTATTTTTTTGTATTTTTTGTCCTTGCTTTACTCTTGCAAACATTACAGAACCTTCTCTAAAGCAAGCCTTACGTTCCAAAAGAACATCGCATTTCCCAAAGAAGATAGCGCAACACCATCTCCTTCAAAGTAAAGTGCATTGCTTGGAAGTGTTGTTCCATTGTACTCTCAGGAGTAAAGCAGAAAAAATTACTTTCGTTGTTGGGAAGATGGTCATGAGTGCTTCAACCAACTGTGCCAAATCTGCCAACAAAGTACGGAAAGTCAGGTATCCCAAATGGCAAGCACCGTAGTGCAAAATTACCACATGAGGAGTGGTCATTCTACGCATTTCTCTACAAACCTGCAAAATTGCCGCAGCATTGGCATCAGTGTCAGCGCTCCACACCACCTCCACTCCTCGCACATCGAAATGGTGCGCCACATGCCTTCTCTCGGCATAGTGTTGTAAGCCTAGTACAAAAATGTCTCCAAGCATCAAAACCCTGAACCTCTCCACCTCTGCCATCTTCAGTGTGCCACCGTCTTTCGACACAAAAAGAGTAATGTGATCATCTGATTGGCTGATGCCTACAGTCGCCTTTCCATGCAGGATTTGCTGTAGAAACCCATATGTGACACGCCCTACCAGCGGACAAGCGTTGGCTACGTGCGGCACATAACACTTACCCAGTCCTTACACCCTTTCTACAGCGGTACCAAAGCAAGTCCCTCATTGGACACAACTAAGTGGTCACACAATCATCCACCAATCACATAGAACATTGCTAATGTCAACTCCGTCATCAACATTGCGCACTTCAAAATTACTGTTGATGATTCTTAATGGAAATTGCATACGATTGCAAAGCACCTACTTTACAAGCTACTGTGCAAGGATTGTATATTTTAATCAGAAACATGTGGAAGCCTTATGATTTAAAATAGACAAAATAATGCTGCTAAATGACCATAGGGAATACATAACAACGCTCCCCCTTTAAAGTGCAAGATTGCCGATTTGTCATTCACAAATCGCACGACTGCTTACTGTCTTCCGCATAACCTGTACATACGTTGCAAGCATGCCTAATTAGGGCAGACCTCAATTGTGTATGTGAACATGTCGGAGTTCTGTATTCTGCACTGCCTACAGTAATGCTACTTGCAATGTGATCGTATGAGAATAGTAAGCGCTCCCGATTGTAGTGCTGACTTGTCCTTCTGACGGTCTCCCGATTTTTCGACATTGTGCTTTTCATTAACAAATACAAAATGTTTCCCCATCTAGTACTTTGCCCTACCGCTTACAAACCTCTCTCCTATGCATAGTACACTTTGTAAAGAACAAGGCATTTCCAGACCCTTAAAAGATTTAGTTATTTTGAAGGTCTTTCAAGTACCATATTGAAAGTACTAGGCAAAGACTGCACAGACTGAAGTGAAATGTGCACGTGCACTGGGTTGAAATATGAAAGTTCAATCCTCTGACGAAAGAAGCACGAGTAATGTCTGCAAACACACAAAGTAATTGATATTGTTTTTTTAATTCGCAGTGAAGACTACTCTCCTGAGAATCAACAGCATCTACACTGCAGATGACATATCAGAAGAAACTTGGTCATCTTGCACAAAAAAGTAAGTACAGTACAACCTTTATATTGTAACCACTCCTTAAATAGGCTGCATGGGTTATTTCTTTATTTTGGGCACCAAAGCAAGCATTGATTTGTAAACCATTCTACCTACAAATATCCATTTATTGAACAAAGAATAACAGGCAGAATGGCTGACAAATCCCTGTGTGTTTGGTACTGAAATAAAATAGGTAATCCTTAGAAAGTTAGATTGTGAAAAGAAGTTAATGTACCAAGTTTTTGGCAGTTCGGTTATTAATAATGGTTCTCGTCACAAGTAGGCCACTTTGTACTCTCATCTGAAGCACATTGTAGTAGTATACAAACAGTAAAGTAGCCTTACCAAATAATTGTTACAGTTCACTGTACGTTGATACACCATGCCAAAGAGCTTCCTGCTCAAACTTATACACACATGCACACTGCACACTGCACACATACATTGGACAACAGAGCAAAGTATATTTTTTTTCTCAACAGACACCAAAGAATGCCTACCAAAAAGCAACTCCGTAGAAAGGAACGCAGAATTAGAGCAAATAAAAATAAAGGAGCCCAATGTAAGCATGCACCTGTTATAGAGTTTGTAGAGAATCTAGGTACAAACCAGCTAATGCAGTTGGGTAACATAATAAAGGAAGTCTCAACTACTGAAACTGTACCTCCTCCATCAAAAGGTGTCACAAAACACAGAAATGTTGCCAAAAAAACAGCTGCCAGTGTAACTAACAATGTTACTAATCATCCTGATAGTGTAAGAAGAACCCATAGTAAAAAAAATATTTTAGCAAAAATGTTTTGTCACAGAGTCCTTCACAATCTACTAAGAAGAGGACCAAAATCATCCTCACCCCTTAAAACATACCGTAGAAAGTTAATTCTACAAGCACTCGTGGACAGTGCAATCCTTCTCAAAGGGAAGTTGTTCATATTAGCATTAAAGGATGAAAGCACTAACAAAACTAAGTACCAAACTACAAAAGAAACTCAGCAATAAACGGAATGTGAACAAAAATAATTTCTTGCATGTTTGTGGTGGTGAATGGAGTCACACAACAACCACAGAGCCATATTTTAATGAAGAAGCATAGAAACAAAATCAAACAAATACAATTGCCATCCATATCAGTGGACGAGGGTATGAGAAAATCAATACTACCATCATGGAACAAGAAACACTGCTTACAAAACTATCTGCTGAAAACTCAGAATTACCTCTCGATTCAGCAGAACCACACCGTCCAGTAAATAAATGGCCGTGCACATCAATGTGTGCCATTCCAAACAAAGCTTTCAAATCTTTACGTCAGTTCCTCAATCAATATGTAAAAGGTAAAGGCAAAAGTAACATGAAAGTGCTGCAAAATGTGGATATTTTTGCAGTGCAGAAAGACGCAGGACTAATAGGACATTCATTAGCCTGCATTTCTGGGCCTCTTTGCAAAAGTACCTTCCATGATATCAAAAGAATATCAGTACATCATTCCAAAGTAAGAAATTTGGTGTATAAAATATACTATGCAAAAAGTCCAGCTTCAGAATTAGGCAATTTAAATACCACTCTTCTGCATGGTACACCCAAATACTTTCAAGAAGAAATGGACCATATTCAGAAAAAGTATTTTGGAAGTGAGAGCCACGTAGAAAATGCAACAGTTTTAGAACATAGTAGCGACAATTCTGCACATAGCAACCTTTTATTACACACATACAGAAAAGTAATAGTAACATTTAAAAGGTCATCGGCTGAAGTACCAAACCCTGTGTGTGTGTGTTGCCGCAGAACGTTTTACAAAAGGAACACAAAAAATGTGGACATAGCATACAAAATAGAAAACAATGAAGACTCTAAATGGTTTGAATTAGCTTTGTACCTTTTAGCTGAAAACAAATATGAAATAACTGAACGCCTAATATGTTGCAGTTACTGTACTGCAAAATCAGACAACAACCACACTCCTTCACGTGCTATTACAAATAATTTGGAATTGTTTCCATTGCCAAAAATCCTGCAACAGCTCAATTTGTATGAGAGCATAATAATTCAAACAGTTCACCCATTACAAGCAATTATACGCCTTTATCCAAAAACAGCAAAATTACCTTCCTCTGAATTGGTGAAAGGCATTCGTGGCAAAGTAGTTTACTTGTCATTAGATCTAACGGAAAATGTACTCACTCTAAGAGTGGAACGTTCAATAGAGCATTCATTAATAGTCTTGGTAAATGGAGTACCAACAAAGGACAAAACAAATTGGCAACAATTAGTGGATTTACACAAAGTTAGACAAGCATTGCAATATCTAAAAGACAATAATGAGTACTACAAGGAAATACATATTGATGAAAGCTTAAGGCAACCAACTGAAATAATTCAAGAGCCATCAGAAACAGGACAATTCGAACATTTGGATCCAGCAACAGTATCCACTCTTTTGGACCATTACACAATTCATCCATTGCATTCCAATGAAAGCAAAGATGATGCACTAGAAACTTACCAAATGCGACAAACCAAAGGGTCACCAATGAGTATTTGGGAAAAAAGTACAGAATGACATGCTTTTCCACTGCTATTTCCTACTGGCAAAGGTGGAAGATACGATGATAGACCCACTCAGATTGGGGCAACTGAATACCACTCATTACGAATGTATTCGCAAGATCCCAGATTTAGACAAAATGTTGAACACATATTCCACCTACTCTATGAAAGTGAATTAGTAAAACTATGTTATGGAGTTGCACACATTCTTAAATCTGGAACACACTTTCAAAATATGACAGCTACACAGTTAATACAAAAAGTGCAAGAAAAAGATGATGTGTTACAATGAAGTATAACAAATTTGTTTGCAAACATGGGTGGTACAAAGGAATACTGGTTCAGACGGCACGGAGACGTGCATTGCATGGTCAGAATCCTTGGACCACCAACTTCGTTTGTTGCGCTAAGTTGTGCAGAATATGCATGGGAAGATTTACTTGAGTTCCTACGCATAGCAAACAGCAACAAAAACAACATAGATATGTTAACATCTGGAGAACTTTGCTCTCTAGATCCACATAATGTCTCAAGATATTTCCATCGTTTCATTGCAATGCTCAACTTAATTTGCAATAAAACTGTTCCTCCCCTTGGAGAAGTGCAACACTTCTTTTGGAGAAAAGAATATCAAGCGAGAGGAGCACCACATATTCACATGCTGTTATGGATCAAATGTGCACCGAAATTTGGGCACGGCAGTGATAGCACTGTTTTGCAGTTTATCCAAAAATATGTCACGTGTGAAATCCCTTCACAACAGACACATAGTGAGCAGCATGGGCAGATTTTACAATTTCAAAGACACAAATGTGGCAAATATTGTCGCCGCAAATACAAAAAGAAAGATAAATACTACACCAAATGCCGCTTTGGTTTCCCTAGACCAGTTACAGAAACAGGTGAAGTAAACAACTTCATGTATTCGGTTCGACATAGTGTTAAAGGTAAATCACCTAAAAACACGTATTACATAAAAAGAAGGGAAGAATCAAAATATATCAATGATTACAATGCAATCATTGCCCTATTATGGAATGAAAACATAGATGTGTGGTACATTGCAGACAATTCAACTGCTGTTGCACGATATGTTACAGCCTATTTAACAAAGGCAGAAAAACAGAGCTTCAAGACCTCTGGGATGACCTAGCATCAGACAAAACATTATACAAGAAATTGTACAGCCTAGGCATAAAAATGCTCTCTCATAGAGAATGTGGGACCTATGAAGCAGCAGATTGTTTAACCGGCACTGCTTTGTATGGAAAATCAGACAACATAGTATGGCTCAGTCTTGGTCCTGCAAAATCTAGAAAAAGAGTGCTAAAATCATATGAGGACAAAGAAACAATTTCCAAAAATGATCCCAACAGCCAAGACATTCTAAAAACAATTTACTGGACACATACCATCCGTACAGGAGTACCACTCTGGAATGCTTGTGTCTATACCACATAGCGCAAAACTTTGCATACAAAAATCATTTAAAACCCGATGAAAGCAAACGTAGGCATAGAGTGACCGATTCTGAATGGAGTTTAGTGAAACTTAACAAATGAAGCTTAATTAATCATGTGAAATTGTCATTAAAAACTCCTCAACAGAAAGAACTATATTACATGTCTCTGTTACAATTTTTCAAACCATGGAGAAAAGAGGAAGACATACTAGATAATTATGAGTGCTATGAAGATGCTTTCAAAGCAAATGAAAGCACTATCACTGATGTGAACTTTACGCAGTACAAAACAATGTTACACAATGAGCAGCAACAAGAAGAAGAACTTCAGGCCCAACTAGATAAAGACTCTTCCAAAACTTAACAACGCTCAGCACACCATTTTTGAAGATTTAAAAAAACAAATTGTACATGGTGTAAAACACGAAAATAAAGAATGTACCTGCCAAAATTACAAACCTATACTGCTGTACGCCAGTGGTGAAGCTGTATCAGGGAAAATATTCTTAATATCATCAGCAAGTTCCTTCAACAATTGACAAACAACAAACTGTCAGCTGTTGTAACAGCCCCCAGAGGTTTAGCTGTCTACAACATCGGCGGTGTGACTTTACACCGATTACTACTGCTTCCAGTAGAGCATCAAAATAAATTAGACTACTACAAACTTTCTGCAGAAGCTGCAACGGAATTACGTAGAGTATTGAAACAAATGAAAATGCAACTAATAGATGAAGTGAGCATGGTCTCCAACCTAATGTTGGCTTTGATTCATCTCAGATTGCAAGAAGTACTTAAAAATAATAACGAAGAATTCTTTGCAGGGAAACACATTATCGTTTTCGGAGATCTTTTACAATTGACACCAGTGAAAGGTGAAACGATTTCTAAAACCTTAGGCCACGAACTCTGCCGGAAAACTATTGGTAGCATAGGTAATGTTAACCTTTGGCAACATTTCCAATACAGAGAATTAACTGAGAACATGCAGCAATCTGCAGATCGCACGTATGCCAACATCTTAAAAAGTATTAGAGTTGGTGTATTATCGAAAGAAGCACAAGCTGTATTGAAAAACCGGCATATACATGTACTTTATGGCGATAATGCATGTGCAACTGATGTTATGGAGCAAATAGCGCACAAAAATGTCAATTGTATGGCCTTAATGCCAACTCTTGCAAGCTGTTTCAAATTCAATGAAACAATGTTAAAGAAAGAAATGCAAACAATAATAGAAATTAGCGCCACAGACAAAATAGACGAACATGGTATGGAAGTAACCATGTGTGAACAAGCCACAACAAGACTAAATAGTTTAGAAAATTCAATCTCCAACACAGCTGGGTTGGAAAAAATATTGAAATTATCATTAAATTGTAGAGTAATGCTTAAACGTAACCTTGACGTAGAGCAAGGGCTAGTTAATGGAGCACTGGGCACAGTTGTTGGCTTTCAATCATACCCACGTGATAGCAACATTCAGTTTGTAAATATTCGCTTTGATAAAATTTCAGAAGTGAAAAGGATAGGGCGCTCAATTGCTCGATTCCTTCTCTTCAAAGACATGTATGTACGTAGAGAGCAATTTTCTCTAACTCTTGCATATGCAATTACCATTCATAAATCCCAAGGTCTTACCCTAGAGAAAGCATTGCTAGATATTGGAAACACAGTGTTTAAGGAAGGCATGAGCTGCGTAGCATTATCACGCTTACGTACACTTGGCAGTCTATTGCTAATAAACTTTGATTCAAGTAAAGTCAAAGCTGATATTCCTTGCATTCTAGAATACAATAGATTGTGTTCACTGTACACCCCTCATCTGAAACAATACCCTGTTCTAGATAAAGTGAAATGTGGTAAAAGAAAAGTAAATGAAACAGAAATGCAACAGAATGCAACAGAAAATTCTGCAAAGAAAAGAAAAGAAACTAAAGTTTCATCAATTGCCGCAAACATAGAAGAACCTATTAGGGAATGTAAACCAGGCACGTCGGCAAAGAAGCAACAGAAAAACAGAAAAATGCACTCAGATACAGAACTTGCTGGCCCATTCAAATTTACAAATGAAAGTGGGGTAAGTTGCTATGCAAATGTAGCAATGAATATTCTATTTCAATTGCCACCAATTGTTAAAAATATTTACCTGCACAGTACAGACCAATTGTGTTTGCAAATGTTAATGCTGCATAGAAATGCAGCAAGCAATCCTGACAACACATACAGTGTTCATGGAGTAAGGCAACAATTGGACGACTGTGCTGGAATGGTGAGATTCACTATGAACTCCCAAGAAGATCCACAAGAATTTCTAATGTACATACTATTAGTATTGGAAAACAAAAGCATACCTGTAAATGAAATCTTCCAAATATCGTACATGTGGAAACATACATGCACTCTCTGTAGCAAAGTGATACAGGAAGAAATCCCAAATGAGCGATTTGTGTATGTTTCCATACCAAATAGTGATGTCATTCCATTTCAGCTACTTGTATAAAATGCAAACCATGGCAGATTATGTAGTATTTGCAATTCAGACAATCGCTCCACCTTACTGAAACAATCACATATTGCCTACATAATACTTACGATTCTACGTTATAATGCAGATGGCACCAAAAACAACTGCAAACTGACTGGCTTCACACACACAGTCAAGTGTCACTTGGAAAGAAAACCTTTACAACAGTAGGAATAATCTATTATGCAGGAGCTACAACCAATGCAGGTCACTACGCTGCATACATTAAAAAGGATTCTGGATGGTTTGAATGTAATGATAGCACCATCACTCTAAAGCAGAGGTTGCCAGCTAACCTAACAAATGCGTATTTAATGTTTTTGAAGCCAAAATTTACGAAATAATGTGTACTTCAAGATTGTCAACAAAGTATGTGAAAGACTGCAAACAGTTAGAATATGCCCACAGGTATCTAACTACCCAACATAATGGAAGAATGACAGAAGTAAATGATTATCACAGACGTTGGAAAGAAATGCACAGGTAGAACACGCCTATAGGTATCTAACTGTTGTTAAAAAACGGCAGGATGGCAACAAAGAAAACATTAATGGGTACAATGAAGGAAACAGGATATAACAATGACACAAATGAATGAGTATCACAAATCTGTAGGAACAAATGCACAGTTAGAATACCCCTACAGGTATCTAACTGTTGTCAATAATGGGCAGGAAGGCAACAAACATAACATTGATCAGAAAAATGAAGAAAACACTGAAAGGAAAAAATGAAGTACTTACTACCATAAGAAATTAAGGTTTTTTTTTAAATCCGAGAAGGATTTTTTTCCCAGACCCAAGGATTAGAAAAGCAAACACAGAAACTGAGCACAATGCACAGTACACTGGCTTGTAAAGTAAATATGAGGGTCCAAAAATAAAAGTTAACTGTCTATTATACAATGTAGTACATTTTAAAAAAATGCAAACACTAACATACCTTTTTTCTTTCATCACAGAAATGGAAAAAGTGATACTTCCGCCAAGTACGATATCCAACTAAAAAAAAGTATGTGGATTCTGAACAGTAAGGAGTAAGTATATTGGCAGGCATTTTCTACACATGGGAATGCACTCGTCTAATCTATGGTACTAATATGCTGCTGCGCCTGTAGGCTGCCCTTACATCTTCGGTGATTAACCTACCACCTACGCCTTACAACCAAGGTACAAGAAGTATAGTTCCTATCCACAACCATCGTTGCATATGGAAATCATGGTCTTTGTGAATTTGCTGCTTATAAATGTACTTTTCTGACCATCGTCTGCAGCCATGAAGTTAATACACTAGGGAATCAACACAACTACCACATTCCACCACACCCATATTTACTTGTAACTCCACTGCTTATGACTTCAGCCTTGCATGCATAGGCTTTAGCCATGCACCCAAGAGTGCAGGGCCTCCCCACAACCAACTTGGTGATGTGTGGTAGTGGGGGTTATTCTATAGGTGTGTTATCCTTCAGTACCTCTGCCCAGAGTTTTCCCTCCTAGCTGTATGTCTGTAGATCTTACATGGGATGAGTGTGCAGTGTCTTCCAAGTCTAGTACTTACCACTTTGTTCTTGGTTGCATGGCCTTCAGCCATGCACCCAAGACTGCACGCACTCCCCACAACTTGCCAATCAAAACGCAACACTACGGGTGTATGCATGGGTGGCACATGCAGCGGTGGTTGTGGCCAGGGCCTACAGTTTTGGAAGTAAGGCCTTCAGCCTTCGGTCGACGGCCATGCATCCAAGACTCTAGGCCCTGGCCACAACCACCGTAGCATGTGCCACCCATGGCAGCGTACTAATGAATATAATAATAGCCATTGGAAAAAATAATGCATTCACAGCATGTTGTCAATTTCAATGTTCCCTAACACCACGTGTCCTTACAAATGTAACAACTCCCCCGTGCACTGCACGGCTGAAATACTGCCCTTATTGGACCCCTCATTTTCTATGCGTACAAGGAGGCCATAGAACATACATCATTAATTAGGTATAAGTGTACTGTGCGTATAAAATGTCCATAGAAATTACATCATGACGACCGACCCCCAGAACAAATGCATTGGTCAACCATATCTTAAGACTGTAGTATCTGGCCACAACCACCGTAGCATGTGCCACCCATGGTGGTGTACTAATGAATATAATAATAGCCATTGCAAAAAATAATGCATTCACGGCATGTTGTCAATTTCAGTTTTGCCTACCTACACGCGTGTGCTTTCAACAGTTACAAATGTCCTGTCGACTACATGGACTGAAGTGTTACAAATTTCCTGTCCACTACATGGACTGAAGTGCTATCCTTATTACACCCCACATTTACTGTACGTACAGGGTGTCCATAGAAATGACATCATGACGACCGGAGAACAGATGCATAGATCACCCATTTATTAGTGTTTGAACCTTTTCCAATGCTCTGTGACACAGCAAAATAGTTTAATGAAAAAAGCATGTGTACGCTGGTTGTTGCTCAGCTTTCTGCGTATCCAAGATGTCGGGCGCATCCAAACTATCTGACGCAGAACACGTCTCGCAGCAGCCAATGAGCAGAGATGTCGCATGTCCGCGCTCATGACGCCACCCCCTTAGCCAAATGGTATCTTGTTCGTCGACCGAACAGGGAAGTGTGACCGCGGAGCAAACATAGATATCACTAATTATTTCCGATGTACTTTTTCATAATTATAAAGAAACATACTGCATGTATGGTGACCAAATTTACAAAAGCACGCTTTCTGGACCAAGCCCCTACACCTGCCACAGATTTCGTCAAAATCCGTCCAGTGGTTTGACCTGTAGCCATGCACAAAGTTTTTCCCCCATTCAGTCTATGGGAAAAAAAGACGTTTTGGGACCTCCCCTATAACTTTGACCCCCCTGGCCCAAACATCTCCAAACTTTACGAAAATATTCAGAGTGGCCCATACACTTTTTTCGCAAAGTTTGGTGAGGATTCGTCCAGGGAGAGCCGAGCTATAAGCCGCCCAAAAAGTGCTTTTCCTATGGAAACAGCAACTTAACCATAACTACATGGCCACTACTGTGGCCATGTAATATATATATCCACAATACTCTGCGCCAACTTTCTGGCGCAGTCCTGAGCTGCACTCCCGGAGTGGAATACCAATGTAGAGTCACGCACAGACATGCTTCACAAATCTTGCCACAGCCAAACTGGATTTCAAATTTCTTCTTTATTACAAAATAGTTAAAAAAGTTTTCCATGTGGACACTTCCAGCCCTCGCCCAGCCAAAAGGAAAGTCTCAAGACGATGACGTGTTTCGCTACTGCTCGTAGCTTGGTCACATTATTTCCTCTAACAACCAATTCCCCTTTTGAACCTTTTCCCACAGTTTATTTGCTCTGAATGGTAATGGCAAAGAAATGGGACTGGGATCACTTTTGGAATGCTCATGCTTTCTGTCTGCATGCCGCCCGCCATTACAGAGTGCTTTCCTTGTTGACCATAGTTAATGCTATGAATGATTTAACAACCTCTATGGCTCTCAGATTGACATAGGCGTATATGCACTGTGCTCCTTTTCGTGTTTAGTACATTAAGGGATATAAGGTATCATGCCTCAATAGCATTAGAGTACTGGATTAATTTTCACAAGACATATGCACATTGTACCGGTTAGTTAGTTCTATCTTTTGACTATGTAAAGCCCCAATAAAGTGCATAGTGCTAGACCATTGAGTGCCTGCATCAATCCTAGATGATACTTCATGCCTCATGAAGTGCAAAATGCCAATCGCTACCATAAAGTGCATAGTGCATTGGTATCTGGATGCCTGTAATGATCCTTATATATTATATCATCTCTTTGTGAATTGCAAAATGCAAAATGACGGACTACCAGTCGACAAACATCTGAACTTCCTATGTTGTGATAATAAGGTGCACAGTGCATTATTTCTACAAAGGGCTCTCAACCCCATTGTTTGTAAATGCCATAATGTCAATCATATTGATAGGATCAATACCTATGCAATATTAGGGGGGCAGACTATCCAGGATCCCAGATCAATGTGTAGGTTTAGACAGGGAATTTGATGGTTACTCAGAAATACTCTCCCATTATCCATCAATGGGAATAGTTAAAATGTTTACAAAATGTAAGCAATGTTAAAAATTCAGAAAGACAAAGGCATACACAGGGTTAAAAAACAAAAAAAACAACTGATGTCCTTAGCTTTCCACATGATTAACACAGGCATTGAATTAATTCCATGTCTCATTCACCCAGCAATGTATAAAGTTCCTCGTCTATATTGTGTCCTAACGGGAACTTGCTCTCAAAATCTATAATGCATCTAGTCTCCTGTTGTCTCAACAGCTTTTCTCTGTCTCCTCCCCTTGGTCCAATGTTAACTTGTTGTAAACCCATAAATGAGAAATCACATAACGTCCCTTCATGTTTCTCCCAGAAATGTATCGCTATAGGGTATGCAAAATTATGATTCTTGATGGCTCTGATATGTTGTTGTATGCATATCTTTAGTTTGCACTTGGTACTCCCTATGTACCATTTGTTGCAAGTGCATTTCAGTGCATAAACAATGTACTCTGAATCACACGTGATTCTGTCCATGATGGTGATAGCTTTTTAAAGTATTGGATGTTGATATATGGTGCACTCCTCCTCAAATTTACATATCTTGCATTTTCTGCATTTGTAAAAACCCTTCTTTCTGGGATTTAGCCAAGTAGGTTGAGGTGATGTCATTTCCGGTGGCATGAAGCTGCTGACTAACTTGAATTTAATGGAATTGCACTTACGAAATGAGAAATTCTGGTAGTTACCCAATGTTTGTCTCAGATCTGTGTCCAGAACCAATGAGTTCCAATGTTTCCGTATAATGCTTTTGATAGTTTTGGCAGCTTGTCCATACGTCAGTATCAGGCGAGTTGCAGCTTCTTTCTCTGCACTCAGTGTCCTATTAGTGCAATCCAATAATAACGTTGACCTCTCACATTGACGTGCTTTTAGATATGCTCTCTGGATGACTTGTTTAGGGTAACATTGTTTTTTGAACCCCCAGGCTATAATTTTACTTTCTTCGTCATAGGAACTGTATTTGGAACAATTCCTCTGTAGGTGTATAAACTCGCTGTATGGAATGCTCCAAATTAGATTTTGGCAGTGCGCACTATTTGCATGTAACGGAGCATTTACTCCTGTGGGTTTCTGAAACAGTTTAGTTTTAATCTTCCCAACTTCTATAAGGACTGTGACATCCAGGAAGACTACTTCTTTGGGACTGTGGGTCTCGGTGAATTTGAGGTTAAATTCATTGATATTTAATTGTTCCACATAGTCCATCAATTCCTCGGATGTGCCCTTCCAAAGGATGAATAAATCATCAATGTAGCGTTGCCACATGACCACTTTGTTTGTGAACCTTTCATTTTCATCTTTCCAAGCCTCACATTTCTCCCAGTAACCCATTGTAAGGTTTGCATAAGCCGGGCGAAGGTGGTACCCATCGCAGTACCCTGTTTCTGTCTGTAGTACTTTTGATTAAATAAAAATACATTATTTGTCAAACACAAATGGATCATTGCCACAATCATTTCAGAATGTCTGTTATAATTTAATGACCTGGTATTCAAGTAGTAAGTGCAGGCCTTCATTCCTTGTTCATGTGTTATAGACGTATACAGGGAAACCACGTCCATTGTTGCCAAAAGAGAATCTGACTCACAAGGCAGTTCATTAATCTTGGACAAAAAGTCCTCTGTATCCCTTACATATGAAGGTAATGTTGAAACAAAGGGAAACACAGATTCATCAATATATTTTGACATATTTTCTAGCAGTGACCCTGTGAGTGTAACAATGGGTCTACCTGGTGGCTTGGAAATGCATTTATGTATTTTGGGGAGGAAATATATTGTTGGTGTCGTGGAGTGTGACTTGTAGAGAAATTTGACACCATGATCCTCCAGCATTCCTTTTTCTGACCATTCACTGAGAAAGTTTTGTACTTTCACTTCCAAATTCTTCATAGGATTTTCAATTAACTTTTCATAACAGGTTTTGTCATTGAGTTGCCTGTTGGCCTCATGCACATATTGATCTCTGTTCATTAGTTCAATATTGCAGCCTTTATCCGAAGGCTTGATAATACAGTTAGGTAAGAGGTTCAGTTCTTTGAGGGCTTTTGTGTATTCTTTCCCTAAATTCAGTTTATACCTTTTCGCTTCTTTGGGTCTCATCTTCTTCAGGTCTTCAATAACCAGGCTCTGAAATGTCTCTATTGAACTTCCTGTTAGAATCGGTGGAATGAATTTGGATTGTGCTTTTAGCTTGGTGGTCTTATACCACTAAATATTGATGTCCAATACATCCAAATCAATCTTGATCGTGTCAGAGGCTGTATCTCCCCCTTCTTGGAGGAACATGGGAGTAGACAGGGTATCTAAGTCTTGCTTGGACATCTCAGTCCTCCCTCCTTGGCTGGTTTTCTGTTTTTCTTTTATGGGATTGGTTGCAAAAAATGTACGTAGTCTGATCTTCCGAATGTATTGGTCAAAATCTATCCTGGTTTGTGGATAATCAATTTCTGGCGCTGGGCAGAAATTAAGGCCCAAACTCAGCACTGAGTGTTGTGAGTCAGTTAAGACATGTTTAGACAGGTTGAGGATTGACATTAGCAAACTTGCCTCAATGGTCGTTTCCTTTAATTCCCAGAGTGCAGTGATCTCCCTGAGGTGTTCCTTGTCGGTTTGTTGGCCCCTCTGCCCCTTCCTCGTTTTTTGTCTTCATCCTCGTCCTTGTCCCCGTGTTTTGTTTCCTCCAGTCTGCTTGTTCGTCCTCCCATCTTGACAGAGCAAGCGCATCTCTTCTAAAAATTTTAGCCGAACTGGTGGTTCTTCATTTTCATTTTCGGTGACATCTGACTCTGAGGCTGTAGAATCTTCATTGGGGGTTCCAGCTCTGTTGCCGGTGGTGGGCATTTTCTGTATTTTAGTCTGCATCCCCATTTGGTCAAAGCGTCTAGCGAAGGTGCATACTCGACCATTCTCATAATCTTCTTTATCTCTGAGGAATTTGCATTGTTTTCTTTGCTGTATCTCTTCCTCAAAGTTAGCGAGATTTTTCTCGATATTAATTTTGAATTTTACACTGTCCTCACTGAGTTTGATTTTCTCCAATTTCTTCTCTATTTCAGATATTTTGAGAACAATCTTTTTTCTGTCATTCCCAGCATATTTAACCAGATTTCCCAGTAGATTTTTGGAACAGGAATTAGTAGCTGTGCCCCACTCCTGTAACATTTCGGGATCTTGCTCCTCAAACGATGGTGATGTTAATATCCTCAGACATCTTGGAATTCTTTTCACATTGATGTAGTTCTGGAGTGAATGCTCTTCCCACCATTTACTAATTTCTTTTTTAGAAAGTTTCTCATGTTCCTTTAAGAGCATGATTTCGTCAGATTCTGCTGGAAATGAGGTTTTGCTTTTTGCTGGGCCTGTGGTGGTTTTCAATGTTTCATTAAACAAACTGGAAGCCAATTCCCTTCTTGTGGCTTCCTTTGTGGCTAGGACGTGTGTCATTATGGGATGAAGTTTTATAGGCTGGCAGTGGGTCAAAGCGTTTCTGTGCAATAGAAACTTGTTCCTACTCCATCCAATATTTACCAAATAATTTTAGATCCAAGTATTCAAATATATCTGGAACTGCGTGACATCTAAATGGATAATAACCACATCCAGCAAGCCAGAGATAACATCTCTGTATATCTATGCAGTTGGAGAACAACAGGGCACTCACCAAGTCAGCGTTTGCCTCACCGCGTCCTCCGACGTAACGGTTCCGCGTTCCTGCTGGTTTATGCATCCGTGTCTCCGACCGCTGTAGATGTGCTTGCATCTGCGTAAAGGGGCTCCATTTCGAGCAGCTGCGGGACGAAAAACCTTGAAATTACCACGCCGCGCGCTTCAAATGTCACTGTTGTTCTGCAGTGGGTGTTGGCTCCGCGTTGAGACACTTCAACGTGTAAAAATCCACAATACTCCGCACCGACTCTAAGGCGCAGTCCTGAGCTGCACTCCCAGAGTGGAATACCACTGTAGAGTCACGCACAGACGTGCTTCACAAATCTTGCCATAGCCAAACTGGATTTAAAATTTCTTCTTTATTACAAAATAGTTTTAAAAGTTTTTTTTAATATATATCAGCAGATAATCTGCCTGCATAGCATATATCCAGTCTTATTCTCATAACCCACTTATAGAACCTCGTCTTTAGCAGATTTCTTAATTGGCTGTCTATACTCACAGGGTCAAACCATAGGGAGTTGAGGTCAAGAACCTGGTGGAGATGTTTAACATGCTTCCACCATGGTATGAGTTGTACGCCTTCCATTTTCAGTAATTCCACCAGTCCCTCTCTGAATGACTCCACCATAGACCAGATCTTTATCCAATAAAGGAGCGGTTTCAACATCATCTCGTACTAAATTTCTACATACCCTAGTTCTACGGCCACTGAGGCTGATGGGGCACTGATTGGGAGACCTAATAAGCATTTCAAAAATGTGTTTTCCTTTTGTGCAATGAATCAGTCGAGATATACCCCCATTTTTCTTCACCATATGTTATGGCTGGGACTGCTTGTGTCCTATATACCACCATTTCTGAGGAAACTGATCTGCCTCCAAACCATGCTGAAAAACTGGGTTACTGTACCAGTCTGCCTGGCCGTTGTCAGATTACTCTTTTCGAGTTGTTCAGACCATGCCAAAACCATTGGAAATGATATCCTCAGATACTCAAAACTCTCCACAGGGGATAGTGAGGAGCTATTCAGGAAAACATTTTGTTTGGGTCTACTCAGGCCAGACAGGACACAACACACTGTAGTCTGTGTTTTTGATACACATATAGTCACATTTCTGGCCATACAAAGCAGTCCAAAGAATGCAAATTGTTGTTGTAGGCCTTTAGGGCTTTTAGCCAAAAGCACAGCATCATCCGCTAATAAGAGGAGACTAAATTTCACAGAACCCAACCATGGTGCCTCCAATAATAACATTTGCATATCAGCAGCAAGGCTGTTGATATACAATAGAAAGAGGAGGGGGGCCAGAATACATCCCTGTCTTACCCCTATCTCGACTGGAAAATGGATTTGTTAGTTCTCCCCCTTCATTCCACCTTACACGTGCATAGTTGTTAGTATAAAGGACCATAATAGATTTGACCAGTGACACTGTAATCTGAAGATCTACCATAACTTTGAACAGTTTATTTCTGGGGACAGTATCGAGGCTGTATCGAGATCGACAAAAGCCAGGTATATAGGCTGCAATTGGAGCATAACAAACTTTTATAGAATAATATTCAACCTAAAAGCCTGCTCAATAGTCAATACTCCTTTTATAAACCCTGTCTGGGCTTAGAAAGGATTTTTCGTTCTTCAACCCAGATTTCCCAGGACTGAAGTAAAACCTTTGCATAGTTCTTGGTTAAGGAATCAATGATCGATATAGGCCTATAATTTCCTACAAGATCCAGATCTCTCTTTTTGTGAATTGGGATTATTGCTGCTCCCTTTCAGCTGTATGGGAGGACAAGTGACCCATTGATTTAGTAAAACAATGTGTTAGAAAGGGGACTCATATGTCCGGATTACTCTTAAAGAGATCAACTGGGATAAAATCAGGTCCTGCGCCTTCCCATTGTGATGTGAAAGAATAGCTCTTTCAAATTCACTAATAAATAAGTCCCACCTGGGCAATAGGTTCATGTGCCTCATTCATCTCGGTCTCACTGAGTCTGTCAATCTCTGTCTCCAACTCAGATTCAACCTGCTTTGATGAATACAGTGGTTCAAAATGGTTTACGCAAGCTTCTGGAGAAATAAGGCCCATAACCGGTCTCATGTTTAAAGTTGGGGCAGATCTTACCATACGCCAGAATTCCTTTGTATTTTGTGTCTGAATTGTGTAAAGCAATGCAGCCCAATAATCTCCATATATTTAAACTTTTTTTTTTCCAGCATAGCCTTATATTCATTTCTCAAATTACTAACTTCTTCCCTGTTAATGTCATTTTGCTTTTTGGTTGCTTTCACGGGGGGCACTTTTGTTCTTCTGCAATCTCGATCATACAAGCCATGACTATTTTGGTTTTGGACTTCTGGATCGTGGTGTTCCTTGTTACTAGAGGAAACAGTACTTCCACCAATGTATTATAGAAATTGATGTAAGTGAGGCTATAGTTGTAATGTGCATATTCTTCCAAAATAGGTGTTATCACTTGGTAAAAATTTGGGGGAACTTCCTTGCCACAATTCATTGACAATCTTATTGGTTTCAGGGCTAGAGCATCACTTTTTTGGATGAGTTTGTGTGGAATCAGTGGAGTTATACCAATCAGTATGCTTGTTAAAACCTAGAAAATAATTATCATGATCGCTTTCCACATGCTCTATTATCTTACATTCTTCAATTTTGGGTCAGAAATTCAAGGATACCAAAACATATTCAATACAGCTGGATTTAATCAAAAGCCGGACAGTAGGGTGGGCTGGGGAATCATCAACAAAACGTACGTTAGAGTCCCGGAGTCCAAGGGTATACATGATAAGGTGAATGTCCCCTGCAAAGGAATACAAGTTCGTGGGTAGATTAGAAGAGAGGGCCATTTATCCCCCAAGCTTCGTCCTCTAAGATCGTATCTGCTGATATTACATTAATATCTTCGAATTGGGCATTCAAATCGCCCAACACTACCAAAGCACCTTTTGGCAATCTCATTGTAATTTTGGAGACCCTATTAAGAGTCTTTTCCAGATGACAGATTGCGGATTGATTTTGTCTTAGATATACATTGACAACCAAGACTTTGAAAAAAACCCTTAGACATATCTCCATACCTAGTTAATCTGGTGACTTAGTTCTCCTGTGGATCCACTTAATTAGCCCTTCATTTGCCCTAGTGGCTCTGATGGCTGGACAGTGAAATGTACGATAGCCTACTTTTAACTTGGGCTTGTGAGACCGTGTTTCCTGTAGATCGATTAGCACATGTCATTCGTGGTCTAGACATGATTTTCGCTAGACCATTTGTATTTCATGAAATTAATCATACCAATCAACCCCCCCACACTATGGGGGCTGGGGTCATCTAGGTGGGTGCGCAGGTCACCAAGGAGGGCAAAATCTCATGTTGTCTCAAGGTCAACTTCAGTAGTTTGTCTAAGTTTTCTTTGCCCCACATCGGTTTTATCAGACATGCACTGGACAGTGTTTTGCTTTGATTCGAGGGCTTGGTTTGCTCTGTCAATTTTGGCAGAGTCCACCGTGAGGTCAATGAGATCACCTATTGTTTGTCCCTGATATATAACCGAGATAACCCTCGGAACCATGGGAGGATTTGATCTCAGAATAATAGGAGAATCTGCTAGGGGATCCATTCGGCATTCTATGAAAAGTCATCCTTCCCTCAAAATATTTGTGATCAGATTCACTTTAATGTAATCTAATATTAAGTCTGTAGGATCTGGTTGTCTAGATACAGCAGTAATATTGGAGTGGATCACTGACACACATCCTTTAACATGCCTGATCCAATTAAGGGCTTTATTTCTGAGGGAATCATGATATTCCCACACATTTATATGTAGTTTCTGCACATTTGCCATGTACAATGCAGTCTCAACTAGTTGGGTCCCTGGTTTAATAGGATCTGAATTTGGTGAGGTCAGACATTTTGATACCGGTAGGACTGATCTTGCCACACTCCAGAGAGTAGATCCCATAATAGAGTCAGCTAAATTCCTAGCTCTTGAGCAAACCTTGGAATGGTCCTCTCTACCAATGTATTTTACTAAGGAAATGTCAATGTTTGCATTGCTATCTTGATTTTTATTTGTCATGTGTACGGTCCTCACACCATTTTCTTTTCCCTGCTGATCTGAAGGAGGAAAACATACAGGGGGAGTACTGCCTGCCAAACATTTAAGAGTAGGTGGTGGGGAGCACAAATCATGTCGGGTTCGACCCTAACCTTCTCTCTTACCTCCTCCAGATGTGGAGAGAGAGTGCACATGAAAGAAAGAGAGGGAGCACACTTGCCAGAGAAAAAGAAGGAGCATTTGTCAGGGTTCTCCAATTGTTTCCAAACCACCTACAGTACACTGGAGCATTGTGTAACACATTAGTAGGATGGCTGAGCACAGAAAAACGAGGCCTGGCCATTGAACATGAACACCTGATAAACCTCATGGACTTCAACATCTGGTTTGAAGAAGAAAACTCAAACTCTGAAAAATTGCTACTCACGCAACTGAAGGCAATGACATTACATCAGCTGGTTAAAGGGCAACAAACACAGCAGGCGACACACTCCTCACACCCTTTGTCGCTCACATTGCTCCCTTCTTCACTCCACCATCTCCTCATGCACCTCCACTCCCTCTACCGAACTTGCCTCTTTACTTGCACTCTCTCTCTATCCCTTCATAATCCCCCTCCCTCTTTCTCTCTCTCTCCCTCTCTCTCCCTCTCCCTCTCTCTTTCTTTCTCTCTCTCTCTCTCTCTCTCTCTGTGTCTCGCTCTCTCTCTCCCTCTTTCTTGTGACACCCTCTCTCTAACTCAGCACCCGCTCTTTCTCCTCAAATCCTCCCCCGCTCTCTCTCCCCCTCTCTCTCCCTTTCCCTCTACCTCTTCCTCAATGTGCACTTTCTCTTTTTCTCACTTTCCATCTCTATATCTCTTACACCCTTAGGCTCTCCCGCCCTCTTAATGATTCCGTTGAATGCATTACCTCATGCATCCTCATACCACCTTAACCTACTCTCAACTTTCCTTGTACTCCTACATTTTCCCTCATCCTACCTCTCTCAAACGCATTCTCTCTTTCTAGCTTACTGTCCAGCTGTCAGCCTCTCCCGCTCACACCTCCTCTGGGTCACCCTTGCTGGCATCTTACCTTCCTCGCACCATCACTCTTTCTATCTATCTCTATTTCTCTCCATCCTCTCACCCCTGTATCCCTTCTTGTATCCTCTCATACACCTTTTCTCTCTCTATACATATATAAATGTAAACTGTTGTCAATTACGTAAAGGCGAGACCATTGTGCATCTTCGATACCCACATTCATTTCATGCAATACAATCTATCCATCTTGCCATACCTCCCTCTGTTTATCCACAAACCAATCCTTCAAATCCTTCCATCCCCTGTGGGGCTACTCTAGTAGGGGCTACATGTTTGTCCCCTAAGAGAACACATAGGAATAAAGACTCCTGAAGAACCAAGTGAGCTGCGGACGCAGTGGTGAATGTGGGTAGGCCCCTCACCCAATCAGGCCTGTACAGAAGATACTAAATTGCTGCAGGGTGCAGTGGTGACCACGATCAAAACCCACTTGTGCAGGGGGCTGCCCAGAAGTTTAAGAGTGCGGGATATGAGGTGTGTGTGGATGACTCCATGTGGTGGATGGTGCCAACCTGAAGAAAGAAGAGGGACCAGGCCCATGCCATCATCCATAGGGGGTAGGCCCAAGTCAGCCACCGTCCAGTCTTGCCATCAGGATCAACCAGAACCAGCCAGCCTGACACCAGCCCTACACTTCAGCCCTGCACAAGCCAGCACAGAGCCAGCACTACCAAGGACAGACCCATGAAGGTAGTGTGAAGGGGGTGACTGGCTGCAGCAGTCACCCCATTGTGACATAGTGTTTTATGTGTTAAATGTTGAATGAACAAATATATATACATATATATGTATATGTATATGTATGTGCTGTTTTATGTACATGTTAAGCAGCATGTTAAGAAGGGGGAAGCCTAGCGTTGGGGTAAGTCGAAGAGGGAAGCGTAGAGTTGGGGTAAGTCTAAGGGGGTGTGCTAAGCAGGGTTAAGAGTTAAGTAGGGGTAGGATATCTTTGACTCCTCTCTCTCTTTCTGACCTTGCCAAGTCCAATTTTCAGTTGCATTTCCTCAGGGGCCTTCTACTTTTCCTCACCTTCCCCCATAGATTCATCCTCTCCAGAGCCCTGTTTCTCTCTAGGCTGGACTACTGCAACAGCCTCTTCCTCAATCTTCCTTTATCCTTCCTTCGCCCCGTTCAACTAATCCAGAATAGTACTGCGAGACTTATCCTTGTTCTCAAGCCCAGGAACCCATCTCTCCAGCCCTAACATCTCTCCACTGGCTCCCGGGGACCTCAAGGATCAATACCAAGTCCTTTTGCATCATCCACAAGGCTGTCTGGGGCCTTGGACCTCTTTACATCCAGCTTTCCCTCCCTAAATACCTCCTGGCCAGAGTCCTTCAGTATTCTGGCTCCAGCTCTCTGCAGGTCAGATGCTTCTCCAAGCCCAGAGTGGGAGGTAGATCCTTTTCCATGGCTGGCTCCTCCCTCTGGAACCCCCCCCCCCAAACTTGAGCCAGATCTTCTTAAGTTACCGTAAACTTCTCAAGACTTTCCTTTTCTCCGCTTCCTCCCCTCTCCCCTTGCTAACTCTCATATGCCACTGTGACTGGGGCCTTGTCCCTTCAGAGTCAGAGAAGGGCCAGACCACCCCCTACCAGTCCTCCAGCATCCTTTGCCAGCACTTGCCCATGGGCTCCCTTCCCCGGACTAGCCCAAGTTGGTCCTCCCTGTCCACTACATTTATCCTCCCTTCCCCCCTTCCCCTGGCCCTTACTACCTTGGCTGGCCCAGTACTTGCACGCCCCACCCTTGGGGTACACCACTCCTGTACTTCTACCTCTAATCCCTTCCCCCTTGTACTTACCACCTTGTCATGCACTTGCACAGTAGGAATGTCACAAGGCCAATATAACCATTTTTGTTTGACTTTTTCGATTCCCATGTTCCCCAACACCCATCTTGTCTTGTGGCGCCTGGAAACAGGGGCTACACATCCGTTTGTTTGTCCATTGCTCGTCCATCAATCCATCCGTCCATCCATCCATCCTGTTATCTTGTTCCACGCCACTTAAGCTGTCAGTGGCATTACATTTACCCAATTATTTGTATGTTCAAACGCTCATCTTGTAAAAGATGAATTGTGGTCTTTCTTTCTGCAGCACTCTATCCTTCGAAAATGTAACTGAAACACAGCATGTGTTCCCGCAGGTCTGCTCTCGTGCTTCAGTCATATTAGTCATCACAGTGGTTTTCTCTGTGTGGTAGACCATGGTGTCTGCACTTTTTTGGGGGAATCCTTGTCATCAGCCACAAGCCCTGCACGATGAAGAGGAGCCTGACCAGAGGTGTGCAAAGAAACTCAGTGTCCACTTCCCCAACTGCTTTAGCATTCACTTGGGACCTAAAGCAAAGTGATCCGACTGTGCGACGGAGAATGCAAATGGCAAGGCTGGCAGCTGTTTTACTGCTGTTTCTCCAAGGCCCGTTCACAGGTAAATACATTGTATGATATGTCTTTTCATTAAGGAAGGGTGGACTAAAGGACTGGACTTGCATGGCAGTTTACATTCATGTTGATATACAACAAATCTTTCTGCGTCCACCCACATTCGTTGTTTTTTTTCTCACGTAGAGCCACGACAAATTTGAGGAACAGATGTTTTCTTAATGTTATCTATTAATGGGAAGCTTTAAAACGTCTTGTCAGTGACAGGCAGAAACGCTGCATTTTCTCCGTTGATTAAAGGCTCTCTTTAGAGTTAGACGAAACCAATGTGTAGAGTTCATTGTCCAAAGATGTTCTATGCAGTCTATTCCTTTACATTTATGAACTCTGACCTAGAGTTTATGATATCCAAAATTGTTGTATGCAGCCTATCGTTTACAAATCCCAGACTAGATTGAAGTGCCAATGAAAAGCCAGTTTAACAAGGAGGTTGCATTGTGTAAAGGAAGACCTCCTAACATATTTGAGCTGGATTCTGCCAACAAAGGTACACCACAAATATTTAGGACACTTTATCGAGAAGCTGTTCAAGGTGCTACTGAATCATGGAACAAGTCACGTATTTCTGCCAGATTAGTAATCCCTATGTAGGAGGTGACAGCTAGTTTGCAGGAATTGTTTGCAGCCAAGAGTAAAGGGTTCCTTTTTAGTTGTGGCTCTTATGTGGTGTTAAAGCATGACTATACGACAAAACTACTGAATTCGAGTATAGCTAGAGAGAAATGGCATGTGAGGAGGAACCAAAGCTTGCAGGGATTGTTTGCCTATTTGCCCATCCATTCACTGCCTATGGCCAGAATAATCCCTATGGCCATTCCCACCTACATCCTGCCCCTCCCCACCCAAAAACACACCCTCATTCGATCTCTTGGATATAGCTTTCTCAAGGCTTAACATCACACTTTGAAATTAAAGTGCCTGCCCGTGATTTCTTTTTCTCAAATAAGTCTTGTGACAGTTAATAACTTATTTGGAGCTGTAAACCTGCTTCTGGTGTAATACAAATGTCTTAACCAGGTCAGCCTGCAGCCAATCGATGTATAAGCATTATGCATGCCTTTTAATGAAGTCCTGTTAAACACAAGCATTGGCAAAGCCAACAATTTTGTTTGTAGTGGGTATTTTCAAGGCACTGCTATTTATTATATGCCCAGATACTCACACCATTTTGCAGCTGTACTGTCGCTGGCCAGTTAATATCACTATGGCAGAGCATAGAAAATGCATTTCCCATGCCTACACAAAAGCCAAAACTGTTGGCAATGCCGGTGCTTGTAGGTGCTTGCTGTACTGTTAGGAGTAGGTGCTCATAAGTCCTCATGAGGCATGAGTGAATTTTCTTTTATGTATATGATAGGCAATGCTAATTTGTGAGCACAAAAAGGCTTAACTAACATGCATAAATTACACTGCAGAGGCCTAGGTTTGTGAATCAACCCCTAAACATGGCATTTGTTATGCTTCATTGCATTGTAAGACCGTATGAAAATATGCATGTTACCTACATGACAATTAAGTACTTTATTATCCCTGGTCATCCTCCTCTGTAGCTCAGCCAGCATTGATAACATGCATATGTCAAAAACTGGCAAACTGACCAGTGATATTGCTAAATTAGCATCCCAGGTAGGAGGAAGAAGGAACTGAACAGGAGCAGGTGGTTGAACGTGTCTATCTCCTCAGCACTGCATCAATGTTCAACTTGTCACCAAAACACATGGGGTTGATTCAAATTATAACAAGACATGTTTTAGACCCTCCTGAGTAGAGGCTCACTGTGTTTTGGTGAGGCGGAGCGTCACTTCACTGAGAAGGTCCAACAAGGCAGAAATACGTGTCTGTGGTTGCTGATGGTACTTTTGTTCAGAGGAGAATTGCCTAGTATTTCTGTGCTGGACTGCCCTTGTGGGTGGAACCAGACTGGTATGCAAATGTATATTTCTCCTCTGTGAAGAGTGCCTTGAGCTAAAATGTGGATGCAGACTCTCCTGAGTGTATGAAATTCCATTCCATACAACACGTTATTTGAACCATGTTCGTCCTCAACTCCAACATTCTTGTTTGATTCTCAATTAAGTTTCCAGTAGTAACTCTGACACGCTCTAGAGGTGCTCCAATTCACAGCAAAGTCAGGAGGAGCAACGTTTACTTACTCCTGGCTTATTATACTTACTGTACTCTTGGAAACAGGTAGCAATAGCAGCTTTATGAATCCAACTCTTGCTCTCCATGAGTAACTGTAAGGGCTACGGAGTGTGTGTGAAGTTGATGCTTTACACAGCGAAAATGAAAAAATAAACAGAATGAGTTACCACTGGTGGTGTCTTTGTGAATAAGCTCCTGTGGCCACTGAAAGTCCACTTTTCGAGGGGAAGCTGGCCTACGCTGGCCTCCTGAATCAGAGCCAAGACACATAGCACCATGCAAGCGATGCACTGTAAAATTGTGACACCAATGGCATATTTTCTCTTTTGCAGGTCTTCATAGCCCAGTGAAAGACCAAAGGATGCCACACAAAAAAATAAGAGATGTATATGTATTTATTATGTATTTAAACTTTTCAAAACTGTTGCTATGGTGCAATCTCTTTACCAATTTCTGGTGAAGCAGGTCACTGGTGTCAAACCATCCCTTTGCATTAGGGCATCATAGTCTGTTGATTGGTGGCTCCTGAAAGTGTTTGATTGGCGGCATTGCAGGTTGTTGGGACATTGGGGTACATGGCCTGACCATTGCTTGAAGAGGGGGGAAATCGTATTGATTTCCCTAAAGAATCTGAAAGGCTGTGTGGTGCAGTCATACTGTGTGAGAATACACAAGACATATCTGCCTGGTATTAGGTAACCCACTTTTTGATATAGGTCTGCACTACACACGTTGGTAGTTTGACTGAGCAGCCAGGCCTATCTCAAGAGTGGTAAATGTGAGCTGTAGAGCTGTACAATTGAAATCCGTAAATACAAGTAGCCAAGTAACACTTACACGTAAGTTTTCCATTATAAACAGTTATTTATTCATTTAACATCAGTTTTAAATAAACATACTTTAAAAAGGCAAAGGATTGTAACAATACTAATACACTTTGAAATAACTTTTCAGAATCAAACAGGCCAGTGAATAATCTTTAGATATGCTTCATACACTTTTCCTACACACGGAGGTGACTTCAATCACATAGTGATTCAATCAATTGTATTTGCATTTATATATTACACTAGCATACTTTGCAGATTCAGAGTTGCAGAAAGGAAAGGTTAAGAGAAGCAAAAAGGTTAGAACAGATTCTCAGAATGTGTGAGAACTACTGAATCCTCCAATGAAGTCAAGATACACCTTTCCCAGCAGTAACAGTGTTTACCAAGCCACAACATATGGGGGGAGAAGCAATATCAAAGTCAATGGATTAAGAAGAGTGCTTCTAGGGAGCCAGGACAGCTAAAAGTCATTTGGACACAGTCTATGGATCTGATGCGCTTCTTGGATAAGAGTCTTGCACAAAGTAGAAGAGTTCGGAAAAATCGCTTGTAAGGCCACAAGCTGTTAAGCCTGTGAAAAGGGAGTTGAAATCAACTCGAAAAGTTAAACAAGTGAAAGTCTCAAGTGAGACCACACGACTTAAGGCGGGAAGCTAAGTACCCCCCAGCCTGAAAAAGTACCTTTGGTTAGAAGAAAGGAGTCCAGCTGGATTTCGTCTTGCTACAGCCAAGCAGGCCCTGGTTCCTGAGCCTCAGTCGTGGGGACACAATGGGGGATGTCTGGAGGGCTCCTGTGTCGGTACTAGGGAAAGTCGTTGGCAGCTACGGGTGTTCTTCAGGTCAGCAGCACTTTGCGGTTTCAGGGTTTAGCAAATAGCACTGATGTGGAACAACGGACACCAGTTGGACTTTCTGTGCTCCCTCGGTCTTGCACTCTGGTGAGGGGATTCTGGATCTGGAGGTCTTGCTTCCGAGGCTCCTTAGGAGGGTCCTGGAGCTTTTAGCCAGATTTGTTAAGCAGCGGACTTTGCATTCGACTATGGACACTTGATCCCTGGCATTGGGCTTCCGCAGAAACGGAGAGGCACAGTAAGTCGGGGATGGTACACAAGAGGAGTATGTTTCAGGGTTTGTTGGACCCACTAACCCAAGGGGAATAGTAATTCCTGAAAAGCTTCTCTTTCGATGTGAAAAAGGAGGTCAGAACAGCAGCACAGCTTCACCGTGCAAATGAAGTCCAGGAGTTTGCAGCAAGCTTTGTTCATGGTTTCTTCTTCGGAAGTTCTTGCAGTAGTCGACTCTGCCTGTAGTCCCAAAACTCTCGCATTTTAAGCAGGTTTCTCCCATTCATGCACAGCCCAGGCTGTCAATCACACACCAGGGTGGCTGTCCTGAAAGGACAGCCGGCCAGCCAATCAGGACTAGTTTCAATCAGTCACCCCTAGAGACAAAGGACAGGGGAGATTCTGGAACCTCCCTCACATCCTGACCTTCCAGACACATTGGAGTCAGGGGTGGGCTTCAGGGCTGAAGCCCACCAAAGGCAAGACAAACAAAGGGCTCACACCTGTCTCAAAGCACAGAGAAAAAGCCAATAAAGACCACACAAACAAAAAATGGCAAAAACAGAAGACAGGGGCCATTTTGACAAAATGGTCACCTCTGAGTGATGTACTACATCTGAGGGTTCAGCCTGCGGTAGAAAACCATAATGGTAGGAAACATATAACGACGGCCAACAGCCATACTAGCGAGGATAACATAAAATTATTACATGTGAAAGGAGGATAAGTGGCTACTAAATTACCCCCCAGCAATCCACATAAGATAGGTGTGCTGGACCTACAAAGAGAAAAGGTAAGTGAAGCCAAGTTCACTTTATTAATCTTGAGAACTGTAGTTCACACAAGAAAAGGTATGTAAACCTTTTGAGGAATCCACAGGATTTCCCAGTGACACTGCACTGAAGGTGCTGTGTGCCACCATACAAAAAGCAGATGCCCAAGGAGTTTGTCAGACTCCAAAAACAGTGAAAACACAACATCCAAATCAGATAGAAACACATGAGAGATGGAGAAGAAGGTCCCACTCACGCAGGGGTTAAAATTATAAAACTCATAAGTCTAGCAAAAGAGCTGGGGGTCTCTAAGGTTGATTGGAATTAGCACAGAAATAACAATTTTCCCTAACAAAGGCAACCTGCAAATCACATTTATTCTAAATCTCTAGTGTCTCCATTCCCCGCCTTTCTTTGTACTGAGCGAGCTGGCCCCTGGGACTTTCGTTTCATTCTCCTCACCCCGATGAAATTGATACGGCCACAGAAGAGGTTTGGAGTTGGGACATAACGAATTGCTTTTTGCTCAGGTAATTTGTCCATCTGCACTGAAGTGCCCTGTGTATTCTATGTGCGTGTCCTTGAATTCCATTTGTTGCTTAATTCGAAATCAGCGGAGTCCTTGTGGTGATATGTGTGTGCCTCCTGATATCAAGGCAGGCTCTTGCTCCCTTCTATATTTCTGTCATTCAGGGCTTGCTTCGGGGAAGCCCATGTCGATGTTATAACAGCAGTCATCCCAAGGTGTGTGCGGTTTGCAAACGTTTAGCAATGTTGCCATGGATTACCTTTTTATTTCTGTCTTTTAAATTGAAATGGTATATTCTGCATATATTTGGAACCATCAATGATGTGACTGATTGATGCCTGCTATCAGGCAAATGTAGACACTGGTTTTGGGCCTAGTACTAACTGCCCTAGGATAAATCCTGTCTTCAATTTTGTGTAAGGGATGAGTATTAAGCTCTATGTTGAGAAATGAGGACTAAGCAATCTGCTGTACCAGCCAAAAGGATCCTTTGCTGAAGAAGTAAACATCAATAAAACTGCGTGTGTTTGTGTTGCTTTAGTAGATCCACTGGCTGTGTGCTGCATCTGAGTATTTGGCTCCACTTTGCACCTCCGCTTTGTGAGTCCCGTCGTGAGGATCTCGATTATATGCCACATTGTTTGTCAGATCTTCAATGTAGACTACGTGTTATAAAGTTAAGAAGTCTGTACCATCTTACTGGATGAGTGGCAGGCATTACCTGAGACATGTGGCATATTAGAACTCAAGAGGGGTAGCACAACCAATTAAGTTGCTTAGAGGCAGGCAATAATCGTCAATGTTGTCCCATCTTTCCAGACACCTGGAAGCTTTGTAACACCGGCAGTCTCCCTTTTTACCTTTTTTTGCACCTGGGCTTTAGCATCTCCTCTTCTGATATCAGCTCTGGTTCCGCTGCAGCTTTCTTCTCTGTGGCAGTGGTGTTGGCCTCAACAAGAAATGGGTCTTTTCATTTAGGTGATCACTTTTAGTTTCCATGGCACCCATGTCAGTAGAGAATTCTTTCTCAAAGGAAGATTTGTTTGAGCTGGAACGTGTTTCCCTTTGAGAAAACCATGAACCAACACCTTTGTTGTAGGTGCCTAGGGCCTTAATGCCTTCTGTCAGCTGACTATACCTACAGCTGAAGGCAATAGAGACAACACGCTGGCCTTTAATTGTGTCTATGTGTGGTGGATTGCCATTTTGGAAAGATGTAGAAGCTCTAGCTTTTTTGATTTTTACTAATTAATACAAATGTTTTGTGTTTAATCCATCCCATAAAGGGTAATGTGTTCTTCATATTTCCCTTTCATAAGCTCCATGCCAAAAACATTGTATCTGTGCATTGATGCATCAGTATCCTGATCTGCAGTGCCTGCTCTACCAGTGGCACAGAACAGGTTCAGAGATCCCAGGTGCCCATTTGACAGCTGCAGTGACAGGCAAGTCTCTGCAGTGCAAGGGATACATTTAAGATATGCACCCACTGATCATAAGTAGCCCAGTCTTTTGGCAGGGTAAACTCTAAAGATAAGCTATGCCTAAGTTAGGGCATTAACATTAATCTACTCAGTGCAGTTACATTCAATTTGATATCACACATGTGTCAGTTCCTGTGAGCCAACTCAGCTGTGGAAGGTGATGCACATTCTGGCCAGACAGCATGAGCTTGCCAAATTATATGGCAGGAACATACTCCTTCTTTGGTCTCTTTGTGAAGGTAGGTAACCCACTCCCACATAACTGCACAACAGGTCACAACTGTTCAAAGGGAGTAGCCTCACACCAGGGTGCTGCATTTCTAAAGGCCTTTGATCCTAGTGAGAAGGGAAGGAGAGTTAGAGTAGAAATGAGGACTCTGTACAGTGTAGGAAGAGTTCCACCATCTTGTTTCTCTCTGACTCTCTCTCCTTTTCTGTCCCCTCCACTTCCTCTAGTGTAAATCAGTTTAGGTGTGATGTCGGAAGGGCAAAGTCCACTTCTTTCAAGAACAGGAATTGGGCTTCTAGGGCAGGCTAGATTTAGTCCAATCACTGATGGATGTTTACCTTTAAGATGAGGATCTCAGACCACTTCAGAGACTCACCCTTGAACATAATCCTGAGGAAGAAGTCATTGGAGCTCGGTTGGGGGAGTTCATCTCACCAAAGCCTTCTCCAATTCTGTAAAGACTGATCCTCCAAGGAAGAAGCACATCCTTTCCCCAAGCCATCCACAGGGACCCTTGGGGATGACCTGTTGCTGTGACAAGACCTGCCTCTCTGACAACCAAAACAGTATCTGGACCTCAACGGGTTGTAGGACACCTGCAGTTGTGGACAAGCCTCCATAATGCTTCTTAGAATGAGAGCAATGAGAGCAAGGGCAATGAGAGCAAGGAGCAAACGATATCCTTGCACCTCTGAATTGGGACTCACATTATCCAGGTATCCAAGACAGCCCATAGCCCTATTATTTCTTGCATCAAATCTGTTGAACTGCCTTTGAGCTGGGTTCACTGTATTTAGAACTAGCAGGACCCTCCAGAGCAGCCTTTCATACCCACCAAGCTAATTGAGCTTGTACTGCTCATTCAAACCTATTTGCCACCACACTAGCTGATCATATCATTGCCTTGGCTCGAACTACAAGACTCCTTTGTTGCATCAGTTTTTGCCAAACTGCCACTCTTTGCTGTTGATGTCATCACAAATCAAATAAAAAATTGTGGCTCTTTGATACCCAACCATCAGATGCTGCATCAAATTGCTTGAACTGAACAGTGACATCCAGTCGCCAACATCTTCACTGTCTACTCCTTGGACATCGAATCAGCCCTAGTGGGCCTCACAATCTGCATTATCTTCAGCTCTTCATTGAACCCATCCGGCTGACCAGTTTATCCAGTCAAAAGCTTCTTCGAGCTGACCGTTTAACCGACTCTTGTGGCCAGCACAATACACTTGTCTCCCTGCAATGCCTTTGAACTGCAACATGTTCCATTTGACCCCTGCTCGACAATGCTTTCTGTCTAGGACACCACGATAATTACACTTGAACCACCTCAAACCACACAGACACCACCGAGCAGCATGGTTTGCTATAGTCGACCCACCAAGAAGGTACTATTGACCCATAACTGCCACTTGATGCATTGTGAGCCCCATAGACTGATTACGTCACATGTGCCCCTTTTTTCTCCAAGACATATCATTCTACAAAGAACATTCTGGTCATTTAAATTGTCTTTTCACCCCTGTATTCTCGCACAGAGTATTGCAATCTCTCTCTTCTTGCATCTCCACTTTCCTTTCCAAGGGGTGGGTTTTTGTACATGGTTTCTATTTAGTTTTATTGCAGATGGAGTGTTTATTTAAAAACATATATGTTTTTATAGTACCTTGATTGGACATTTCCTTTATTTTGAGCTGTGATACTTTGCTGTTTGGGTCACTGCTGAATCACATATACATCCATATTAAGACTCTGCCTTCCCTTGGCCCACGTTACGACAAAAGGAAAAGGAGGTATATCTCTAGACTGTGCCTATTTTACCTTAGGGATTGGGTTGGCTCTTGGTTTGTAGCACTGTGAGGGCTGAATGGGCGCTTTAGCCTCTACTCACCCTTTTACTCCTGTAAGAATAAAGAAATATCAAAGCTGAGTACCACAAATGAAATACACCAATCACGGGCTGAAAAGATTCACAGATCTTTTATTCTGCACAGTTTACAAAGAAACACAGATAGCTAGCTATCTGGCTCTAAACACCCCGCAACGTATACCAGCCTGACAAAGAGCGGTACACTTTCTCTGGTACAAAATACAATTTCGATTAATGTTGTCCAGCCTCTCTTCATGATAATAATCTGTGGTCTAAAGTTTGTGCATAGTTCACATACAGCTTATACAATATTATACAAAAGGATTACACAGGTTTGCGTTTTCATGAAGGCACAATGGTGGTGTATGTTCTCGGATCCCGCGGTAAGCCTTGTTCTACATTTCTGCACAATGCAGTTCGGCCTGAGTATACACTTGAGGTTTGTTCTTCATTGGCCCAACGTTTATACAAGGATGAGTCTTACGTGCGCAGACAATACTTAGATGACAGTTCATATGGAGCACAAGGTCTCTTTACTTAGTCTAAACAGTCGGCTCTCGGACAGCCTAAACATTAACAGGACTCAAAGGTCAGGAGGCTTAGTTTTGAGTTGAAAACACAGTCCACCATTTTAGAACAGAGAATCGTACAAATAGAAATCAAAATGGCGGATGAATCTTAAAATGGCAGCAAAGTTGATCCGAAATCGGAACTTTGCAACGCGGTTTTCCTCGTAAAGCGACTAGGCTTAGGCCACATTAATCACAAAGGAGGCACTATACATTTACCATTTCACAAACCCTCCTTTTGGCCTAAGCCAAGAGCTTTTTACTAAAAATAGTCATTTTACTCATAACTACATGTTTCAATGTCCATGCATCCTGGATCATATTCATCAGATACATCAACCGCCATTAAGTCTTTCTCGGTAATATCCTTCATCACAAATACGTTAGTCATTTTCTCAGGCGCATGCACTTTTGGTCTTAGTGCTACTACTGTTTGTGCGCAACATCCCCCTAGCATTGAACATATGGCAGGAAGACATTGTATGCAACAACAACAAAACAGCAAAATGCCAAGGATTACCAATAAGACAGAGAAAATCTTCCATCCCAAGACCGTAAAGAGTCCCAGAGCCAAGTACTAATATCCCAGTTTCCCTCAGGAACGTGCAGATTTTGTATTGCCTTAAATATGGTCGGGGAGGAATCTGGTACGAAAACACAGCAAGCAGACCCCACTAATTTTCATACTCCACCACGCTCAGCCAAGATGACTTCTAAAACGATCCGGTTTTGTAGTGCCACTACTCTAATTGCCTTTTGTTCTAGAGTCATGTTATAGAATATGTCAGTGGTCCGGCTGATGGTTCTCTCCAGTACTCTTGCTAGTCTCCTAATATCCTCAGAATTCATAATCTGTCCCCAAAATGGTACAAAAGATTTTTCTACGACGCCCAGAACTTGTGAAGGCGTATCACCATTCTCGTCCTGCCTTGGACGAGCCCTAGAGATTTCAGTGCTTCTGGCTACATATACCGCTGTAACAGGATCCCTAAATAACAACTTCCCTGCCAATCCCTAGGTAGCCACGGAAAAGCCTCATTACCGCAAACAAAGTAGACAGGTTCGCCTACATACAAAGGTCTGTTCTCACCAGTCAAGTTTGCAACATTGGTACAACCTTCAAAATCACCCATTGGATGAGTGCCATTCATTTGTATGCAGAAAGAAACAGAGTTGGGGCTATGATTAACAGTATAAGAAGGTGGCGTGGCATCCCTGTTGCCTACAGTAGCCATCTTGGAAGAAATTAGTGATTGGAAAGGTTGGGACAGAAGGCCTAATAGAAGCAACATTGAGCTTGGTCCTATTTGCATAGAGTGAGCATCCCAGATGCATTAGAACTCGACTTTCAAACTCATTCAAATTCGTCCCGTCAAAATTCCCTGAGATGCTATCATTCCACTGGCCAAAGAATAGTGCCCTTAAAGAGGCATAACATGCAGTAGTTAAAGGCAAAGGATGAATATACCAGCCTGACCTTTTTCCCCCATGTTGCGGTAAGTGAGTGCATATCCAGCAGTTCGTCCTATTGAAAATTGCATGAGTTGCATTCATTATTAACAGTAGTGTATTGTTATGATAGCTCTGTCTATGTTGGGAGTCTCTAGGAGATAGAGTTTGCATGTGCACGAAAGGTGTAGACATAGTAGGAACATTCTCAGCAGGCAAAAATGTTTCAAGTGGGTGCACTTCTTCCATATACCAAAATCCGAAAGCAAGCAATACAGTGAGATTGGTTAATGCAATTATGAGAAAACAATGCATCCTCACGGACCATGTATTTGATCGTCCAATGTCTTTGTTGGCCACACAGTCACTTGTTTGTTCTGCATGAGTAGGCATTGTTCCTTGACGCTCTTCTCTGAAAAGATTCCTGCGAAAACACCCTGTAGTCCCTTTGCTGGTGATCTCCTGATCACGTGGTTTCTTAGTCTTTCCCTATCCCCAGCCACCTAATTTCTGTAGTTGTTCCCCTATGGGCACAGCCGTGCTGTGCAGTAAGCCTAGCTCCGTGGACGCAGATTGTACCTTGTGACTCCTGGTACCGTGTGATCTGCGAACAGTGTGTTGTTGCTTCCTGATGGAAGTGATGAATTGGCAACAGAACCAGACAAAGGTGCAAAAGGATGTGTAGAAGAGTTTGGAGACAAAGCCGCAGTTTCCCCAGGCCCTGCGGGCTCAGGAAGTGTCTCTGAAACACCCTGAGTGCTGCTCAATGTTGATCGATAGATGGGAACAGAGCAAGTAAGTTTCTTCTTGTCTTCTTCATCGTGTGGCAAAGGGAAAGGTATCCTCTTGACATGCGTAGCGTGGATCCAGTGTCTCCTTCGAGCTACTCGTACGGCACTCTGTGTGGCCAATAGGACCTGGAAAGGCCCTCTCCAAGGCGGTGCGAGACTGGACGCTCTCTCAAATGACTTTGTGAGCACCCAGTCACCGGGTCGAATTCTGTGACCTGGCCCCTAGTATTTAACTGGGAGGGCTTCTCATACCTGTTGATAAATCAATTACAGATTTTGAGTTCACCATTCACAATACTCAGAAAGAGGTAAGTGCTCCACATCTCTTAAATATCTGGGTTTGGGGACGTTCTAAATGTTAGCTGGCCTTTGCATAATCATTTCATAAGGGGAGAGCCCAGTCCTAGACTGTGGGCTTGTGCACATTGAAAAGAGAGCTCTTGGTAAGGCGTCGGGCCATTTCAAATTGGTGCCGGCGCAAACCTTGTCAATTTTATTTTTTAGAATACCATTGTGACGTTCTACAAGTCCAGCACTTTGAGTGTGTCTAGCCGAATTGAACCGTTTATCGATCTGTAATCCCGCGCATACTTGCAGAATAACATCAGCAATAAAATGTGGACCATTATCCGACTAGATGACCCTTGGCAAACCAAACCTAGGAAAATATTCCTTAAGAATGGTTTTCTCCCTTGTCAATGCTGTGGCATCTTTCACAGGGAAGGCTTCAACCCATTTACTAAAAGCACAAATGACTACCAAAACGTATTTAAAATTGTTACAGCGCTCCATTTCAATAAAGTAAAAGAGCATTACCTCGAACGGGACAGAAGGTGGACCAAAACTACCCCTTGGTGTCGATGTACCCTTCCCCACATTGTGCTGTAGACAGACCATACAACTTTGGACAAAACGCTCTGTAGTTTTCGGGATGTCAACATTTACCCAGACAGATTCTAACATTTCACAAATTTTCCTAGCGCATATGTGAGTGGGACCATGAGCCATTGAAATCATCATAGTGAACTACGCATCTGGCAACATCCATTTTCCCTCTGAGTTGTTCACCCAACACCCATCATCATACAACCTCGTCAAGCCCTCAGCCCATTGTTTAGTTTCTTCTAGAGTGGCATCGGCTTGGATATTTTTTATGGAATCAATTCCTTCATCCATAGTACATACATTTGTGGCTTCCCTTGTAGTATACATTTCTGAATAGAGATCAGTAGCAGTCTGTTTGGCTATCTGGTCAGCGAAAGCGTTCCCTTTTCCTACATCGTCTATGATTTTCTGATGTGCCGTGCATTTCATAATCACTAGCTGAGTGGGAAGTGCAAGCGCTGGGAGTAGCTGAACTATCAAGGTGCCATATTGAATCTTCGTTCCATGTGAGGTCAAGAAACCTTGTTCTGCCCAAAGTCTACCGAAGTTGTGAACCATCCCAAAGTCATACTACTGTCAGTAAATATATTCACTCTAAGCCCTTTGGAAAGTTCACAAGCCCTAGTCAATGCAATAATCTCTGCGGCCTGCGCGGAGTTATGTGAAATTCTTTTGGTTTCCACAATCGTGCTTAGTGTACTGATGGCATAAGCAGCAGTGGATGTACCATCCAGAAGTTTGAAGCAGGAGCCATCGCTAAACAGCTCCCCTTGTGGATCATTCAAAGGTGTATTTTTCAAATCAATTCTGCCTTTAGTTTCCTGTTCTGTGGTATAAAGGCAGTCATGTGACGTTTCGTCACTGTGAGCAATATCTTGTGGAAGAGGTAACTATTCAGCCGGGTTTAATACACAACATCTTTTAATTTGGAAATGCGGTGTAAACAAGATAAATTTGTATCCCGTTATTCGTGCGGAAGTAAGATGTTGTGTTTGTGTTCTGTTTAATAGAACGTCTACAGAGTGAGGTACCAAAAAGGTTAAAGCATGGCCTAGGACCATACCCTCACTCTGTTTTACAGACGCAGCAGTAGCAGCGACAGCTCTCAGACATCTCGGCAAAACGCCTGCAACAGGATCAAGGGTGGAGGAAAAGTAACCGCACGGCCTATTCTTCCCCCATGTTCCTGAGTTAACACAGCCAAAGCATATCCATCACGTTCATGCACTTACAACTCAAAGGTCTTTTCATAATTTGGTGTGCCCAAACCCGGTGCTGAACACAGTGCGGTCTTGAGCAAATGAAAAGCGTTCTGGTGTTCCAAGTTCCACGGTAATGGCAAAGAAATGCCATTCTTTGTCAATGACAACATTGGTTTGATCACTGACGAAAAGTTTGGGATCCACTGTTTACAGTAAAAAGCCATTCCCATCAAGGCTCTGACTTCATTCTGTGTATTTGGGACAGACATGCTAGAAATTATTTTAATTTGTTCAGGTGTCATTCTTCTTCCCTCCTTTGACAGGAGATAGCCAAAATACGTGACCTCCTGTCGATAAAATATTGAAACTTTTTCAGTGAATCTTATGTCCATGTTTTGATAAATGAATAAGTAATAACACAGTGCCTTCCTTACTAGCACTTTCTGAATCTGCAGCCAAAAGAAGATTGTCGACATATTGAAGCAATATACAAGTAGTAGGCAACTCAAGTGTGTCGAGCTGCTCTTTCAAAGCCTTGCTGTAAATGCTCGGACTTTCCGTGTACCCTTGTGGCGCACGGGTGAATGTAAACGAGTGTCCCCCTAGGGTGAACGCGAGCAAGTGTCTGCTATCCTCGTGTATAGGAATGATAAAGAAGGCATTCTTAAGATCCACGACACTAAAATGTGTAGCAGAAGCTGGAATCATCGTCAATATCGTCGTTACATCAGACACAATTGGAAATTGTGGAGCAACAATCTTATTGATAGAACGTAAATCAATAATAAAACGAAAAGGAATTGCATTATCTCCTTTTTTATACACTGGTAAAATCGGACTGTTGCACAAACTTCCTGCAATTTCTTCAATTACCCCACGGTGTACAAAATCAGAAACTATACTCTTCAAAGCTTGCTCACCATCAACCGAAATCTTATATTGTGGAATTGTTGGCAACTTATGGTTTTAAAATGATTTTAACAGGTACAATTTGTAAAATACCAAATATCATTGTCATCAACTGTCATACACACTCCGGAACATCACTAAATTCCGGAGGCAAAGGTCTAGTCAGAAACTGTGAGGTAGAAAATTGCTGTGGTGAAATCGTCAAACGCACTCCATCCGAGGAACAATGAATTACCACATTTAATTCTTTCAACAGATTCAACACCAACAAGTTCTCTCCATGGGTTTGTTGTCAAAAGAAATGGACAGTGATCCATGAATGGACCCAATGAAATCGGTACCGACAAGGTGTACCTGAAAACCCTAAAGAAATGTTAGTCTGCCCTGACAGTGGAATGTCTGGAACCAGTGAATGATCAATGGAACACTTCTGTGCTCCTGTATCTATCAAAAATAAATGTTTCCTATTTCCCACAATTATTTCAACGTAGGGACCTTTCTGATTAATGGGAATAGGCATTGGTTCCAGACACTGCTTTGGGCTGTCCTAACAGAACAATATATCAAAGGGAAGATCCTCAGAAAGATAGGCAGTAGAAGGGTTGTCGAAAATATTTTTGCTATCCATACTCGGTTGATGATTGTCTTGCAAAAAAGACTGAGAATTCTGAGAAAACTGACTTCTACCAGGACTCCCTACCTCAGGGCGGCCTCTGGATCGTCTACCCATGACACCATATGTGCTATTCGACCTCTGCTGGAGGATCGGGCATTGTGCTTGCCAATAACCCTCTTGTCTGCAATAAGCACATTGGTTCGCGTGTGCAGGAACCAACGGCACATTACCCTGCGGAACATTCCCGTTCCTTCAATAAAGACATTTTTCTCAGGAAAACTTTCTAGATTAGAGAGGCTTTCTCCATGCATTGTCTAGCATATGCATTCAAGTCTCGCTTTCTTTCTTTAGGAACTGTATTACGAGTTTCAGCACCCTTATCAACTACAAGCAGAACAGAACCACTTGGAAGAGAAAATGTTGGCAAATCGTGAACAGTAGGTAATGAAGGTGCCATTACTGGCGTTGAAGACAAATGTACCGGAATCACAACAGCAAGCAAAGGTGGAGGTATAGGTGGAGGGACAATAATAGGAACCAGAGCAATAGCTGGCGGTGGACGAACAGTAGGAGAAATAGCAGGTAGAGCAGGAGCTACTACAGGAGGAGGAACAACAGCAGGAAGAGGTAAGGCTACGGGAATAGGCACATAAGGTAGAGGTGCAGTAGCATCAGGCCTCCGTTCATTTAAAAGCTTATCAATCAATTCATCTGATGCATGAAAATCTTTAGACGGATATATTTTCTGTATACCAAGTTGAAAAGCCCTATCCATGTTTCTAACTGACTCTGGGCCTCATTACGACCCAGGCGTTAAGGGTTAACGCCGTCGTTAACCCTTAACGCCTGATTCTGATTTTAATGGCTGCTTTTAGCAGCCGTTAAAATCCATGGCGCTAACCTGCCATGATGCTAATTACGACACCGTAATTTACGGTGGCGTAATTAGCGCCTTCCCCACTCCCATTATGCCCTATGGGGCAAAAATGGGAATGGGGAAGGGAAAATGGGAAATGGGAATTTACCGCCCCACTCACCTTGGAATGGGGCGGTAAATCCACCATCCACCATGGCGTAAACATAGTTTACACCATGGTGGTAATGTTGGTGCAATTAGCGCCTGGGTCGTAATGACCCCCTCTGACTGTTTTTTCTGATCATACAATAACGCTTTCTCTGTGTTTGACATATGTCGGCGCGCATGTTTCTCTCTACTTTTCAGCTGCTGCATAGCTTCTTTTTTCCAATTTTGTAATCTATCAAATGCTGCAGGTCTAGCTTTCTTCTTTAACAAGATAGATTCTAAAGTCTAGTTTGTCTGTGCCAAATATCGTTAAACAGAATACTACCAATGCCGTACTTACAGTACATTGTAAATGCCGGCGACCCCTACGGTGGTGCCGGACGGCCAAATTCCTCAGATTGTCTGTCTCTGCGGAATGACGTCCTGAAACAGGCAGACAATTTCCCAGGAATGTCAGATTACTGGTGTTACCCGGTCAATAATTGTACTCACGAGAACAATACTCCAAATCAAATATCAGGATACTGTCATGATCCTTGCCCCTGGCCCTCACTGGCAAGTCAGCCTTCCAGTTAGGGCCAGATCAAAGGCCTTAAAACCTCATCCAAGACTCTCTTGGAGTCAGTCGTGGCGCCTTTGGCACCAGGCTCATAACCATCATGAAGACCAATATTATAATGGAACTACTTACTTGGGACTATTTAACTTGGGGGGTTTCAGCCAACATGGAGGCACACACATAGCTCAGCTACAAGGAACTGAGCTATGCGGTCTAGTCTTTTGGGTGTGGCAGGCCTGGGACTACTTTACCTGGACTACTTTGGGTGTGGCAGGCCTGGGACTATTTTACCTGGACTACTTTACCTGAAACATTTTAAACCGCACCCAAACAGCAGAACATGCCTTGCGTTATTCTGCTGTGGGCAGCGTAACGCTCCCCGTTTCCAGTTCTTTGATGCCAGCTTACCTGAAACCAAGGACCTGCAGAGAGAGAAAGAACACTACGAAACTTACCTGGAACAGTATCCTGTCTTAAATCCATCGCGACTTCAGTTGCATTCACCTGAAGGTACGAACGCCATCATCCGGCACTGCATGTATCCTGGAATACCATGAAATGGAAAGAGGAGAAAGAAAGACAGCATTAGTAAGCGTTTACTCACGTTTCCTCCCGAATGAAGAAAGCCACACAATTCTTACCTGGGTCGTCATCTCCAGGTCACTATCATTGCTGGAACATTAGGGCGCTCAGCGAGGAACATCGCAACCTGCAAGGAGAGAAAAGACAGGTTAGCAATATAAAAGGCGAAACAGTGCCACGCATCGTGCATCACTCACCGGACAGCATCGCACACACTGCCCATTCGCCTACTGGCCCAAGCTCATCTTCAAACTGCATGACAACACCAAAAAACCTTTCCATACCTAAAAGGAAAGAAGCAAGACATTATTAATCGAACTAAGAGGAACATAAGAACTGCATATAAAGACTGTAAAGCAGCAAACCTACGGAGTTGCAGCAGGCCTGGATTCCCACAGAGGGGCTTGCACCAGTGAAGTAACTTGGTCACTGCTCGCCCCCCACATCAACGCGCCCCTGCCATGAGGAGCAGGATGGATAATCCACTTTTAAAATATTAAGGTGAGGAGAAGGCCCAAGGGGGAGGAAGGAGTTGATGCCAAGGGAGGTGGGAAAACATAAAGACAATGTGGTATTGAATCCAGCTCTCCTATATTGCAGACCCATCTTTAACCAGAGGCCTTACCAAGGGACCGGGAGAGGGTTCAAGAGTGCAAATCATCCAACCTGGGCTGGGTGGCATCCCTGTGTATACCAGGTGAGCGTAACAGATACTTAGGAATCGGGGCATGGCTCACCTGATTCAAAGGACTAAGGGAGGTCCGATCGGATTACTAAGGACAACAAAGGACAACAAAGGACCCTTGTGGTTGGTGATTTCGGCAAAACTGCCCGCCTCGATATATGGACCCTCGTCAAGATGCTGCCTCGGACAGCGAGCTCACCGTCCGGGGATCGGGTTGTGCAGTACTGTTGAGTTGTCGCGTTTCATCCAACAAGGGGTCCCCTTTCTCACCGTCTGATCCCGGTCCGATAGTCGCGTCAACTCTTCAACGAGGTGGCATCAATCTTGAGGGTCCCTATTCGGCTGCCATCTGTAAGAACAAAGAAATATCGTGGCTGAGTACCACACATGTAATACACCAATCATGGGCTGAATAGAGTCACAGATCTTTTATTCTGCACAGTTTACAAAGAAACACAGATAGCTATCTGGCTCTCAACACCCCACACCGTATACCAGCCTGACAAAGAGAAGTGAGAGAGTGCTGGACGTCTAAACATTTGTGCTTTTATACAATTTCGAATAATGTTGTCCAGCCTCTCTTCATGTTAATGATCTGTGGTCTAGAGTGTGTGCCTAGTTCACATACAGCTTATACAATAATATGCAAAAGGATTACACAGGTTTGCGTTTCCATGAAGGCACAATGGTGGTGTATGTTCTCGGATCCCACGGTAAGCCTTGTTCTACATTTCTGCACAATGCAATTCGGCCTGAGTATACACGCGAGGTTTGTTCTTCCTTGTCCCAACATTTATACAAGGATGAGTCTTATGTGCGCAGACAATGCTTAGATGACAGTTCATATGGAGCACAAGGTCTCTTTACTTAGGGCCTCATCACGACTTTGGCGGTAACCCTTAAATCCGGCAGTCGCGCTATTACCACTGGATTTAAGGGTTCGCCAAATCAGGACTTCAGCGGATTTCGCCCCAGCTCTTGGCTGGGGGGAAATCCGCCAAAAATTTGGGGAATGGGGAATTACATTACCGGCAAACTCTTGATCCGGCGCTATTACTGCCGGGTAGTTTGGCGGTAGGGTTAATACCGCCGGCGGTAATACCACCTGTGTTACTGCCAAAGTCGTGATCAGGCCCTTAGTATAAACAGTCGGCTCTCGGACAGCCTAAACATTCACAGGACTCAAAGGTCAGGAGGCTTGGTTGTGAGTTGAAAACACAGTCCACCATTTTAGATCAGAGAATCGTACGAACAGAAATCAAAATGGCGGATGAATCTTAAAACGACGGCGATGTTCATCCAAAATCGGAACTTTGCAATATGGTTTTCCTCTTAAAGCGACTAGGCTTAGGCCAACATTAATCAAAAAGGAGGCACTATACATTTACCGTTTCACACTCCTGCAGGACAGAAGTAAATGTGCCACATATGAGCCTTTAACACCGAATGTAGCCCACTACAGGGTGCTTCGTTGAGTTTGTTGAGCCATTAATTTAAATTGACACCAGTTTAATTATTAGAAAGACAGAAAGCAAATGGCAATGTATGTTACAATGTATCCATGCTGTCCCATTTCTGCAGAGGACCGGAGGAATCTTATATCAGGACAGCGGTTATTTTTTTTTATCGCACTGTGTGCTGATAAAAATAGCATCATAGAAAGAACCATCTACAAAAGCAGAATACAGTCCACAATGGCACAATTAAAAACAAGGCCATAATGTTTGCAATTAAATGTAAAGTTTAGGTTTGAAACTGTATTAAACTTTATTATATAAACTTAACAATGTTTGCACTGTAACCAGAGTTTCCTCTTGAAATATGAAATGCAGAAAGTCAAATATTTGTATCGGAAGTATACTTTCTTTCATAACTAATAGGGTCAAGTGCAGGGCCGTGGGCAGTTTTAAGGCTTATGGATTCGCAGTACTGTCCATAGGCAAAAGAGAGGTGCCTTGAGGGCATGCTAAGCCATTTCAAGCTTGTTCATAATGTAGGGCTACCTTGACTTTCAGACTGCTGCAATACCATGCTGTGTTAAAATTTTGGATCCTTTGAAGGTCAGCTTCACAAGGTCAAGTCATTGTGCTCCAGCACAGCATCTGGGTCAAAGTCACAGCAATCAATAAGGCAACTTGTGGTTAGAGCTCCTCCCTCTGGTCCCTTTGGTAGATCCATTCAATTGCGATATTTACTCTCAGCTGCATGTGTAGCTGGCGTTGCCAGGTCACTTTGACCATGAAATATTCGAGGAAAGGGATTTTTAGTTCTGGATGATGCTGGATTCCCTATGTTTCCTAATAAAGGACTACGATCAGAATGGGTTTATTTATTTAGTTTTGCATTTGTTGCAGCTCACTGAACCCTTCAGTATCTAGGCGCTAGTTACTTGGGTGAGCAAACATGTAAAGTACGGTAGGAAAGAAAAAAAGGATGTCAGGTAACAGACAGTACCAAAAAACATGGATACCAGTAAAGGTGGCGGTTTTTATCATTTGGGAGAATTGCAAGAGCAAAGTGTCTTAGAGTAGGGTGCTTTAGGTGAAAAGCCAAGTTATCACATTTTTCTTAAAGGTCCAGTAAGAAGGATCTTTTGTCAAGGAGATGGGGAGATTGTTCCAGAGCTTTGCGGCAATGACAGGAAAGCTTGAGCTTCCTGCAGTCTTTTGAGTGAAGTTAGGAACTCTGGGGAAATAGCAGTTTGTGCATCTTAGCAGACTTGGTGGGGTGTATTTTTCCACACGACGTGAGAGGGAAGCTGGACAGATTCTTGAATTTGATCTTCTCATGGATTGGGAGCCAGTGGTCATCTTTTCTGGCTTCTGAGTGGGCCTCATTACGAGCCTGGCAGTCCGGAAATAAGGGTGCCGCTAGCAATGTATCAGCACACTTTCAGGACCACCAGACTGTGAGTATGCCTGCAGGGGCTGTTGCTCCCAGCAGGTCAGACTTGCCAGGGGGCACCAGCCCTTGCAGGCATGGTTTTCACTGAAGCAACAGCACCATTAGCAACACTTTCTGCCACCTGATATCCTGAGCTACTGGGACTTGTAATGTCCTGGTGGCACCGGAATATCAGGAGGTGGAACGGTGTTACGAGTTCGGTGACAACCCACCGGTAGCACCATCAGGTTACCGCTGAACTCTTAATGAGGCCCAATGTCAAGCTTGGACAGGCCTAACGTGGCCTGGAGGGGCATTGTTTTGAATAGTTTGCAGCTTGCACAAGTTTTGCTCAGAAGTGCCTGCAAAGAGGGCATTTTCAGTAGTCCAGTTTGGCTCCGGTGATGGCTCTGGCTATGGTGCGGTGGTTGGTTGCAGTGACAAAGGGCTTGCTGACATTGAGTAGTTTGTCAGTGTAGGCAGCAGAAGAGGCAATGGCATTTACTTGGCGTGAGAGGTCGAGCATAAAGTCTAGATGGATGCCCAGGGTTTTGGCAACAGGTGAGGTTTGGATTAGGTTTCCGTCAATGTTGAAGGCTTTAAAAGCCTGATCCATGTTGTAGTGTGTGGTGTGCATGCCTAGGATGAGGATCTCAGTTTTGTTTAGACATAACAGGTGGGTCCCCATTCAGATCTGGATGATATTGCATACTGAATTGATGGCCGCAACATCTTGGTGGTACGTGCCTGAGAGCAAGAGGAGGATTTGGGTTTCATCGGAATAATTCGTATAAGATATGCTGAGGACATCCAAGTGGTCAAAGAGGGGTTTCATATAAATGATATACAAAGTGGGGGAGATGCAAAGTCCTTGTGGGACACTGCAGGTTACTGGCATGGTTGGGGCAGCATGAACATCCATGAAGGCCAAAGGATCTGTCTGCCAAGAAGGATCTGATTCAGTCTGCGGCTGCAGGGGGGAAGTTGGCTGTTGTGGTGAGATGGTTGCAGAGTGTCTGGTGGTCGAAAGGTCAAACGCTGCTGAATCGTACGAACAGAAATCAAAATGGCGGATGAATCTTAAAACGACGGCGATGTTCATCCAAAATCGGAACTTTGCAATATGGTTTTCCTCTTAAAGCGACTAGGCTTAGGCCAACATTAATCAAAAAGGAGGCACTATACATTTACCGTTTCACACTCCTGCAGGACAGAAGTAAATGTGCCACATATGAGCCTTTAACACCGAATGTAGCCCACTACAGGGTGCTTCGTTGAGTTTGTTGAGCCATTAATTTAAATTGACACCAGTTTAATTATTAGAAAGACAGAAAGCAAATGGCAATGTATGTTACAATGTATCCATGCTGTCCCATTTCTGCAGAGGACCGGAGGAATCTTATATCAGGACAGCGGTTATTTTTTTTTATCGCACTGTGTGCTGATAAAAATAGCATCATAGAAAGAACCATCTACAAAAGCAGAATACAGTCCACAATGGCACAATTAAAAACAAGGCCATAATGTTTGCAATTAAATGTAAAGTTTAGGTTTGAAACTGTATTAAACTTTATTATATAAACTTAACAATGTTTGCACTGTAACCAGAGTTTCCTCTTGAAATATGAAATGCAGAAAGTCAAATATTTGTATCGGAAGTATACTTTCTTTCATAACTAATAGGGTCAAGTGCAGGGCCGTGGGCAGTTTTAAGGCTTATGGATTCGCAGTACTGTCCATAGGCAAAAGAGAGGTGCCTTGAGGGCATGCTAAGCCATTTCAAGCTTGTTCATAATGTAGGGCTACCTTGACTTTCAGACTGCTGCAATACCATGCTGTGTTAAAATTTTGGATCCTTTGAAGGTCAGCTTCACAAGGTCAAGTCATTGTGCTCCAGCACAGCATCTGGGTCAAAGTCACAGCAATCAATAAGGCAACTTGTGGTTAGAGCTCCTCCCTCTGGTCCCTTTGGTAGATCCATTCAATTGCGATATTTACTCTCAGCTGCATGTGTAGCTGGCGTTGCCAGGTCACTTTGACCATGAAATATTCGAGGAAAGGGATTTTTAGTTCTGGATGATGCTGGATTCCCTATGTTTCCTAATAAAGGACTACGATCAGAATGGGTTTATTTATTTAGTTTTGCATTTGTTGCAGCTCACTGAACCCTTCAGTATCTAGGCGCTAGTTACTTGGGTGAGCAAACATGTAAAGTACGGTAGGAAAGAAAAAAAGGATGTCAGGTAACAGACAGTACCAAAAAACATGGATACCAGTAAAGGTGGCGGTTTTTATCATTTGGGAGAATTGCAAGAGCAAAGTGTCTTAGAGTAGGGTGCTTTAGGTGAAAAGCCAAGTTATCACATTTTTCTTAAAGGTCCAGTAAGAAGGATCTTTTGTCAAGGAGATGGGGAGATTGTTCCAGAGCTTTGCGGCAATGACAGGAAAGCTTGAGCTTCCTGCAGTCTTTTGAGTGAAGTTAGGAACTCTGGGGAAATAGCAGTTTGTGCATCTTAGCAGACTTGGTGGGGTGTATTTTTCCACACGACGTGAGAGGGAAGCTGGACAGATTCTTGAATTTGATCTTCTCATGGATTGGGAGCCAGTGGTCATCTTTTCTGGCTTCTGAGTGGGCCTCATTACGAGCCTGGCAGTCCGGAAATAAGGGTGCCGCTAGCAATGTATCAGCACACTTTCAGGACCACCAGACTGTGAGTATGCCTGCAGGGGCTGTTGCTCCCAGCAGGTCAGACTTGCCAGGGGGCACCAGCCCTTGCAGGCATGGTTTTCACTGAAGCAACAGCACCATTAGCAACACTTTCTGCCACCTGATATCCTGAGCTACTGGGACTTGTAATGTCCTGGTGGCACCGGAATATCAGGAGGTGGAACGGTGTTACGAGTTCGGTGACAACCCACCGGTAGCACCATCAGGTTACCGCTGAACTCTTAATGAGGCCCAATGTCAAGCTTGGACAGGCCTAACGTGGCCTGGAGGGGCATTGTTTTGAATAGTTTGCAGCTTGCACAAGTTTTGCTCAGAAGTGCCTGCAAAGAGGGCATTTTCAGTAGTCCAGTTTGGCTCCGGTGATGGCTCTGGCTATGGTGCGGTGGTTGGTTGCAGTGACAAAGGGCTTGCTGACATTGAGTAGTTTGTCAGTGTAGGCAGCAGAAGAGGCAATGGCATTTACTTGGCGTGAGAGGTCGAGCATAAAGTCTAGATGGATGCCCAGGGTTTTGGCAACAGGTGAGGTTTGGATTAGGTTTCCGTCAATGTTGAAGGCTTTAAAAGCCTGATCCATGTTGTAGTGTGTGGTGTGCATGCCTAGGATGAGGATCTCAGTTTTGTTTAGACATAACAGGTGGGTCCCCATTCAGATCTGGATGATATTGCATACTGAATTGATGGCCGCAACATCTTGGTGGTACGTGCCTGAGAGCAAGAGGAGGATTTGGGTTTCATCGGAATAATTCGTATAAGATATGCTGAGGACATCCAAGTGGTCAAAGAGGGGTTTCATATAAATGATATACAAAGTGGGGGAGATGCAAAGTCCTTGTGGGACACTGCAGGTTACTGGCATGGTTGGGGCAGCATGAACATCCATGAAGGCCAAAGGATCTGTCTGCCAAGAAGGATCTGATTCAGTCTGCGGCTGCAGGGGGGAAGTTGGCTGTTGTGGTGAGATGGTTGCAGAGTGTCTGGTGGTCGAAAGGTCAAACGCTGCTGATAAGCCCAGCATGAGGAGAAGGGAAAGTTTGGCAGTGTCTTTGTTGTCATTCAATTGGTTTTTCAGGTCTAGCAAGGTGGTTTCACTTCCATGCCTTGGGCGGAAGCCTGATTGACAGATGGCCAGGATGTGGTTATCTTTGAGGTATTGTTGGCCCTAGATGTAGGCTCTGTGGTCAAGGATTTTTAGGATGAAGGGTTTGGTAGTAAAAGGTGGTAGATTATAGGGATGGTGGGATCGAGAGATTTATTTCAGCAATTAGAGGATCCACCTTTCTTCTGCACGAGCCCAGAGCATTGCCAGTGGTTAAGATTAATTCTAAACCTTCCAGCCATCACCTCTTTGTTTTTGCTTTGTCACCCCGAGTGGGACGGGTATGCCCAGACGTGGGTCCCGAGTCTGCCGGGCCTAGAGACCCAAGCTACTCCATACTGATGACGCCCAACAAGGCTGAAACATGTCTGGGGATGCTGGTGGTCTCGTGCAGAAGGGATGTGACCTAGCAGTGGGGCTGGACTGCCCCTTTTGGGGTAGGACCAAGCCTGATTTGCATATGATTTTTCCCCTTCTGTAATGGCTTGGCAGGCTGGAAAACGATGGTCTGGAGGGTTGCCCAGAGCTTTGCCCGTGGTTATGATTAATTCAAAACCTTCTAGCCATCACTTTTCTGTTTTATCCTGATCAAGACCTAGAACAATGCTGATAATTTGAAACTGTTGGTGATGTTATAGAGTAGGAGTGATACCAGCGCCTATTAAATGTTGGAGATATTGAAGGTATACTAACTGGGATTAAACCAGTAATTCATGAACTGCTTGATAATCAGTCATTTCATAGGCCAGTAGTAATATAAGCAACCGATGAACTACTAGGATGTGAAAAGATTTGATCCTTATTGTTTTGATGTATTTAAATATTTTTGACATATGAATGTTTGGTGATTGTTGTTGTGATGATTATATGAATATTTATTGTCAATCTGTTTGCATGTATTTTCGTATATTGTATATTTGATGAAATTATAAGTAATTGATTCTGACTTTATGTTATTTCGATTGACAAGAATCAAATGATTTGTTATGGATAGTTGAATTGTGATATTGTATGATTGATGCATGTTTTGATTCATATGTAAATAAAGTTGCTTTAGAATGTATCCACTATGTTCCTTATGCTGTATTGGTGTTCCTTTTTTTGTAAGGTATAAAAACTCTTGCTTTTCTGAGTTTGCTTTCCACTTGGGGATCTGACAAATGCGTAGGAACATTGTGGTCAGGAATGTTTAGCTTGCACTGACCAACGCTGTCAGAGTCACAGCTCTTTGGGGCTTTAGGGGCCTAGTGTCTCTGTTCCATGGACCTTGAGGTCATCAGAGTGAGCTGAATGCAGCTCCTAAAGGCAACGTGACAGCTGGATGCTAAGCAGGACTGTCCAATGATGCTAAGGATATGCTGCAGGCTGGTCTGATCCTGGCAGGCTCTCCAGCGCCAATGTTAATGGAGTAAAGGAACACTCCTGCTCAGTGAACAAGTAAGGGACAGGTTTTGAAGTTCTGGCATCATGGAGGGTCGTGTAGTGCAAGATTCAGTTTTGCTTAAGAAGCTGCAGGTATCTGGCTCTGTCAGCTGATGCTGTTATTTTGATCTCCCTTCATAGTTGGGGCCATCACGCTAAAACAAGCAAGGCTTTTTGGGGCACACAAGCTAAGGCTGGATACACCCAAGACAGAGAAGGTTAGCACAGTTGAAGTAGCAATCTGATAATTGGAAGTAGGATTCCCACATATACTAAACAAAGCTTCACCCCTAGGAGCGACATAGAATTTTGGAATGGACTTGGAAGGTTTCCTTAGATCACATATTAAAGTCAACATCCTACCATTTCAACGATACGTGTGGCTTGAATAGAACTATCACTTTTAAGATAATATGGCACAAGAGTAATGATCCTAACCTCCATCAATGGATCACAATCATTACGTGGCCACCCAATAAATGGGAGCTGCCAAATTCAAGTTTCAACAATACTCCTGTTGTTAAGTCAGCCTTCAATCCAGACTTTGATTAATACTGGTGTTATCTGGTCTTGTCACTTACAGCACCTGGATGTCCAGGTCTGGCAGAGCCATGATTGAGCATGGCCATATCAATTTCACCTAACTTTATCTTTACTGATATCTTAGACTTTAAAACAGTATATTCCCAAAGAGGTTTCTGTAAATGGAACCAAAGAAGAAAATTAGGAATCTGCTGAACCAGAAGCCTCTGCTTGTCCTTTACAATAAGTTTCAATCAAGCAATATTTTGGAGAAAAATAACTGGCGTTGGAATGTTCTCTGTGAGAGGCCCGGGGCTTTGCCCTCAAGAGCTAAGAATGGAACCACACCATCTCAAATTTAAGAAGACTCCCACAACTCTACTGTTAGGCCTATCTGAACTGAATACCATATTAATTTGCGTGTTGCTACTGTGAAGTGTTCTTAAAAATGCTCTATGTGTGCATTCTGGAATGCAACCAAAGTGTGTGCCTTAAATGTATTCTCCTATGCTATGGTATTATCAGCTCTAACTAGTTGCATCATATGCCTCATGTCTCCTCTCTTTGCAAACCCTTTGGTGTTCTGTGGTGTCTCTGCTATGCATGTAGCACAGCATACAATTCAGATTATTTACATACAGTCTGGAAGCAGTGTCTTGCATTGGATTTTGCACAGGGAAATACAAAAGACTTATTCAAGGAGCTCAGTCAAGCGGTAATCCCTGAAATTGATTAACGGCTGCCAGATTAATATTGCTTCTTAAAACCATTTGTCTGAGATGACTTGAATAAGGAAAACAGCATACAGGGTGTTCGCCTGACCTTGAGTATCTTAGGGTCCTTCAGAGTATACATCAGTATTTCAATCCTTGAAGAGCTGTAGCATTAGAGTGTGTCTAGGAACAATTAGTGAGCCAGCAGATGAAAGGGGAAAACTGAGGACGCATCTCAGTACTCTTAATATTAAACCAAGTCTTACTGTAATGTGGTGTACATTAACGTTTACTTGAAGAGAATGTGTTTATTTAGCCCCTGGGACAGAAAGTATCCCTGCCTGCATATAATTAATAGGCAAGAGTGTTTTGTTCAGGCAACTCTTGATCAAGAGTTTATCATGAAAGGCAGGTGACTTTCCTTTGGAATGAAAGATGGGTGCCGCCAGATATCCACAAGGGCTTAAACACAAAGTAATAAGCGGGTTTTTGACGTATGAGGCACTTTTTGAGAAGAGAATGTGGGACAATAACATTTTGGGCAGTCAAGTATTTTTTAACTCACATTAGGCTTGTATTGTCAAATGTATGTTATGTACATTTTAGTGAGCTCTGCACTGGCCACCTAAAGAGCTTGAAACCCCATACTCAAACACAGGGGTATCATTCCCTTTAAATAGTTCTCATGTCACCCTCATTTCTTGGTCACACTTGGAGTCAAGGCATACACCACAGCACATATTGACTGAAAAGCTATTTCCTGAAGATGTCTCTATAGGAGGGTCATCATGCCTAGGCCCAGTGGAACATGTATTGGATATTGTGCTAGATGCAGTACTCAAGTGCCTAGACGCCCCTTCTTGCAGAGATGCCTATCTGTGGCATGTCCCTCCTGTAACATTGAGGGTGAGAATTGGTTTTCAGCTTATCATTGAGAGATCACAATGCTGTGTAATAGTAGAGCTATTCAATGCCATGTGTAACAAAATGTGTCTAAGATGACACCAATTGTTTTTGGCATTATGAGAAATGTTCTTTTGCAAGTGAACTTTGTCATTTCATGAAATCATCTATGTCTGCTGGAGTTTTGTCGAAAAACACCTTTTGGATCGTTTCAATATTCACATTTATAAAGTGCTTATGCTTCCATACTGTACATATGATACAAAAGCAGAACAACAATGTGTGAAACAGAATGTAATTATCATGAATACACAGTCGAATACATTTGATAAAGAGAGAAGATAGATTTTAGGAAAACAATGGAACATGGTCGGAGTAGGTGGAGGGCAAAGGTAGAAGGGATGGACATTCCAAGTTTTAGAAGCAAGAAAAGTAAAATAAGGAACAAGTTACTTACCTGTAACTGTTGTTCTCCAGCATGGGTCCGGCATAGATTCACATGCTCATGAATATTTCCCGTCGTCAGGCTGGGAATCCTCGGTAAAGAAAAAATCAGTTTCAGTTTCGTTTCTGAACTGTCTTTCTACCAATAACCAATCACTGGTCTCTGGGTCATACTGCCCCCAGCCAATGACTGCCCTCTACCTAAGCCCCTCCTCTGGCAGCCATGTTCAGATTTGGTAGCACGTAAAGTGGCAGTAGGACCAAGAGAAGAGCAGCAGAGGGGTTGGAGGGAGCGTTCGCATGTGAATCCATGCCAGACCCATGCTGGAGAACAACAGTTACAGGTAAGTAACTTGTTCCCTCTCCAGCATGGGGTCTGGCATGGATTCACATGCTCATGAATACAAGAATACATAGCAGTGCACACATGCACAACCACGGGAGGTGGCAAGTCTCAATATTAAGCATTTCAACAACTCAACATTAAGCATCTCATACCTCCTCACAGGCTAAACTTCAAGCGAACAGGTTGCGCAGCACTGCCTGGCCGACTCTGGACTCCTCCCTGGAATACTGGTCGATGCAGTAGAATCTCGTGAAGGTGTGTGTCGACCTCCATGCAGCAGCCCTGCAGATGTCCAGCAGGGGCACACCAGACAGGAACGCCGTAGTAGCAGCAATCGCTCTGGTTGAATGGGCTCTCAGACGGCCGGGAAACGGTCGGTTTGCCAACCGGTTACAGTGCATGATGCAGCCGGAAATGGAAGCCTTTGAGAGGGCCTTCCCTTGGTTCACAGGGCCAAAGTTCACAAACAGCTGTGATGTCTTGTGAAAACTCTTTGTGCGGTCCACATAGAACTTCAGTGCTCTAGACACATCCAGCGAGTGCAAAGTCTTCTCAGCCGGCGACGAAGGCGACAGGAAGAAAACAGGTAACACCAAGGGCTTGTTGAGATGGAAGTCCGACGGCACCTTAGGCATGAAGGAGGGGTGCATCCTTAGCACTACCCTTGTCTTGTGGAATGTCAGGTATGGAGGTTTACAGGAGAGGGTCTGGATCTCTCTCACTCGTCGTGCGGAGGTGATGGCCACAAGAAAAGCTGTCATCCACGATAGAAACCTCAGCGATGCTGAATGCAAGGGCTCGAATGGGGGACCCATGAGCCTGGTCAGTACCACGTTGAGCTCCCACTCTGGGGCCGAAGCCTTCACCAGTCCTTTCATGAACTCCTTCACCAGGCGGTGAGACCACAGCGACGACCGTCCTGGAGTTCAGGTGTAGCGGGAGATAGCCACCAGATAGATCTTGATGGAGGCATGTGCCAGCCCCGCCTTGGCCAGCGACAGCAAGTACGGCAGCACTTGAGGGGCCGCAATACATAGTGGGTTGATCTTCTGTGCACGGCACCAGACAGAGAACCTCTTCCATTTGTGTCCATAGCATTTAAGAGTTGAGGACACCCTGACCTTTGCAAGCACCTTCTTGCAGTCCGCCGGGATATTGTTCACTCCGAACTCTAGCGCTGCAGGAGCCAGGACTGCAGGTTCAACGATCCCGGGTCATGAAGTAGGATGGCACCTCTTTCACTGGCGAGAAGATCCACGTCCATCGGCAGTTTGACTGGGGGGTACTCTGACATGTTCAGAAGGTCCGGCAACCAGATTTGCCTCGGCCACACCGGTGCGACGAGGATCATCCTGCACCGGAACCATCTGAGTTGACTAATGAGTTGCAGCAGCAACGGCAACGGTGGAAACGCACACAGGAACAGTCTGTCCCAGGGGAATGAAAACGTATCGCCCATGCTCCCCGGCTGGGGAAACCTGCTGGCGAACTTCCGGCACTTGGTGTTCGTCGCTTTCGAGAATAGATCAATCTGGGGATTGCCCCATCGTCGAAATAGGAGATCCACTTGATCCTGCCGAAGCTCCCACTCATGGCAAGAGTGCAGCTCCCTGCTGAGCGAGTCGGTAATGGTGTTCTTTATTCCTGCCAGATGGAAGGGTACCAGGAACATCCCCTGGGCCACGGCCCAGTGCCACAGATCCTGCGCTTCCTTGGATAGGGCTAGGGATCTGGTGCCCCCCTGCTTCCGGATGTAGAACATTGTGGTGGTTTTGTCGGTGAAGACCCTCACCACCTTGCCCTTGAGGGACGGGAGGAAAGACCTGAGGGCCCAGAACACTGCCCGGAGCTCCAGGGCGTTGATGTGTAGTGACTTCTCTTTCGGGAGCCAAAGGCCTCTTGCGTGGAGATTTCCAGTGTGAGCCCCCCATCCCTCCAGGGAGGCGTCCGTTGTCACCGTTTCCTGATGTTCCGGGGTCTGGAAGTCCATGCATGCCGTTAGATGCGCGCGGGTGCCCCACCACCGGATCGCTTGGTGGAGAGTCTCGTTGAGGGAGATCTTGTCTTCGAAGCTGCCCGCTGCTTGCATCCAACGGGCCTCAAGGAACTCCTGTAGTGGCTGCATCTGCAACCTGCACAGACGTACGAGGTAGATGCATGATGACATCATGCCGAGCAGGGACCTGATGGACCTCACCCTGGCCACTTCCATGGGCAACAGCTGTTGTACCTTGCCCAGGATGGCTTTCGTCCTTTCCTCCGATGGTGAAGCCAACCGTGCCACTGTGTCGAGTCTGGCTCACAGGAACAGGGCGTCCTGCGACGGTATCAAGTGGGACTTTGCGAAGTTGATCGAGAATCCCAGTTCTCTGAGCAGGCAGACGGTCTTCGCTGTGTGATCGATGGCGAGTTCTCTTGACTTTGCTCGGATGAGCCAATCATCCAGATAGGGGTATACATGGATCCCCTGCAGGCGCAGCTGTGCCACCACCGGTGCCAGGCACTTGGTGAAGACCCTTGGTGCCAACTTCAAACCAAAGGACAGGGCCTTGAACTGGTAGTGCCACCCTTGGACCACGAACCGTAGGAACCTTTGATGTCCTTTGCGTATGGGGATGTGGAAGTAAGCATCCTTCAAGTCCAGCGACAACAGGAAGTCGCCTTCCTCCAGTTGTCCTAGCCAGTGCTGAAGGGTGACCATCCTGAACTTCTTGGATTTGATGTATCTGTTGAGACGGGGAAGGTCTAAGATGGGCCGCCAGCCGCTGGTCTTCTTTCGGATGAGGAAGTACCGCGAGTATACTCCGGAGCCCCGCAGCCTCTTTGGGACGATTTCTATGGTGCCCTTTTTCAGCATTGCTCGTACCTCCAGAAGCAGCTCTGGTATGTGGTTTTCTTTCTTGGCCACAGGCGGGAAACGGCGACACTTTCTTTGGAACTCCAAGGAGTGCCTGTGGGCCAGGGCATCCAGCACTCAACTGTCAGTGGAAATGGACTCCCACATGCTGATGAATTTCACCAGCCGGCCTCCCACCGGTGTGCTTGGGTGGGAGCCCAACATCACGCCCAGTTCAGTCTTGTTTTGCTGAGGCCTTGCCACCTTGGCCTCCTTGGCGACGACGACAGAGTCCTCCTGTCTTGTTGCAGCCTCTGTAGGCTTCCTGCGATGAGGAGTGGGCTGCCTGGCGGTATGACGAGGAACTGCCGCCGAATACTTTGGAGGCACCTTGAGACTTGACTCCGGAAGTCCGAAAGGACGGCCGTCGCTGATGGAGAGAACCCAGGGCCCGGGGCATCTCAGTGTCTGCCTTGATGGCCTGCAGTGACTCGTCCACTGCCTTGCCGAACAGGTTTCTCCCATCGAAGGGCATGCCTAATACCCAGGTCTGCACGTCCTGATGGAAATCAGTGGCCCTGAGCCAACTGCGCCGGCGAAGGTAAATGTCGTTGCCCATCTGGTGAAAGCCGGTGTCGGCGATGTCCATGGCCACCGTGATGGCATGGTCCGATGTCACCTCACCTTCCTGCAGGATTTCAAGGGCTTCTGCCCTCTTGTCATCTGGGAGGAAGTCCAGGATGGGAGCAACCTTGAACCACAGCTCCCTGTCGTAGTGCGCCACGATTGCGAGGGCGTTGGCCGACTTGATGGTTGTCGCTGCCGACGAGATGTCCCGTCGTTCCATGGCATCCAGCTTCTTCCCCTCGGCGTCCAGCGGGGAAGTGGAAGTTGATGCTGTCGCCCCTGCCGATTTCTTCTTGGCCGGCACCACTGAATCCGGGACAGCTGTGGCCTGAGGCACAAAGGAGCGGAGTCCGGGACCCGATACTTCTTTTCATACCAGTCCCTCTTCGCAGGGGCCGTGGACGGGTTCTTCAGAAGGGACAGTCCTTCGTCCCAGATGTAGTCTAGTAAGGGGACTGAAAGGACGGTCTTTCTCTTGGGCTTCCGTCGTTGCTAGAGGAACCCTTCCATCTTCTGCTCTTCAGGGCATTGATGGAAAAGCTCTGATGCCCTGGCGATCATGGCATGAAAGGAGCCAATTTCGTCGGGTGGGGAGGCCCAGGCAGGGGGTGATGGGAGATCTGTCTCGTCGTCACCACCGTTGTCATCCATCCCCGTCATTGCCGTCTCCGTCCCCGTCCCCATTCCGTCCCTCGGAGGAGGGGATGGGAGTGAAGGCTGGAAGGAAGGTGGAGGATGGATTCGCCTCCAATTGTTTGGTAGGCTCCCTGACGGTCCAAGCACCGCTGGATCATCCGCTGGTGTTAAGGGCAACGTTGTCCTTATCTCCATACACAGTGCCTGCAAAGCCATCAAGATTGCTCCTGAATTGTCTTGTGGCATTGGTTGCGACTGGAGTGAAGGCTGGGATGCGGGGTCCTCGACTTTCTCAACGGTCCGCGGTTCCTCGTCGGCCCCACCATTGGTCTCTACGTCCGCCTCGTCAGGATCCCTCCCGTAGGACCTGGCCTCCTCGAACTTCTTGTCCAGGATCTATTTGATGCCAGCCAGCTCATCTCCGGAGATGATATCTGTGTCCATTAGGGCTACCGTGCTCCCCCTCTTTCTTATTGTGGGGTTTCACGGGGGTCTTATCGATAGGCTGGAAAGATGTTTCCCTCCTGGGTGGCAGGGAAACTCTAGGCCCAGAGGTCGTCTCCACTGGGGTCGCCAGGGCCGCCACGACTCCTTCAATCGAGGCCTTTGCCGGGTGAATCTGGGCCTTCATGAACTTGTGCGCATCGGAGGCCTTCACCTTAGGGGGAGGGTCACCGCTTCGCCCCCCCCTTGGCTGTCTCCGTGGGGCTCGACCGGGGCTTCTTCTGAAGCTTACCTGGGTTCTCCAACTTCCTCTTCACCGAGCCAGAGCGTTGGCTCATAGATGATGGTGCTGGTGACATTGTGCCCTGCCTGGCAGCCGAGGAGCCCGAACCAACGGCGCTCCCGGTGCCTGCAGACTCAGGATGCTTAGCCTTTTGTAGGGCCCGCATCGCCGGAGTGCCCTCAAAGGTCTTAGAAGACCGCTCAGACCTCTTCTTCTCACCTGCTGCTGGGCTCTTCCCATCCAACCAGTTAGTGAACCGAGTATGACGGTCCTTCATTGTCTGGACCAATATGTTCTTCATGCGCCAGTCCTTCTCCACGTGCGAGTTGTCATGAAAGCAGTAGAGGCACTGGGAGTGCTCATCTTCCTTGAAGACTTTCTTTAATCCACATCCAGGGCAGATCCTAAACAGCTTGGATTCAACAGGCATCGAGTCTCCTTTGTCCTTGGCCATGACCACGCCAGGTAGGCCTCAAAGATCTTCCGGAATCCTCCAAGAAGTGAAAACTCGACCAAAATTCACCCTCAGGGTGCGTAGAAAATTCCAAAAAGGGTCCCCGTTAGTCAGAAGAAGAATCGGTGGAGCTTGAGGCTTGAATTGAACGAAAAATTAGAGCAAAACTCTTTGAAAAACGCAATATGCTGTAAAAGCTCGAGAGCTACAGCACAAGGACTCCCAATACTTGAACGTGCAGTAAAAATCTGAAGATGGCTGCCAGAGGAGGGGCTTAGGTAGAGGGCAGTCATTGGCTGGGAGCAGTATGACCAAGAGACCAGTGATTTGTTATTAGTAGAAAGACAATTCAGAAACGAAACAGAAACTGATTTTTTTCTTTACCGAGGATTCCCAGCCTGACGACGGGTAATATTCAGTTGACTAACCACAAATACATATATAGAAACAGTGAAACTTATGGTGGTAGAGCAAAGTGCCTGTTCCATCTCGGTTCAGTAAATTTCAGCAACATATACCACAAAGAGGAGATCCACTGCAGACAACAAAAACTTTATGTCTAATGCACAACGTCCCCAAGTTAATGTAATCAATAATCAACAGTGCTACACCAGGGTATACAATAATGTGCATTCCTGTTCTTTGTGAAGACCTGGCACCGGGTGTGTGCCTAGTTACTTGAAAAAAAGCCTTTATAGTTATCTGAAAGCAAGTTGGCAAAAGCAGTGATAACACATCCATTGTGTGCAAGGATGTGCAGCACTTTGTGAAAACATTCTTACAGCATGCAGTATTGGCAAGAATCCATGGAAAGGGAGCTGGTTACGTTGTTATAAGTACTTAATGCCATTTACGCATGGTGCATGAAGATCACCATGGACTAGTATGGAATAGACCACCGACTGCACGTGCAAGATACTTTGACATCCATAGGAATTACCTACCTTCCTGCCATCTCTAACGTCCCATGCACCATAGGATCTCTTGGCCATGAGCAAGTAGGAGGTTTATACTGGTATCTGGAATACTGCAACAGCTCCAAAGGGCCAACTTCACTACATCACTGGTACATGTATGCATGCATGCAAACAGGCATGTATGCAGCTTTCTTCAACACTCCAACAACTCATCAAATAAGTCACCTAAATTGGCTATTGAACAAAATGAACCCATGCAGTTTGCTTTCATGATTCTTTCATACCCGCTCAGGAGTGCGGACATGGCCAGTAACGGTCTGCAAGCCAGAGCTAAGGCAGGCCTGAGCGAAGTGAGAGCCCTCAGATTGGGCTGTGGATCGTTACAGGCCATGTCCGCCCTCATGAGTGGGCATGAAAGCCATTTGCACCCAGGGTTCTTCTGGGGTGCGAATGGCTTGCATTATTTTTCCCTGGAGATTTGTGCTTGTTTGCAAAGCCAATATCCTGAGGAAAACAGATTTAAAAAATGAAAAAAGAGATGGCTTCTGCCATATGGAAAGGGACTAAGTTCCTTTTCCATGTCTATGGTGGCAGCCGGGAGATGGGGTGAGTGCCGGGACTGGAGCACAGAGCTCCGGTCCTGCAGGTAAGTGGGGATAGAGGGAGGGTGTGAGAAAAGGGATTGGGGGCTTTTGCGGGAGGATGAGGTGGGAAGGCAACAGGGAGAGGGGTTCTGTTGCTTCCCCACATTAACAAAAAAATATGGCACCACCTGGGGAAGGGCATTGGGTGGCTGGGACAGGGGTGGAGAATGCCTATTCTCGCCAGCTTTTCCAGCCACCTAATTTACTGAACACTCTTCCCTGGGTGAAAATATGCTAAAATACCCACTCCTTACATTTGATCAGATTTCAGAGACCCTGTGGCTAACTAGCATGTCAAACACATCAGATCCTGGTTTGCGAAATGTCTTAAACACTCCATTTCATGCATATGACTTGCTGCAATTAACAATTGCATCTACCTGCTATTATCTGGTGGTTACAGCAGGTTAGTGCCATATGAATCCATCTTTGAACCCACAATATATAAACTTAGGCTGATGGAAAACATAGAAGATATGGTAAATCGAAAGGGAATAACATTCTGATGACAATTGAAAGACAACAAATGAAAAACAATCCTGTGGAGCACAACTAGTTGTGGAAAAGTTTAACAAATGTTTTCGAAATGTGAATCAAATTACGGGTGAGAGACCCACTCCTTCATAGTCAAGAGGTCTCACAAGATTGGAGGAACATAAGCCTGCTTTAGGAAGTCCAATTTCTGTCCTTGTGACAAGTGGTCTTTGGCTATTGGCATCAAATCCAAAGTGTTTTGTGCCAAACTAGTCCTTCAGGCTATCAGTACTGGGATTCCCATAGTCTTTTGACTTTGCACGTTTTTTGGTAAATTTTTATCATTGCACAATGCATTTTACAATGCAGTGCAATGGAGTTCCTTTTGTATGACCCTAGACTACATGCAAAGCGATTTTTGTTTGGTTACTTTAAATGACAACCTGGTGGCAGCAGTTGCATTCTCACTATTTTTGCAGTACTAGTTGCTAGCCTTACCGTGTTTACTGCATTTGACTACTAACTGTGCTCGTGGCACAAGGTTTTGCTTCTTCTTTTGGCCCTATTTTTGTTGGCCTTCTTCCTGCCCTGCCGTGTCAAGAAAATCCTTTTATGGTCATGCACTTGCCTGGGAAAGTTTTGCTTTTTGCATGCTAGTGCATACCACATGACTGGTGTCCCAGGATGTTGGCCAGGACTGTCTGGTTCGATTCCACATACTGGCACCTACAAGTTAGGTGTGCATGCTTGCCTGAAACCCACAGTAGTCCCTTAATGGACCACTGCTGGTGTGCATGTGTGGGGCAGATCTTGCCATTGGAGGACTGAGTCTGATCACTCACCAGACTTTGGGATAAGACAAGGTGTCCTGCATCCATTCCAGCAGATCAGAAGATGAGCCAAGTATCCTGTAATAGCCAAAAAGACTGTGGAAGGCCTGTGGATGATCCCATAAGAGGCCTGGCAACCAAATTGGTCTGGAGTGCCGTTGGTGCCCTGTCTGTCTACCGATCTCTGAAGACCCTTGTCAGTGCTTCAAACTTCTTGTCCAGTCGGAAATACTGGTCTCTGTGTCTTCTGGTACCCAAGAAAGTTGGAGCCCTCAGAAATGTCCCAGAACCACCCAGTAGACTGACCAGCTCCAGATTGGTCTGCCCTGACAGAAGTTCCGTCATTCTGATTTTCGGCCCAAGCCCCAGGGATCATCGGCTTGGGTGACAAGAGGTCTTTGTGCACAATTTCAGCTCCCTGGCATTGACGGGTCCAGAGTTAGGAAGCTTTCTACAACCGTGACAATGGTGATGCCTGGTGTTGGCATACTGCAATGAGTGTCCCTGTAACCTGCTTTACCGTGCTTAGTTGAGTGTCCTGAGCAGTGCTGCAGCAGTGGTTCTTGCATGGTTCATTGAGAAATGTTGTACCAGGCTTCCATCCATGACCGGAACTCTTCTCGCACCCTCAGCTCCTTAGCACCAGAGACCGGAAACAAAGGTGGGAAAACTTACCTTCGAGGACCCCAAAGAGAAACCAGAGTTTTAGTGGTAAATTGTAGCAATACATAACTGTTCCACTATCTCCACCGCTGAAAAGTTTGCCTAAATTTTGAAACTTTTATACTTGTTTGGCCTTGGGACAGCTTGTTGCTAAAAGATCTCTGAAAGCTGGGAACTGTTTTATTTGCTAGAATACTACCTCATCTGATGTTTGGACCCATCTTCACATCCCCAGACCCCTCCCCAATTGTGTCCCAACTCCTAAACTACTGGAAAACTTTGTGAACATTTGGGCCCCATACCTCTTAGAGTTGGACTTCAAAAGTTAGGATTGTAAATCCTGTGGACAGTTGGGGCTAACCTAATCACTCACCTTCCTTTACAGGCATTGGGGGTGGGATTGTTTTATTTTGCAACAACTACGGTTAGTGCCTAGTATTGTGTGATGTTATTACTTGCCAATAGTTATTTTTCCATGTGTTTTCTGGGCCTTTAAACAATGTGGTATATGTATAACAAACTTTCTAAATGTACTCATCCGTGGTTTCACTGTGTGTACTCATTGTGGACCCCTGATCACACTCACATCTCCTGTGATTTAGCCTTGGCCTCTCTCCCTGCTACCTTGATTTATTTGGCTAATCTCCCCGAAGTTGCTTTGTATTCACAAGAAGGGTGGGCTCCTAAACATCTGTCTACCAGGCCAGTGTTTAGAAATCCATTCAGCATATACTCAATTTGTATATCTCTCCTGTCTCACAAAGGTGGGGGCACTGCCTGAATTTGAATATCTCTCCTATCTCACAGGGATCAGGACATACCCAATTTGTAAATTCCGCCTGTCCAGAAACTCCGATGGCGTGCCCTCAATATTTCCACCTTTCCTGTCTACCATGCGTGAGCACACACTCAATTTGTACAGTGGTGTGGGCACAATCTGAAGTTTTGCGTCTCTCCGGTCTCACAGGTGTGAGGGCACACCCTCAAATTTATAACTCTCCTGTCTTTCAGTAGTGTGCTCACGAACTTAAATGCTACATCTCTCCTTTTTCACAGAAGTAAGGTCATACACTCTATTTTGATGTCCCTCCTGTTTCAAAGGGGTTGTGTCTCACACTCAGTTTTTACTTCTCTCTTTTCTTGTAGGTGTGAAGGCACACACTTAATTTGTTTGTCTCTCCTGTCTCACAGTGGTGGATTCAAAGCCTGATTTTATACTGCTCGCCTTCCTCACAGAGGTTGTGTCACACTCTCTATATTTGCTTCTCTCCTGTCCCGTGGGTTGAGGGCACACACTCATTTTATGCATATTCCCTGTTTTGCAAGGGTGAAGGCACACAGTACATTTGTATGTCTCTCCTGTGCAGGGCTGGGGGGCCAGTCTGAATTTGTTTGTCTCTCCTGTCTCGCAGGGATGAGGGCAAATGCCCAATTTTGATGTCTCTCCTCTATTGCAGGGGTGAAGGTACACACTCCATTTTTGTATTTCTCCTGTTTTACAGGGGTGAGTTCACACAAACTGAATGTTTACATCTCGCCTGTCTCACAGGATGGGAGCACAGCCTGCATTTTTACATCCCACCTGTCTTGCAGGAGTAAGGACATGCACTCAATGTTGCATCTTTCCTGTCTTGAGGCAAGGGCAGAGCCTGAATTTGAAGGCCTCTTCTGTCTTGCTGGTGTGAGGGCGCACACTCACTATTTACATCTCTATTTTCTCACAGGAATGAGAGCACAGATTGTATTTTTACATCTCTCCTGTCTAGAAGGTTTGAGGATGGCCACTCAATTTTCCCATCTCTACTCTCTAGCAGAAGTGGATGCCCACACTGAAGTTTTATGTCTCATTTGTCTCAAAGTGATGACGGCACATAGTGCATTTTTACATCTCTCTTAGGAGACATGATCGGTTAAAGGATGGAGTTGCTCAATAAACAACTCTCAGGTCTGAGCTGGGTAACATCACCTGGTTGGACCTGTTGCAAAATATCATTAACGCATCTCAGCAAGGCATATGGAACTGTTGCAGAGGGTAGGCTCTCGGGTCATTCTTGCTTATTAGCATGTGTTGTGTTAGGAGACATAACTATCCCTGCTTCCAGTCCCTCTCCCTAGACATGTTCATGGCGCACCACCTATTTAAAAGAGTAGAGAGAGAAAGACTATTCAAATTCTCAATGAATGTCAGATGATTGCAGTCCTATCCAAAAGAATGTCATCCTGCCTCCTGAAGTAGGAAACCTACTTTTGAAAGTTCTACCCACTTGAATGGGTGTGCAGTAATAAAATCACAGCAAAAACGGCATCTGTAAAAAAAAAAGCAGCAAAAATGCATTGGTTTGACCCGGTAAAGATGTACCCATTATACCATTTAGTGGGAGCAGGGATTGTGGGGGTGTTCCGTGCTCCCCTTAAATGGTATAATGGGTACATCTTTACCACGTCAAACCACTGCATTTTTGCCACGATTTCTTGGGCAAAAAGCCATTTATCTGCGATTTTAACACATGGAACCCTTGAATGTTTTCTCAAATGCTTACTCTTCAACTCTTAAAGCATTACACTAAACTAAATTGAACAAAGATTAAATGCATTTTTACAATTTGTTGCTTTTTTGTGTTACTTTATTTAAGGTGGGTAACAGAAAACAAAAACAGCATAAAGAACCCTTCTTCTGAAAACAAAACAAACTGGATTAACAAAGTTGCTCCGTGCCACACCACCACAGCAACTCCATGTATCTTTTCAAATGCAACTGGGGTGGTGCTTCTGAAAAGGATGGTGTGCATTGGCCTTGACCACATCATGCACCAATTCTCCCTGACAGAAGACATGCAGGCAGTCTAGGCCTGATGTCCCAATTTGCCGGGCAGTGTTGTCAATTGGAATGCCCTATAGGACATTGATCCCGCGTCTCACACACCTTGAAATGGCACCTGGGATTGGCATGGGCCTTTTGTGAATAGCTACCTACTCATTCCATGAGCAGAACTTGCTCACTGCATGGACAAGTTTGTAATTCTGACAGCGGCATCACTGTTTCCCTATGCCATCTTGGGAGGTCCCTGCGCCTGTCCCGTAGTCATAACTTGTATATGCTTGAGTGGGTCAAACTTTTCATACACACTCCTGTACCAGCAATGCAGGTGTGTTAGGAGGGCCATGGTACTCAGTGAATGGTAGCAGGGATCACCCCTCTTCTATCAGTCTTTGACCCTGGGCACAAGGGGAACTCTATGGTTTTAGCTGATGATACTGAAACCCCATCAGGCACCTTAAATAGTGATGGTAAAGGCAACGATTTCCTGCCCTCTGTGTACTTTCAGATGAACTTCTCTGCCTTCCCTGAACCCTCACTGAGTTCCGGGCCTCCTCCTGTACCCACCGGTACTGGCTCTCTTACACTTTGCCCATGCAGTACTGGTTCTCCTCTTGACTCCTGTGTTTCAGGCTTTGCCTCCAGCTCAGGCTCTTTCCTCACTTCTTTGTCACCACCATTTCCACCATCACTTCTAGTACCATCCTCACAATCACCACCAATCCCCTCAACAACTTCAGCAGAACCAACACCTGCAGAGGGAGGCAGATTGCCTGTGTGCTTCTGCCATATAAAGTTCACCAACTTTGTTGGATCACTCTACTCTCCCGCGGAGAGAACACCACATCAACTCCCCACCCCCTACACCCCTGCCATTTTTCTTTGAAAAACAAGAGCTTCTACTAAAACAAAAAAATAAATGTCTTTTTCCTAAAAAAAAAATATATAAAATCACGGTTTGTCAACTAAAATATCAAATGTGTCCTTAACAAAAAAATCTGGCTTCCCAGATAAAGTACATTCAAAAGTAAGAAAATCAAAAGGATCCCCGATTTACTTATTTGAAATTCAAATCTCAACACAAAAGAACACAAGCAAACAAAAAATGCCTTCCCAAAAACACTGCTCGAGTGTCTGGCTCAGAAAGTAAGAAATCAAAAATATAGGGTTCAAAGCTAAAATAAAAAAAAGTGTTCATATGCTCTACAACACAAACAGTGCCAATGGAAAAAATAAATCCTTCCTTATCGCTCAAAAATGTCTCCCTTTCTCCAATTTCTGGCATGGATCAGCCTTGCCTCACCTCCCCGGATCCAAACTCAACAAAGGAAACTGGAAGTTGCTGGTTCTTTATATAGGTTTTAAAAACTCATGTTCTGCTCAATACTTGCCTGACTTCATGCATGAATACCAGACACTGATGTCACTATGACACTCTCAGCTTAATCCTCATGTAATGCCCTAATCCATGTGCGGGCTTCCCAAACTGGTCAGTACTCGCAAGAGAAATTCAGATGTCACAATTCTTCGTTGAGATCCCACGCATTCACCCAAATCTGGCAATTGACCACATGGGAATTCACAGTGGGTGGATTTGTGGGTATTCGCCTAGGCAAATCACGGTCAGTTGTCCGTTGCATCATAGGTAGCCCGTAATCATCCATCTGAAAAGTGTGAATGCACACCTTAAAAGAGGTAATATAACCTTACCGCAGAACTGCACTGTCTTTGGGATGTTAACCCCAGATTCCGTAACAATGGGGTGCTCCAGACATTTTTACAATAGCATGAGAGAAATACATCATTGCATGTCCACCTCCCCTTTAAACAACACATGGCACCAAACAATCATGCATGGCATGTCGGACATAGCTTTTTGAAAAAAGCAAACATTCAAGAATCCACATAGAGGTTGGAGCCGAAGCGCCTTTTAGAAATTCCTGGTAATAGACCCGTTTTTATGTCTTTGATTTTGATTGTAGGCATATTAGGTCTTAACAGTTTAGCTTTAAAAGAAAATAATATTATTAATAATAATAATAATAATAATAATAATAATAAACGACATAAAGGAGCACATTAGTGGAAGATGTTTGAATTCGACTTTAGCACTTTCTTCTGACAGATCTCTTATATTTCTTTTGTTACATTTATAGCGGGGTAAATCTGTTCAAATACAAGAGAAAACACTTCAATCAATTTTTGTGTTTTAAATGTGGGGGATCATTTATCATTTTAAAAAATAGCGAACAGAACACTCATGCAGATATTTAAAGCAAGAGCAAAGGGCTGACCCAATTTTTCAAAATGGGGTAACCAACTTGGAGATGGCATTTAGTGACTACCCTGCATGGCAGTTCTGTAAAAATGCAACATGTTTGTCATGTCTGACCCTTGTGCTTGGGCAGTGTGGGTTTCACACATGTATTAAGATTGCACTGCCAAAACGTGTTCACATTATTATTGAAAATGGTCTCTTGTAATATGACACATTGTTTTTGACATAGTTTGATTTTTCCAACCATTATTTTCAATGTCATCGTTCTCATAGCATCAGAAATGCAGGAGCCCGATATTACTTTTTCTAAATTCTGTAAATGACTTTTTTAATCTCGATATCCACACTGCAACACTTGCTTTAAGAATCATTGTTTCACTTTTGTTACATTCTGAGATTGTAATGCTGCATGAGTCACCACTGCAGGAGTCTACCAGTGCCAATGTTCGTCTGGAGAATGGTGTTTTGTGCCAGTGGTATCCAGACCTTGGTCTGGGAGAGAACAGAAAAGGGCTTCAGAGGAGTGACAAGGGCAAAGGAGAACAAACGTTAAATGCACGTGAAAGATGTGTACACGTAAGAGAAGGAATGGGAGGTAGGAATGAAGTTTGTGGAGAACTCTCTTATTACTGTGGTGGCACTATTGTCCTTTTTTTTACTTTACTTCTAACCTTATTAAACAATGGATCTGTCTTATCCCATAACATGTGGAATCTTCTATATTTTGATAAGCCCTTTTTCTGTCACTTAAGTGCCTAATTAGGAATATATTTAGCAGTTCGCAAGCATGTGTCATGGCTTCCAGGTGCCAGACAATTTGTTTAATGATTAGTGACAAGATCGGTGATGCATGGCACACATGGATTTCACATTTTGTCCTGGATAAATATTTAAATGATCTACAAAGAAGGTGGGGGCAAGTGTAAACGTGCTATTTTTAAATAACTATCTGCCACTCATCCAACATATCCATATGGACTAGTGCTACTAGGGTTCAATATAGCAGTCCATGGTCATATAAACAGTAAAGCCATAATGTGCAATCTACTTTCAGGGACGCAGGGCTATAGCAGTATTTCTTTACTACTTAGTCACCCTAAGTCATATGATCTAAACACACTTTATTATAGGAGTTATTACGAAGTGGCACTGTATAACAGGCAACCATGGCTGTAAACTCCTCTATCATAATTTCTTTGCTCAAAAGTTATAGCCGTTAACAGTGACTGTCTACCAAGAGCACTGCCTGGATATGTTTCTCTCCAGAAGAGTGGACCTCGGATTGTAAAACACAATTGTCATGTTTTGACAATGTCAGTTTGCGTTATGCTGGGAACAAATTTCTTTAAATATCTACCCTAGATTAATGCAGCCAAAAGTAACTGAGGTTTATTCATCGGGTGGTCTGACCACATCCGTTAGACATTTTTCGTTAAACATGAAGACAGTTCTCAGAAATTCATCTTTTCAGATTGAGCTTTGACTTAAACTTAAAGGAAGTTATTTCCATCAGAGGTTAACATGTTTGAATTGCTGCATTCAGTATTTTTAACTCTGTTGCCAGCCTCGTGCATCGTTTTGCTTTTTCCTTCCAATCCTAGTGCACCTCTCTGAACTTGAATGATCATGTCAGATCATCTAATTAGTGCAATGATAGTCAAGGCAGTGCAGAACACGTGTTTTCCAGGCTTCAATGAAACTGAGATAGTTCTTCCAATGTGTATTAAAAATGCAAATTCGCTTGCAACTAGAAACTTCACAATAATGATATATGAGCCAAACTCCACAACCTTATAATAAAATTACAATGTGTACACTGCTATTTTTCAACATGCATGGGAATCTCTGTTGATCCCTTTCAGAAATGTTGCATTTTTCTTCATTATCATTCTTCCAAAGTTTGCACTATTAGGTTTGATATTGTTTTTCCCTTTCTAAAAAGACATATATATCCAAACATTCTACTCTTTTTTTTAATGTATTTCTACTAATTGGTTCTCAAGAGCAGCTATATCTCTGGAACCTGCTGTCAATGGGAATTATGTCCAATGTGTATAGCACTCATGGCACATTACAGGAACAAGAGGGATCAATAGCACCTCTACTGTCTTAAGCAGAGACCAACTTTTCACAGTTCCAGAATATAAACTCAACCCACCTTATGAAAGTGCCTACATTGTATAAACATGCAGTTGTAACAGCCTTCCTTGTTCAACTGTTTGTGGAAACATCTGCTCTATACCAAGACTTGTTCAGATTCCTTAAATCAAAGTGAAGCTCCATGTATTCAGTTACATACTTTGTTGAATCATTGTGGAGTCCTAGGATTTAATCAGTCTGGATTTCATCCCAGTCAGAATACAGAGGAAGTCCTGCTGAAGGTCTTGCACACTGCTCTGGTGATGCACTAAGTGTCCCACTTATTTTTCACCCTTTTAATAGCATCATGGTCTTTACAACTGTGGACCTCAGACTCCTGTTGTAACACATGGCGTCATTGACCTTGAGGCCTTTGTTGAATCTAAGTGGTTCTGGTCTTTTTTGCTGACCATCAGCAGTTAAAAAAGACAAAACAGACATGTCCAGTTAAACAAAAATATGTAAAATATGGCTTTTGCGTAGCACTCTATACTTATTTCTTTGATATTCAATATATGAACACACGCATTTATGGATATCCCCAAGACCTTTGCTCTTCAATAATGATACACAAATTAATGTGTGGGTCAGAAACTATCGCTTGGGGGATTTCTCTGGCAGAGGGCCTAAAACAATTGAGCAGTAAATGAGAGCTTTGATTAGTGATAGGCTAAATTGAGTTAAGGCTGAAGTGATTCCACTATCCCACCACCATTTAGCGGCCACGGCTTTGAGAAATGCTCCTTCATACTGGTTTGAATGTCATTCTATGTATGCCCACAAGTTTAAGAACCCTGGTGGGATCTAGGAGTGCTATGTAGTAAAAAATTTCAAAGTAAGCAAAGGAGTCCAGATTGTAGCTTTCACGCCCCGGCAGGGAGCGGACATGGCGTTTAATGGGCCCCCAGCCTGAGCTTTGATAGACCCAAGGATGTGAGGGCCTCAGCTCGGGCTGCTGGCCGTTAAACGCCATGTCCGCTCCTCTGCTGGGAGTAAAAGCTATTTGCACCCCAGGATTTTCCAGGGTGCGGATAGATTTGAGGGCCGATTCATGGAACAAACGTGTGTCGAAAAAAGTGGCGCAAGCAGGCGCAAGCGTGAAAAAGGAAGCGCACGCGCACGCGTGCGATTCATGGAAGTCCGTGCACATGTTTTTCCCGAAATGTGCATCAAACCCGTGAGTGGCGCACACAGGCGCACACGTCATTGCAACATCCCAAACGCCATGCGCGACGTGCACAGGGAAAGCGCACAACGTCTGTGCACACACCAAAAAGGGGGCGGGACACGGGGCGTAACATGCAGAATGGGGAACAACGCGTGAAGGCGTAACTGGGGAAGTACTGCAGGGAAATACACAGAACGCCCACACGCACGCGAACAACTCGTATTCATGGATTTGAATACGGGAAAACCGCGCACAGCAAAAGACACGCATAGGCGTCAACGCATCCACCACAAGAAGGCAGGCGGAAGCGTCCCCGTGCACAGTATAAAAGCACGCACAAACAACAAACACGTACATACAGCTACAATGAATGCCTCATTTGTTGCAGCACTGATCGTGGGACACCGCAGGAGGAGGAGAATAGCCAGGGCCCACATTTTTTCCCCTGGGCAAGCCTTTTTGGGATGCCTGATGACCAGGTCTACGGCAGATATAGGTTTCCACCTCGTATCATCCTAGACCTGGTCAGGGAGTGGGAAGATGACCTTACATCCCCCACCCTCTGCTCCCAAGCATTGAGCCCCTTGGAGAAGGTGCTCAATGTCCTGCATTTTTTGGCCACTGGGTCATTTCAGTGGACTACTGCCATAGTGGCGGGGGTCTCACAGGCCATGCAGTCACACTGTCCACACCAGGTCTTGGCAATCATGACTGCGCGCCCCTCAGTCCGCAGGCACATATACATGCCCAGAACACCCGCAGAAAGGCAGGCCGTCGTCCAGGACATTTACAGGGTGGCACACTTCCCCAAAGTGCTTAGTGCCATAGATTGCACCCATGTGGACCTGCGTCCACCTAGGGCCACTGAGCACATCTACCGAAACCGCAAGCACTGGCGTTCCATCAATGTACAGGTGGTATGCGATGCCAAGGGAATCATCACCTCTGTCAATGCAAACTACCCTGGCTCCACCGATGACAGTTTCATATACAGAATGTCCGCTCTGAGTCGGGCCCTGGAAACTGGGCAGCATGGTGACACATGGCTCCTAGGTGAGTACAAATGCCTGTGTACATGCATGCATGTCACACAAAGACAAATACACAAACCCCAATAATCACAACCATTATCACCTCTCCAGGGGACAGTGCCTACCCTCTGAGCAACCACATGATGATGCCAATCCGGAACCCCACCACACTACCCAAGGTAAGATACAACGCGGCCCATATTGCAACCAGGGTCATAGTGGAGTGCACATTCGGAGTGCTCAAGTCACGCTTCCGCTCCCTTGACCGCTCTGGTGGGCAGCTACTCAATGCACCCCCAGTAGTGTGCAGGATCATTGTGGCAGCATGTGTTCTGCACAATGTTGTAACATGGCACGGCGTACCGGTGGACTTGGTGGTGCCCCCACATCCCCAACCACAGGCACAGGTGCTGCCCATGGGAGGGGATAGAGCACATGGCGAGGCTGCCCGGACCCAGATTGTGGCCACATTTTTCACCTAAACGTCCACCCCTGCCGAGTGCACACAGGCCTGGCACATACCAGGTGACAAACGATGATGACAAAGAGACAGTCAACTGTCACAACCTTACCACCCTGAGAATGTTGCCATGGAAGTGCCATATTGTGTGCATCCCTAGCTACTCAAACCAACCAATCCTGTGTGACCCAAAGGTACACATGCAAGGTGTGAATCACACAGACCTGCAAAATAGGCCATGACTATCACTGGTATGTCACCCAAACCCTCCCAAACCACAACATGACATGGCAAGCAATAGCAAAACACCAACACAGTACCAATAATGTACTCATTGACATGTGATAAATGTAAAGTGGCATCAGACAATGATGCCTGACATGGAATCAGATGAAATGACTGACCAACAACCTCCCACCCAAAATAAGACATACCCAAATGCATCCCAACAGTTATAGTTGGAACATAACAATGAATGCCTGTTTACATGCACATTGTGCATTGGAAAATCAACACTGCAGAATCCATGTGCTGTGTCCATCTCCTGCAACACACTTGCCAGCACACAACATAGTGATCAGCCATTGTGTGTGACACACACCCTGAGCATCACATCAAAACGACAAACTAAATCAAAAAGCAAATTACAGATGTACAGGATCCACAAATGGTCATAGATCATGTGCTGCAGGGACACAGTGGGCCCCAGAAGGCTAACTGCATGCACATGTGGACATGGAAGGGTGGTTGTACATGTTGTGGATCATAGTGCGAGTGTGTGTGTCAGTAGGGACATGCACTCAATACATGCATGTGCAATCAAGTGACCATCAGTGTCCTCATCACATGTGAACATTGCCCATGTGTACACCCCAGCATGTCAAACCACAACTATACCCTCACACCTGAAAGGTAAACACAACACATGAACAGCCATTGAGCAGCAGAATACATCATGTACATAGGATACCACAATTACAATGTCAGGGTGCCCATCACACTGTGGGGCAAGGCAACTGTCCAACAACAAAATACCCCCCTCCCTCACATATCACCATGACCCACTGAACTACTGCGCATGGGTTATGTAGCCTTCATCCTTGAAGTTCACCTGGCCACAGGATCACCCTTACCCTTTGTCACCATCTTCCACCTTGTGTGTAAAAAGTGTCCAGCACCCTCAGAGGCCACCTTGACTTGCAAAAACACCAAATCAAAGAGAACTCAAAGCAGGCCAACACAGAAGCTAAGCAAAAAGCCTGCAGGCAGCAAAACAAACCAGAAGAGCCTCCAGTAGATGACTTGAAGTAGCAGTATGTCACAAAGTCCAAGTACTAGCACAATGATGGAACAACCAAGGTAGCACAGTAAAACAATGTCACAACAGGATGTGTACCATGTGTGGTACATAACATAGAATGATGCACCACAAACTGATGTATACTGTCCAGGAGTACAGGTGCAGGAGTGGCACAAACCAACCACCCCCACCGTGGTCTGGGTGCCTGCAAGGTCAAACTCACACAGGCCTCTGAGACTCTGGTGGCGAATGAGGGTCAGGGATATGCAGTCGGGACAGGCATTGGTATACTGGATAACCGGAATGAGGGGCAGGAGAGGGGAGTAGGATTGACAAGGGAAAGTAGGGAATGTACAAAAACATAACAATCAAATTAACACATACACAATCAGACCAAACGTGTACATCATGCACATAGTACCAAATTACTCGAATTGAAGTCAAAGAGAAACTTATCTCTGGGGTGAGTGCTGGCCTCCTGCCTGCACACTCTCAGGTCCGGTAACATGAGCAGTTCAATGCTGCAAAGAGAGCCAGAGTCACTAATCTGTGTGTCCCCATAACACACACACACACCACCATGCATGCCCCAAAGTAACAAGATACTCTACAAACGATATGGTGTGGGGCTTCGTACCCATACGTAAGATTCCCACCGTGATATTTCATACACAGTCAACGCAGTAAGTAATGCGCCGGTGGGTGCGTGGCAAATGGAAGACCAATGTGTCAAGATTCACACAACATCCAATGTTCCCTGGGTAAGCATCCAGACGCATTTAGCAAGGTACAACTTCAGTACAAGTCGTGTTCCAGCATAACCTAAATAAAGTACGCAGTGCATGTGGCAATTTAAACCTGTAAATGAAATGCACTGCACACAGGTCTGTCCCACACTGTCTGTCCCTGTGAGCTGCTTCTTTCCCTGTCTTGGAACACTACATGGCTAATACAACTGCCTCAATGGACCATGTTGGACCGGAGGATATGTGCCACTGCATGTGCCCCTGACAACTTTCCCATCAACTACCCATTACTCCACCAACGCATCTTAGCTGTACTGTGCGCTTCAACACCAATATCTGTCCAAGCTCACTGTCAGTGGTGCTACTTAGCATGCATGTGCAACTGACCTGGTGGATGGTTGGCTGCGGTGTGGCCCCCTTGTGCTGCTCACCTTGCCTGGAGTTCCTTGAAACACGTCAGCTTCTGTATGATGTATGAGCGCAATCCCTGTGGCTCTGCCTGCGCACACATGTTCATGTCTGCCCCACCGAACGTGGTGAGCTTCCAGACATCCAATGGGCCATGTCTGCTGGGAAAGGTGGTCTGGAGGCTCATCCCCCTGCAGAAAGGGCAGAAAACACATGATTAATGCATGAAATTTCCCTTTGTGTGTCTCCTCAGGCATGTCATGAGTGGACCATGTCAGAGACGTCCATCAGAAATCACTCCATCAGTGCAACTTTCCCAGCCAACGTGTGTCAGCCACTGTCTACAGCATGAATTGCATCAAGCACATGTACATCAAAGATAAGAAACACACTACACAATGTATAGCAATGAATGCACACATGACAAATGAAACCACCCATCTAGCAAAGGAAGAACTGTGGTCAAAATCAACCCTATCATCCCCACTAGGGGTGTCAACACAAGTAGTACAGCAGCAGACATGCCACAGATATGACAGTCCAAAGCCCTTGTGTAATAGGCTGTAACACCGAACCATCCTTGCGAGCCCATGGATAAGGGAAGCAGGAGTGGCATATGTGAGTCAGGACCCCAAGCTGCAAACACATACACGAGACAAGCTTGAAGGGACCAGCTGGAACAGACAGTGGATGCTTTCAAAATCCACAAAGCACCACACCGTCACATGAAAGCACAACAGACAAGCAATTTTAAATTATATTAACTAATTACACTATGAAAAACCTACATTACCTAATTAAACTAACTATCAAATTGAAACTTAACTAACTAAACTAAAAGAAACATCAAAAATGGCCACATACAACCCGCGGGGGGAGGCACCCAGGAGGGGGGAGGTACAGGGTGCTGCTCAACACCCACATGCGATGACGTTGAGGAAAAAAAACCTCCATGGGCTCAACGCCTGCACAGCCCGACCTATTTGGGAGATACCTCGTCACCCGAGTCTGGCTCTTCCTGGAAAGGAGGACGTGGCACAGGAGCCTGACCACGTCTAGCCGCAGCTTGCCCCTTGTCGGAAGCATGTCTGCCGGATGGGTGAGCCTGGTTCTGTGCAGTGATGACACGTAGGTCTGCATGCAGAACCTCCTGTGATACACTTGCTTGCTCTTGCAAGGTAGCACGTGTAACACGGAGTTCCTCCTGCAAGGCCTGGCTGGACAACTGATGCACCTCCCGGCAAGCATGTAGCTCAGCTGAGATGGTATGCACAAGCTGCGCAAACCTCTCCTCTGACCGCTCCCCCTGGGACATCAGAAGGACACCCAGAGTGGATCTGAGGGAAGCATACTCCTGCCTCAGGGTCTCCATGTGTGCCTCTGTGTGAGCAGCAATTGCTTTACGCAGAGACAACATTTCAGCCTGGCGTGCCCTGTCTGAGGCCGCCATGCCTAGCCTGAGCGAGCGGGCCGTAGACTGTGCCGCCTGCTGCTGGAGAAGCACCCGCCTAGCAGGGGGGAGCACAGATTGGGCCACACGCTCCATGCTCACAGCAATGTTCTCCATTGCTGCTCCCTGGTGTTCAGAATTGGCAGTCATGTCTTGCTCCCACTCAGTATACTGTGGTTGCGCGCGGAGACCGCGTTGCTGGGCTTGACACCTGCGGGACCCAAGGACCGGGTGTCCTCGTGTTGGCACCACCCGCGGCTGCACGACTACATGCCACCGTCAACTTGATGGCCCAGGCACATCAGTGACTGGTGTGGATGGTGACCCTGCATCCCGATCCACCACAGGCGGAGGTTCCAACACTGTCTGACCCCTCATTGCAGGTGTCATGGACAGAGGAGTGCCCACATCAGAATCACTCACCCCTGACATATGGACCTGATGCACATCCAACTCGACATGGATGTCAGAGTGGTCATCAGGGCTGGACTCATTGCCAGCCAGAGACAAGATGGACTATAGCACATGTGGGTTTTCGTGGCCTACCACTCCACGACCTCCACTTGTACCGGGTTGCTGTAGTGATAACAACCCTGTGCCTGGCATGACAACACCATCCTCTGGCTCCATTGCGTCATCATCTGAAAAGTAGAGAGAAAAAAGGTCAGTACACATGTTAGAAGCACACAACACACACACACATAGACATCACACAGACACCAAACACATCAAGCAGACATGTCACACACAAAAGATAACCGGCCATGCATGCTGGGTCAACTTGACATTGTTTCTGTGATTAGGCATGAAGAATGGTGTTATATCGCTCAGAAGTGGGTCGATGCTGTGCAGCAAATTTGTATGTTACTCACTATCTACATGTACAAGTACTTCATGATGTGTATCTGAAAATGTGAAGGCACTGCAAGGTCAACTTCAGGCATCACGGGCAATGTGCATTCAATGGGTAGCATGGCTACAAGCAAACCACCCCTCCCCCCAAGTGCAAATGCAGGGATGCCTTGCATGGTATCAAAAGGATGACCATAGACCTGTGTATTGATAGACAGTGTTGACTAGCATCAATTGCATCATGTGAGTCAAGTGACAACACAGCAGATGACGATGGGACAGTAAGCAGGACACATGATGAAACCTCCGGAGTAAACCCACGTGTGAAGAAGACACTACACCAGTTGGACAGAGTCATTGGCCATGAAACAGGCTGAGGCCTGTGACACACACAGACTGTCACACCCTAAACATGTGTGCGATGCAGGACTGAGCCACAGTGGCCATGGGAGTGCTGATGAAATGCCATGCAATGTAGGTCACCCTGGACACGAACTACAATGATAATCCAGTCAGGGACACATAGGGGCATGCACGGAATCCACATGGAGCATGAATGGTCACTCATGTCCCTGCGGGGCATCTGACCTCTGCACAGTCCAAGTGAGACACCCTGCATCAAGTACAAAGGATGTACCCCACAGCATATGTTTGGCAGATTGGCTGGTGGAAGTTAGCATGTACACAGGACACATGAACAGGCAAGTACTCAATGGCAAAATTGAAGCAGAGCAGTGCAAAGGTGGAATTGGGGTGCAGAGGAGGGTGGAGGGGCAAGGGAGCATGCCTACATGGAGTGCCCACATGCAGGCAGAGGACACATGCATGTCAGTCATGCTATGACATAGTCCCAGGTCTGAGAAGAAGGTCACCCCAGGCTACATGCAGAAGGGCCGGTGAGCTGGAACATGGACCGGAGGGGAATCCTAGTGACCAGCATGTGAGTAGGGTGCAATAGTGGTGATGCGGACAGTCCCCATCCGCTCCACATGTTCACCATCCTGTAGAGCAGCCATGCATCAGTGAAGCATTGCATTACTTGCACATCAGAACCATGTACACATGACATGTAGTGGCAGTCATGCACAACACATCACACAAGTAAAACACACATGTCCTCAACAAACACGCAGCAACACTCACTGGACTGGGCATCAAAGTCCGGCATCTCTTCCACTCCTTCGACTGATTCAGATGGTATGAACTCTGCAATGAGTGACTCGTGCGGAGTGAGGTCTTCCTCCTCAGGTGCAGGTCCACTGCCAGTCATCAGAGTCAAGTTGTAATTTGAGGTACGCTTAGCCTTAGCGCTGTGTTTGAGGTCATTCCAACGCTTTTTGCACTCTTGCGCCGTGTGCAACTCATGGCCGAATGCACTCACATGTTCCGCAACTTGCTTCCAGTGGGTATCACGGTGGGCAGCCGTAGTCTGACAATTAGGCCCACTAGCATGTCCCGGCTCTGGTCCCAAACGTAGTTCACGAGGAAGTCCAGATCCTGGTTGCAGAAAGGCTTCTTCCTCGACATGCAGGAGGTCGTGGCTGTGTATGGGGTCCCAGCCTGTGCTGCAGGTGCAACCTTCCTCCTCTTGGATTGTTGCGCAGACCCTGGCTGGCAAATGCCGCCCTGATCAGTATGAACAGTGGCACAGGTGGATTGAGTCAAGGGAGTGGCAAGTGGAGGGATGACCAAAGGCCTGACTTGCGTCAGTGGCAGCTGGGTGCCCTCTAATGGACCCTACGCAGCAACATCCGCTGTGCCAGGGTCATTGACCGCGACTGTCCTGGTTGGCAGACTCGCAACCGGGGTGTTGTTGGCTGCATCTGCCCCTGCACTTGCCAACAGCCGGCTGGTCGGGGCAGCAGATGACATTACTGCCCCAGGGACACATGTCTCGGTCAGGGCAGCCCTGCGTGCACCTACGGTTTCCCTCCTGCCCTGTTGGAAAGCTTCCAAGGACTCTTCAAGTGCCAACACATCCTGCGCTGGCAGACCCTGAGCCTGGGTGGTGGTGTCCACAGCTGCACCTGCAGCTACCACTACCCTTGGGCCCGTGGCAGTTGATGAAACGGACTGCCGTGTCACACGGGCGCCAGTGCCAGATGCAGAAGCTGCATCTCCCGGAACCACAGGGGGTGGTGGCATGACTGCACTGACAAATGGCACAACATTGTGCACAAGTGGCGCACCCCTGCCTCTTCCCCCTCTGCGGCCACCATGGACACCCTGGAGTCCCCCTACTCCCTGGTCACCCCGGCCACGTCCCTGACCACGCCTGCCATGAGGAGGATGCCCAGCTGAGGCGCCCCTCACCTTTGGTGGCCTCCCAACCATGGCACAGATGGAGTAGTGCCGGCACAGATGGAGGAGTGCCAATGGGAGGTGTACACCACAATTGTCCTGGGCAATTGGGGTGAAGGGGTGGGATGCAAGATGTTAACAGCATCGCTGCACCTGCAAGGCTGTATGTGACCCCAGTAATGTAGTGACGGGTCACGCAATGCTCAGGCACCCCAAAACTGCAGTAAAACCATGCACGCAACCCCTGCAATATACATGCGTGGAATTAACCTCCCGCAGTACGCGGTGGCACCCAGTAACATGAAAAACGCGTACGCATGGGACACACAGGCTACTATGACCTCCAAAACGGGTGCGATACACAGGGGCACACGCAGTGGGAAAAATAGCGTGCGCGACTCACCGTCAGACTAGCGCGATGATGAAAAACACCCGTAGCCAATACCCCCGCCAAAAGAAGAGATACGCCCTTGATCCGCTAATCCGCTATGAAGTAGTGATGGCGCGCGAAACAACACTAAGTAGCAACACACACGTCAGTCTCCACGAAAGGCACGTAGAGCGAACTGCTGGCCCCTCTCACCTTTAACCCATGCTGATGGAAACGCCACACGCTTAGGCCCTTTCCTCGAATTACACGCATTCCCACACGGACGTGTGGTTTTTTCATGTGCTGATCCACTATGCACCCGTGTTGTTGGAAACACCTGCGTGCGTAATGTCACAGACGCACTTACGCGCTAAGGGCCTTTCCTCAAATTTCACGCTGACGTGCAATTTTTTCACATGCCAAATCACTCCGTATCAAGCTGGCCAAGCAACAACACACGGAAGACCACGCTCCTGCCCAGAAGGCCATATTCCTGCCCCCCAGAGCCCCGAGCACACTCCCACCTGCTATCTGCTGCTGCCTGCCTGCCTGCTGCCCACGTGCCCTGCTATTTGGTGCCTGAACGTCAGCCAGGGGTGCAGTTGCTGTGACCACCCCTGCTGGAACTGAAGACTCCCGAATGGGATATCATCGCTCCACAGCCCAGCCCCAGAACCCAGTTGCCCACCCACACCTGCCTCTGGGGTTGCCATGTCTAAACCATCTGGCACCACTGGCAACCCCCAGCCAGAGAGGCAGAGGGCCACCAGCTTCAGTGCCAGTGAAGTTGGTGTCTTGGCGGAGCATGTCCTGGGGAAGTATGATGCCCTCTTTGGAAGTTTGCGTGCCGACAATGAAGGACGAAAGAGGATCTGGATGGACATCATGACTGCCATCAATGTGGAGGAGGTGGCAGTCCACGACATTCAACACGTCCGGAAGTGTTGGGAAGATTTCAGGTCCAGGACCCTCTTAAAGCCAGCGGATAGCAAGGGGTGCCGGGTCCGCCTTACCACCATCCAAATGAGGGTCCTGGAACGTATACACCCTGCGATCCACATCCAGGTCCTTGAGAGGAAGACCTGTCTGGAGTCGAGCAGTAAGTGTACATGCCTACTGATTATACGCTGTGCGTGTTGTGGTGTGCCAGGAGTGTGCAGGTTCAACATATGTCTTTGTAGGGCCATGTATGGATGCGTATGTACAGGGACGTGAACCAGCCACATGTGATTCCTCTCATGTGTGAGACACATCGATGGTGTATGTGTTGGCAAGCATGCTGGGCAAATGCATGTGTGGGTGCGCACATGTGAAAATTATGTATATGTACTGTGGAATGGTTGTGGTGTCACACATGGATGTAGGTTCCTGCTGCATGTATCTGCACTGTGTACATGTGCATGTGTGTGTATGTGACAAGTGGGCAACTGTGATGCAACATGGATGCATGTGACATTGACATGTAGGAGGCTGATTGCCAGATGTGACATGGATGTGACATTGTCACTGCAATGGTGGAGATGTTCAGATGCATGTCAGTCTGGTGGCGTGTGTGCATGTGTTATGCACTCCCTGTGTTGCATGTGACGTCAGGCTCACCTTCGGCTGCTCGTGCTGATGTAAGTGTATAGATGGTGCTGCCTGGTGCGATATTCCTGTTGATTTGCTCATGTGTGTGAGTTGAAATTACATGTGTGTTGGGGAGTGTGATGCCTTGTCTGAAGTTTGACACTGCCACTCATGTACAACTGTCATGTGTGTATCAGTCCATTGTACAGTGCCCTGATGCCTGTGTCCTATCTCTCTGTGTCTGCAGTGTCAACTGATGAAGAGGGCAGAGAGGGTGCTGTGGAGCATGGTGGCAGGGATCGCACCACCAGCCGGAGATGCAAGGCCCGTCTCCCCTCCCAGGTTGTCATCTCGTCGGGGAGTGAGGAGTCTGGTGCCGCGTCCCAGGCCGCAGCTGCCAAGGGTAGGTCCAAGAGGCGGAGGTCGGAGGTGGACTCCTCGGCAGCAGAAGGGGCAGCTGAGATCCCACAGGGTCCGACGGAGGAAGATGGCACTGTAAGGATATTTGGCGTGTTACAGTACAGAGTACAGCAATACTGCACAAGTAGCACATTTTTTTTTGCAGCACCACCACAAGGGTGCGGTGCATTGCTATATGGGTTGCCAGATTAACAAGGAAAGACAGGCTATTCAGTCAAAAACGATTTTAACATATAAGATGCAAATCTATTTTTACAGTTAAAAGCACACGTGCTCATTTAAAAATGCACACTATTTTTCACCTGAAATGCCTATATTGCTAGAGACACATTTGAAAATTAACAGCTAACCTATTAACAATTAACCTGACTAATAAAACCTTATTTAACATAACCCAATAATAAAATGTGTTCTCCACTGCAGAATTAGGCATACTCTGAAAACCATTTAAATGCGTGTGCAGATTTTTTTTCTTCTCTTCTCTGCCTGATTCTCCCGGTTTTTGTGCACAGTAACTGCAGGAAGAAGGAAGTCAGATTTGCAACAATTGCAAATGTATAAGCGAAGCTATTGTTGAAGAGTAGGAGGATGAGAGATGATGGATTTCATTGGGACACGTCATACAGAGGGCTGAGAGGAAAGTTTTAGTGGGCAGTATCAGGGAAAAAGACAGGCAGACATCTTTCTGCACTATTGGGGAGAAGACCTGGCTGTGGGGCTCCTGACTGAATGCAGATTCCTGTGTCCTGCTGCAGTCGAGATTGGGGAGAGCTGAAAGAAGGACCTTTCCACTGGCTGAGGCATTCCTATCTGCAAAAGCTGAGAATTCCAGGCAATGACCCCGGTTTGAGAAGGCAAGCGTTCCTTTTTGCTGGAGTTAATCCAAGAGAGCCACATTCACAAAGAGAACAACTAAAAAGATAAGGTAATGAGAAGTGTGGGAGCTGAGTGTGTACGGTAATATGCAGTCAGTGTAGGATTCCTGTGCGTGTCTTAATCAAGTGCTAATGTTGCAATTTGAGTTCTGTTCTCCGCCACTATCTTTGCAGAGTGTCACAGACAATGCTTTGACTGTACCATTTTATTTCTGTAAAGAATGAGATCGTTTTTAAATACAACTTTTATAATACAGAAAAATATTTGAAAACAGACGGGTGATGTTTATTGTTTACCATTACAATGCTGATGATGTGGGGAGATTTTTAAACAGTGCAATGGTCATTTTAAGACAGATGTGTGCATGTCAAAATCAGTATGAATAATTGTGAGTGACTGTAGCATAGCTTGTTGGAGGTACATGAGCCAACGGGAAGAGAGACTCTCTGAACATAGCTCCCTACCGTATATAAGGTAGTGGAAATTACCACAAGACTACCACATATAGCTCTCTGTCGTAAATAAGTCAGTGAGTTCGCCCATGGTGGCACACCAACACTATCACTGGAAAATGTGGTATTCCTAGAATGCAGGTCTGAGGTCTCTCTAGTGATCACACGAAAAATCTAAGCAAAGATAAGGGATTCTGGACATTGGGGCCACAAATAAAACAAGGGAATTATGCTCACCAAAATACCACCAACCACGTATACCAAATATGCAGGTCTGGGTGCTGAAATAATGCATGTCCATTGTATTATTGTTGCACATGGCCAAATCTGAATACAAAGAGTGATTATTGCTAAGTTATTTTTCGGCGGTAATAAAATACCGTCAGGCCCCAAATCTCCACAAAATACCCTACATATTTATGGTGCGTTGCAGGCCGGGAAAGTGATCTTAGAGTACCTACTGGGCGTGGCAAGCGTGTCTCACACTGCCATTTGCACATTAAAGGGAACCCATTTTATAATAGCAGAGTGCCACTAAAAACGAATTTCAGAATGTCACAAAGGGAAACCACATTCTCAGATCTAGTGCAATATTTAGAGGCAAAGTTATTTGCACATGGGAATTGGTCTTCGAAGAGCACGTTAGAATGGAGTAACCGCATCCAGGGTGAGGTGCAGAAAGAAAAACTAGACAATATTTTTGCAGAAGGCAGCATAATTCAGGTCTGCCTTACAAGATTATTGAATGCAGCCGATAAAAATGCAGAGAAAGACTGTTTAATACGGCTATGCGGCAAAATATGGTTTATTTTAAACAAGTCCCTGCGAATGCAAGAAAATGATACTCAGCTAATTAACAGGTTAAAGACTGAATTAGAGGGGGCAAGTAAAAATCAGGAAATGTTGAGAGCAGAATTGGATGTATGCCAAAAAGACATGCAATTAAAATGCAGAGACTTTGATACTCAGTTATCCAAAAGCAAGAAACAATTTGAAGATAGTGAGCAAGAATTGACACACTTAAAAGCCTTAGTGGATCACATTAGGCAGGATAAAGATGAGGTTGTTTCAGAAATGCAGATTTTACAAAAAGAACATTGTGAAAAAGAAGGTGATCTCCAGAGTGCAGAACAAGAAATGATTAAAATGATTCAAGAAAGAGACAAAAGAAATAAAGAGTTCAATGAATGCCAAATGCAAATGTGCGACATGCAGGAGGCGATTAATAAAATGAGCGATGAAAATAATTATTTGCAGAATGAAGCAACCAGACTCCTTAAAAAGTGTAAGGACTTAGAACAGCAAATGTGCATTCCCAGGTCCCAAGAGAGGCGGCAGGGTACCACATTCAATGGAGTGGAGGTGAATTCTAGCTCTGCCCAAAGAGCTTGTGCCCCAGTGACTGGGCCGGTGACTGAACTTGGTTGCAGCGCCCTTGGGGGATTTGATACTCCCATTGGGGGCAGTCACCAATCTCATACACCTGAAAACAGGATTGACTCACAAAATAGTGCAATTCCATGCATTGCAACAAGTAGCCCCATAAAAATAATGAAATCCATTAAAGCCCTGATCAAACCATTTAAAAAGGGAGGTGAATGCTGCATTGAGGATCACTTAGAAGCGGTGCATGACATTTTTAAAGCACTCCAGATACCTAAGGAACAGTACAGACAATATTTTCATTTAACTTTAGATGCCCCGACGGCCAGCATCATAAGGGGATTAAATGAACAGCAGAATATGACATGGCTGGAGTTTGAAAAAGAAATTAGGCGTCATTTTTCTCCTTTTCAGTCATTGCAGGAGGCAAAGAAAGTCGCGTACACAATTACTGCTGGACCTAATACATCCCCTCGCCAATTTTTACAAGACTTAAAAAGAGCATTCTCTCGCTTTGATGTATCTTTTGACTCAAATTCCAATGAGTTTAAAACCGCATACTTCTATGGGCTACAGAAAGACATCATATCCCAATTGGTCCGTGAATTTGACCGTGACAAGTCCCTTGAATGGATTGTACATCAAAGCACAAAGCTATATGAGGTACTCTATTGTCAGGGTAGAGAAAGTGATAAAATGAAAGATACCAGGCCTAAATCTAAAGAACCCTCAGCCACAGTAATGGAAATCAGGTCAGCCAAAATGTCCCTTGAGTCTGCTCAAAGCCAAGGTAAAAATAATGTGACACCTGAACAAAGGGGTAATCAACAAAGATCGCCATTTCCTGTACCAATGTTCCAAACACATGATCCTAGTAATAGAGAGAGCTACATCAGCCCTAGGTACTTAGGGGATAGACCCCGGGTAAGATACCGGTCTGATATGGCAGGTATGAACAATAACCAGAGACAAAATCAAGATCAAAGAAATGATGGTCCCTACCAGTCATTGGGGACACAGAGCAGATTTGATCCCAGCACCATGATATATGGTAATCAGGATAGGCCCCGATATGTGGATCGATTTACTGATAATGGAAATCAACATAGGGGCCAGTACCCACAATCTGAGAGACAGGACATGAGGCAAAACGTGAACTACAGTCCACGCCAGTACGATGATTCCCCACCAAGGGACTATAATCAAAGGATGGGTGCAACCCGCTCCCCTCCACAAATGAATCAAGAGTTCAGAAACCATCCCAACCGGTATCAATCACCTGAGAGGTATCAGAATAGATCCAATCAGGGGGAAAACAACCAATATCGACCTAGGCCACAGAAAGAGGATCCTAGAGAGATGGAAAGGTTCCAGTGCCTTGAGGCCCAAGTGAAAATGTTAGCTGAGCAAATAGGAAAGCTCTATACAGCGCAAAAACAACCTTCCAAAGAGGGGGCTGATGGCCATAGCAATGACCGGGGGGCTTCCGAAAAGTGACTAAGTACTCATGATAACTGCAGTGCCAAAATGACAGATTGCTCTGATATAATTTTGCATAACGACTCTGAGATGCCTAATGGATTAAAAATGAAAGTACCAGTAAATGAAATTGTGACAGAAAGTGCAAATACTTCTAAAAAAGAGGTACGGTTTAACTTAGAGCTAAATAAAACAGTAAAGATTTGCACAAATGAAAAAGAAACATTAGGAATTCCAAAAGAACAAAGGAACAGATTTAAGAAAAATGACTCATGCATGGGGAATACCAGTGAACAGGGAGTAAGTGGGGATGCCATAGCTCCTTCCCTGGGCAAGCAAAACAATGACCAAACACAGACAGAAAAAGGAAATACTCACAAGGAGGGTACAAGTCAATCACCTGAAGAATTCTTTGAGCCACATATTTTTGAAGAGGCTGAAAGGGCTGGTATTACACTAAATGATCACAAATGCACAGAATTAAAAAATGACAAATTGCTGAATGATGTTGTTACACATGTTCAGTTGGAGGATTGTAATGTGGTCTCTGATGCTATCCAGATGAATGGGCGAACAGTGGCCACACTCCAAAAAACCTCTGATCATGGAGAAATGCATAAAGTCTCTCGCGCAGAAATGGGTGAAAAGGAGGGAAAAATGTCTTTTCATTTACCAATGTGCTTAGCCAAAAGTGAAAAAGACCTGAGAAAGGTGAGCCCTGAAATCAGTAAGAATTCACATTTCTTATGTGTATTAGAGGAAGTTGAGGACAGATATTATGCACCCATCACTGTAGAAGAAAAATGCCACACCTTCGCTATGATTGACACTGGCGCACAGGCCACAATTATGTCCAAGGAGCTGGTAAAGAGTATCAATGAAGGGAGGCCTCCACAGAGTCAGATCACAGTGAAGGAAAATCAAGGCCCAGTGCATAACTTTAATGGGGAGGAGGTGCCCATCATAGGTGTAACTGAGGTTGACATAAAAATAGGAAAGCACAGAATGAAACAAGAGGTATTGATCACATCTATTTGTGAAATTCCATTTCTGATGGGGACAGATTGCCTGAAAAGATTGTCTCCTCTCATAGATGGGGTGAATGGAGTGCTGTGGTCCTTAACCAAAAAACCTTTGAGGCCTAAGAAACTAAAATCACAAAACAGCAATATAAATGAATGTCACACCGTTGCCAAAACAAATGATGCTGTGGAGGTATATCTCCAGAATAGCTGCATACCTAGTGTCACTGTTATATTAATGTGTCAAGACAAAGATCAGAGCGACAATGAAAAACTACCTGTACAAATATACTTGGACCCAAGGAAAGATTGGCAGACTGCTATAGATGAGCACACATTACGTTTCTATTTAAAAGAGAATACATGCAAACAGAATACTGTTCCTAAAACAGATTCAGAAAAACACATTACCACTCTGGCAGAAATACACATGGAAGATGAGCAACCATGGGTTCACGTTGGTATAAATGATTATCTTAAAACAATAAAAGCCACTTTAGCGCTTGAACATGAAAGGAGTTTCATTAATGAGAAATTGTTGCAAAAAATTATGGAGAGGGAAGAAATCCCGAAATTTAGGATTAAAAACCAATATGTTTCTGGGTTGGACAGTCCAGACTTTGAAAACCGAATTACAGGCAGATGCATGCTTAAAATTAGCATTGGGCAGAAAACAATTTACCATAATGTATGGATAGTGAGTGGAGCACAAAATGAATTTTACATGGGCAATGACATCATGCACAGAATGTGTATGGTGTTAGATTTCCTTAATCAAAAAATATGGTCACGCCTAGGTGGGCCGGCATCTGAATTTGAAGACAAAAGAAAGGCTTATCATTGTGCACAACTGGTTCCTTATGCAGTCGAATTACAAATGAGGAAAAATACTATTATTCCTGCATTTACAAAACAGTTTGCAATAACACTGAAATGCAAAAATGGACAGCAGATGAAAGGCTCCGATGCATTTGTATGCCTGAATGAATCCATAAAACAGCAAGGCCTGGATTATGAATACATTCCATTGGTAGACATTGGTGAGGGATCTGTAAAAATCATGGTAAATAATAAAGGTTGTCAGGATATTCATTTAGAGGAAAACTCCCCATTAGGAATGGCCATACAAAAATCACATTATACGGCAGATTTAAATAACATGGTGATTGGGAATATTCCTGAAAAATATGTAGATGCCAAGGGCGAGTTGCCAGAACACCTGGACTCTCAGCCCAAAGGAATATTTAAAATTCATTCTGTGTATCCTTATGATTCAAATGAGACAGTGTGCTGCCATCAAGAGGATTGCATAATATTTAATTTAAATGAAAATGAAACAGGAAATCAGCCCATTGAAGTGGAAGCTGATATGCCAAAATATTTAAAAGTGGCAGCTCTACAAAAAGACACAGCCACACAGTTAGAGGAAAGCGCTGAGATTCCTTTACCAGAAGAGTTTCCAGAATTTTCCAGAATGGTAGAAGAGCAGATCTCCTTAGCGGATGCATGTGACAGCGATGGGGATCGAAACAACCTGAGGGAAATATTTATGGAGTTTAAGGATGTATTTGCAAAAGATGCTTATGATTGTGGTTTAACTGATTTATGTGGCCACACTACCAGAAGGTTGTAGTAGAAATCCAGTGTTTGTACGCCAGTATAGACTACCGCTGGCATGTTTAGAATCATTGGCAGAGATTATTAAAAATTTGGAATCACAGGGAATAATCAGGCCCATTCATAGCACATCCAATACGCCTATTTTAGGTGTGTTAAAGCCAAATGGTCAATGGCGGCTGTGTGCAGACTTAAGAGAGTTAAATAAAAGAGTACCAGTATCTAGATGGCCACTACCATTCATTGATCAGGGCCTAGCTCAGATACATGGTTCAAATGTATTTACCACATTAGATCTCACATCTGGATATTGGTGTGTGCCATTGGCAGAGGAGATACAACACTTATTTTCCTTTACATTTGACAGGACTCAATATGCCTGGCTTAGAGCTCCGTTCGGGTACATCAATAGTGGGAGTGAATTTGGCATATTTTTGAGAAAGGCCATGCCGGATGCAGCGGAAAGAGGAACAATAGTTTATGTGGATGATGTCCTGATAAAAAATGAAAACCTTAAAAGCCATTTTGATGAAATAAGACATGTGCTTGGCCAATTGCAGAAAGCAGGCGCCAAAGTGTCTTTGCAAAAAGCACAATGGTGCAAGAAAAAAGTGAACTTTCTAGGGCATGAAGTGACTGAACATGGGCTAAATCCACAAAGGAAGAAAATAGAGGCCATACAAAGATTAAAAGATCCTAAAAATGTGAAGGGAGTAAAAAGTTTATTAGGGATGACAGGCTATAACAGAAAGTTCATTGAGAATTATGCAGAAATCACTCAACCATTGACTAAACTGCTTAAACTAAATACTCCCTGGAGATGGGAAAGAGAGCAGTCTGATGCAGTGGCTAGATTGAAGGAATGTCTTGTAAAGGCACCATGTTTAGCATACCCCATAAAGGACAGGGATTTCTTTATAGAAATAGGCTTTTCTGAACATTGTATGTCAGCAGTGTTATCACAAAAACACGATTCAAATCCCAAAACCATTGCATATGCAAGTAAGGCATTTTCCCAAGTTGAAATGAAATTTAATGAATGTGAGAAGGCCCTATTAACCACTGTGTGGGCGCTACAACATTTTCGCCCCATTGTTCAGGGAGAAAAGGTGATTATTGAAACAAATCATCAACCTTTGCAATTTTTAGAGAGTAAAAGAATTAGATCAGGCAATCTAGCGCAATCCAGAATCACTTCATGGACGCTGGCATTACAAGGTTTTCCCGTAGAAGTGAGATATGGACAAAATAAAAAGAGCCCAATTGCTCAAGGGTTAGCTGACTTACATGACTGTGCAGCTGAACAAATACCAAATGAAATGGAAGTGGAAACTAGTTTGCAGGAATTTGAACAATCACCACACAAAGCTTTTGATGAAAAAACATGCAAGGATTTGCCAACTGTATATGTGGATGGTTGTGCTTTTCACATTGAAAATGACAGTAATAAACAATTAGTGGCAGGAATAGGAAATGTCTGGTTGAAATGTGAAGGCGTTCCTAGTATAGGGATGAGGATTGGAGATAAGAGCAGTCAGGTGGCGGAATTGGCAGCCATCTATAAAGCAATTGCTACTGCAGTTGATAAAAAGTTCAGTGAAATTGTCCTGGTGACTGATTCTGACTATGCACGGAATAGCTTTGTGGAGTATTTGCCTGGTTGGAAAGCAAGAGGCATGGTTACATACAACAAAAAGCCACTTAAACATGGAAAAATGATACAAGCCATAGACAAATTGGTGTCAGAAAATAATTTAACAATATACTGGAGAAAAATTTGTGGGCATTTAAAAACACCAGGAGAGGATAAGGAGGGAAATGATAAGGCAGACCATCTGGCTAAGATTGGGGCTGTGATGGTAGAATTGCTACATATTGATTATTTAATGGGTGAAATACAAATTGATGCAGTGACACGTTCTAAAGCACCAAAGGAGATAGATCAACCGGTGGTGCAGTGGAGTCATGACACGCCAGACCGAGATTTGATTGAGGCACAAAAGAATGATCAAATTTTGGGAATCTATTATAATCATTTGATAGATCCTGAACAAAATCCTTTAACAGAAAAAGATTGCATGGGAAAAGAAGAGTTGAGGGTGTTATTAAAGAACAAAACACGAATCAGATTACAGGATGGACTCATGATTAGAGAGTCCATAACAGGACAAATACAGTGGGTAGTACCCCTTTCATTCAGAGGACTAATGCTACACCATGCACATGATGCCATAACTGCAGGCCATAGAGGTTCACAAAAAACATTAGAAATACTAAAAGATTATGCTTACTGGCCTCATATGTCCCAAGATGTGGAATTATATACTAGAGGATGTCTAGTATGCGCCCAATTTAAACCTGCTTCACCAATGCATAGAGCACCATTGATGAAAAGAGGCCTAACTCTCCCATGGTCAGATTTGCAAATAGACTATGTAGGTCCTTTAAAAAGGTCGAGCAGGGGACACCGTTATATTTTGAGTGTGGTATGTTTGATGTCGAAGTGGATTGAGTGCATCCCTGCACCAGATTGTAGTGCGCAAACAGCAGCCACATTACTGGTGAACCATGTGTTCTCAAGGTTTGGGTTGCCACAAAGAATTGAGTCAGACAGAGGAAGTCATTTCACAAGTAGTCTAATGAGTAAGGTATGGCAAATACTAGGTGTGAAAAGGAAACTACATATCGCATATCGGGCGGCGTCTTCAGGTACAGTTGAAAGAAGCAATAGGTCTGTTGTGGATATTTTAAAGAGATTTGTGGCAGAAGCAGGTTCCAGCTGGGATTTACGTTTACCGTTGGTTCTGATGGCAATCAGGTCGACTCCTGCCAAAGCAACAGGTGTTAGCCCCCATGAGGTCTTGACAGGTAGGAAAATGGTGTTACCACAACACCTACTATACAGAACACATGAGCAAACTCTAGTGAGTGCATCCACGGTTCATGAATATATTGATGAACTGAGGAGGCATTTGCAACATGCATTTGCTTTTGTGCAGAGAAATCTGGAAAGGGCTGCTGACAGTGCTAAGTCATATTATGACAAAAAGACATCAGTAAAGGAATACAATGTAGGGGATCAGGTGTACAAGTTTCATTTTGGAAAAAGTAAACAGAAAAATTCTAAATTTCTAGCAGCCTGGCAGGGGCCATTTTGAATTATAGATAAGGTTTCTCCTGTAGTGTATAAAATTTTGAAAAATGAAGGTGAAACAGCAATAGAGCAGTTTGTCCATGTAAATCAAATCAAACCATGCCATCCCAGACATGAGATCAGGCGGCTTGAGCATGTAGAAACAGATAAAATCACTTGAACACAAAAAGAGAAAATAAATGGGTACAATCAGGAGGCAGTGACAAAGAAGTTAAAAAGTTGATTGTTATGATGGCACATAAACACTGTAGTATATGTAAAATATAATATAAAATAAATATAAATAAATAAATAAATAAATGCACATATAATGGAAGCTCATGGTTGGTGTGCAGAGAGAAAGTGTATTAAATATTGAATGCTGTTTTATATGTGTTTGTTTTCTTTTAACTTGTGTTTAATTTCAGAAGAAAGAAAAAAAAAAACGAAATATTTTTACCAAGCATGTTTTATTTTTGGCAAAAGGATGAAGTTAGTATTGTGCTATGTACTTAATCTGTTTATTTTCTATTTTGATTTAGACAATTAACATTATTTGGTCGGAGGTTCCGGGATCAGAGGCCACGGGAGACGATGGAGTCCTGGAGTCCCCTGGATGAAGACCAAAAGATGCCTGCCTCCAGGTGGAGGTGAAGACAAAATAACCGGAATGCCAAAAGAGATGACTACTGTGGATTCAAGATTGCCAAGATGAAAGAGTACTCGAATGAACCGAATAACATTGCTGGTCGGGACATACCCAAAGAGACAAAACAAAAGTTCCGGCATATGAAGTTCCACGTATTTATTATTTTAATTATTTATTTTAATTTGTTTTATTACTTATTTGTTTTAGTTAGTTGTTTTATTTCATTGTTTTTAATTGACTTGGAAAATTTAAACTTAAAGTAATGCCAATTCCACTGAGAAGGCAAATGTGGAACATTTTATGAACTGATGGACCCAGATGAAATGTTGATTGCAAATTTTCATTGATGCACATGAATATTCATTTGTTGGATTGCTATATTGTATAAAAAATAGAACAAGTTGTTTTTAGGAATTGGCTTGGATTATAGCCAAGTTCTAAAAACAAAAGGAGGGTATATGTAAGGATATTTGGCGTGTTACAGTACAGAGTACAGCAATACTGCACAAGTAGCACATTTTTTTTTGCAGCACCACCACAAGGGTGCGGTGCATTGCTATATGGGTTGCCAGATTAACAAGGAAAGACAGGCTATTCAGTCAAAAACGATTTTAACATATAAGATGCAAATCTATTTTTACAGTTAAAAGCACACGTGCTCATTTAAAAATGCACACTATTTTTCACCTGAAATGCCTATATTGCTAGAGACACATTTGAAAATTAACAGCTAACCTATTAACAATTAACCTGACTAATAAAACCTTATTTAACATAACCCAATAATAAAATGTGTTCTCCACTGCAGAATTAGGCATACTCTGAAAACCATTTAAATGCGTGTGCAGATTTTTTTTCTTCTCTTCTCTGCCTGATTCTCCGTGTTTTTGTGCACAGTAACTGCAGGAAGAAGGAAGTCAGATTTGCAACAATTGCAAATGTATAAGCGAAGCTATTGTTGAAGAGTAGGAGGATGAGAGATGATGGATTTCATTGGGACACGTCATACAGAGGGCTGAGAGGAAAGTTTTAGTGGGCAGTATCAGGGAAAAAGACAGGCAGACATCTTTCTGCACTATTGGGGAGAAGACCTGGCTGTGGGGCTCCTGACTGAATGCAGATTCCTGTGTCCTGCTGCAGTCGAGATTGGGGAGAGCTGAAAGAAGGACCTTTCCACTGGCTGAGGCATTCCTATCTGCAAAAGCTGAGAATTCCAGGCAATGACCCCGGTTTGAGAAGGCAAGCGTTCCTTTTTGCTGGAGTTAATCCAAGAGAGCCACATTCACAAAGAGAACAACTAAAAAGATAAGGTAATGAGAAGTGTGGGAGCTGAGTGTGTACGGTAATATGCAGTCAGTGTAGGATTCCTGTGCGTGTCTTAATCAAGTGCTAATGTTGCAATTTGAGTTCTGTTCTCCACCACTATCTTTGCAGAGTGTCACAGACAATGCTTTGACTGTACCATTTTATTTCTGTAAAGAATGAGATCGTTTTTAAATACAACTTTTATAATACAGAAAATTATTTGAAAACAGACGGGTGATGTTTATTGTTTACCATTACAATGCTGATGATGTGGGGAGATTTTTAAACAGTGCAATGGTCATTTTAAGACAGATGTGTGCATGTCAAAATCAGTATGAATAATTGTGAGTGACTGTAGCATAGCTTGTTGGAGGTACATGAGCCAACGGGAAGAGAGACTCTCTGAACATAGCTCCCTACCGTATATAAGGTAGTGGAAATTACCACAAGACTACCACATATAGCTCTCTGTCGTAAATAAGTCAGTGAGTTCGCCCATGGTGGCACACCAACACTATCACTGGAAAATGTGGTATTCCTAGAATGCAGGTCTGAGGTCTCTCTAGTGATCACACGAAAAATCTAAGCAAAGATAAGGGATTCTGGACATTGGGGCCACAAATAAAACAAGGGAATTATGCTCACCAAAATACCACCAACCACGTATACCAAATATGCAGGTCTGGGTGCTGAAATAATGCATGTCCATTGTATTATTGTTGCACATGGCCAAATCTGAATACAAAGAGTGATTATTGCTAAGTTATTTTTCGGCGGTAATAAAATACTGTCAGGCCCCAAATCTCCACAAAATACCCTACAGCACGGAGTCATCCTGGTTTGTGAGGGGTTTGGTGGAGGAGGAGGCCGTGCAAGGGACACACACGGGGTCTGGAGGTGGGGATTCCACTGGTGCTAGTGGTGCAGTGCAGGGGCAGGGACAGGAGGCAGCACAGGCTGCTGCAGAGGTGCCTGTGTGCAATCCTGTCCCCGATCCTGTGACTGCATCATCCCGCACCAGCAGGGATGCCTACGTCCAGACCCGTTTTCAGGGAGAGGATGAGCGCACAACAACTGGCCTTCCTCTCCCTGCGGACATGGCATCCGGGACCGGGTTGAGCCTGTCCTAGCTGGGATAGCGTTGCGTCAACGGAGCATGCAAGGTGACCTGCAGTGTTTTCGTGAAGACACTGCAGGTCATCTCGGATGCATCGTTGACTGCGTTGACCTACTGGGACGGGTCACCAGGGCTGGATTCCTCCATATGCAGGACCTTCTTCCGACCCCCTCCTCACCTGAACCCCCTATGTGTCAGTCGTCCTCCATGCCATCTTTCCACCCATGTATCAACTGGGTACCCTTTGGAGCTGCCTCTGACCCAGCGGCCAGGCTGGTGGAGGACACATCCCTGTCACAGTCAGGAGTCGGACGTCCAGCAGGGGTGGCCACCACAACAACTGCACCCCAGCTGGAGGAGGACGTGCAGGCAGCAAGAGCCAGGGCACAGGGACAGCAGCAGCAGCAACAAGGTGGGAGCCATGATGGCTCTGGGCCTTCAACATCTGAGAGGCAGGCATCGGCCAGAGGGCAGGAGGACCCAGGATTGGAAGTGTCTTCCGTGTGGCAGCGGTTGGGCTAGGCCATAGATGCGGAGCAGCGGCGGGCAGAAGAGGCACGGCTCACAATGGTCAGGGCGGAGAACTCCATGCGGAGAGCACTGACGCGGGCCGAGTGCCTCGAGGCAATTCGCAGGGTCAACATGGCATCGTCCCTGCGAAACCTTGGGGCATGGAAGAGGACCGCCTCCAGGACATTCAGCAGGAGTTTGATGATGCCCTGGCCCGGGAAATCGGAAAGTGAGCCGTCAGACTAGCCCGCCGCCATTGTATATAGTTTTTAGTGTTAGGTTTCATTTTCGTTTTCCTATGATTTGGGGTGTTTGGACTATGCCCCAGACATTTGTATATAGTTCTTTTCTTAGGTAGTTTTTTGGATAGGTTTCATTTCTTTCGTTGGGCTCATGGACCCTGGATGAACTCGGTGTACATAGTTGAACAGTGGATCATGTGAGGATTTTATTTTATTTATCACCATGGATCAATGGATTTTTCAATTTACGTTTCCTTTGGATTTCATTTGGTGGACCGTGAGATTGGACACATGTTTTTTTTTCATTACTTTGGATTGGTTCTTCATATGTTTTTTATTATGTTTCGGACATACATTTCATTTCATTGTTTGAAATATGTTTTATGCTTTCATTTCATTTAATTCATTTTGTTCATAATACATTTTTGTTTCTTACTTCCATGTGTGGTATTCGCTCATTGGGTTACTGCATGTGAAAAAGTGGATTTAGACAATCACTTTCACCCAGTGTGTGTGTGTGAGGGACATGTTTTGATGAACATAGTTGACTTTCGGTTTGTGTCATGGAATAGCCATTTCAGTGTGGGGTGGATTGGGACTCGATTGCCTCTCAAGACTAGGGTGGTGTGCTGTGGGATTTTGGTGCACATGAGGCCCATGATTGTGCATCTTTTTGACGTTTTGGGGGGACATGAGTCGGGGCCTGCTGGCAGGTGCCCCTCAATGCTGGGTGGGTGGGGTGCTGAGGGACATGAGTCGGGGCCTTCTGGCAGGTGCCTCTCAATGCAGGGTGGGTGGGGGTGCTGAGGGACATTAATCGGGTCCTGGTGGCAGGTGCCTCTCAATGCTGGGTGGGTGGGGGTGCTGAGGGACATGAGTCGGGGCCTGCTGGCAGGTGCCCCTCAATGCTGGGTGGGTGGGGGTGCTGAGGGACATGAGTTGGGGCCTGTTGGCAGGTGCCCCTCAATGCTGGGTGGGTGGGGGTGCTGAGGGACATGAGTCAGGCCTGGTGGCAGGTGCCCCTCAATGCTGGGTGGGTGGGGGTGCTGAGGGACATGAGTCGGGGCCTGCTGGCAGGTGCCCCTCAAAGCTGGGTGGGTGGGGGTGCTGAGGGACATGAGTCGGTGATCACTAGTGCAAGGTGACATGTGGGCTGGCTGGGGGGGCATGCCCATGGTGGATGGGCTGCCTGCGAGACATGACCAGGGGTGCAGGGTAGTCCCCTGTGGTGTGGGCTGCATGCAAAGGCTGGGGAGGGGGTCGAGGGCAAACCTGGGAGGACCCACACTGGCAATTCATGTGTGTAACACCCTGCGCACCCCACTGGATACACGTACCCCGCTCTGCAAGCGAATTCACGTGTGAAAGTTCCCGCGCACCCCTCAGAATACATGTACCCTGCTCAGACAGCGAGATCGCGTGGGAAAGTTCCCGCGCACTCTAGGAATACACGTACCCTGCTCGCCCAAGGCCTATCCCATGTGAAACTCCCCGCGCACCCCCGAAATGCATGTACCCCGCTTGCACAGGGCCAATCGCTTGTAGAACTTCCTGCACACCCCAGTAATACACATACCCTGCTCGCCCAAGTCCTATCGCGTGTGTAACTCCCTGCGCACCCCTCAGAATACACGTACCCCGCTCGTCCAAGGCCTATTGCATGTAGAACTTCCCGCGTACCCCCGAAATACACGTACCCCACTCGCACAGGGCCAATCGCATGTGAAACTTCCCGCGCACCCCCGAAATACACGTACCCCGCTCGCAAACTTCCCGTGCACCCCCGAAATACACGTACCGCACTCGCAAACTTCCCGCGCACCCCAGAAATACATGTACCCCACTCGCCCAAGACCAATCGCGTGTAGAACTTCCCACGCACCCCCGAAATACACGTACCCTGCACGCACAGGGCCAATCACGTGTAAAACTTCCTGCTCACCCCCGAAATAAACATACCCGGTCGCACAGGGCCAATCGCGTGTGAAACTTCCTGCGCAACCCCAAAATACACATATCCCGCTTGCAAACTTCCTGCGCACCCCCAAAATACACGTACCCCGCTCGCAAACTTCACGCGCACCCCCAAAATACACGTACCCCACTCGCACAGGGGCAATCGCGTGTTACACCTCCCACGCAGCGGGGTACGTGTATTCGGAGGGGTGCGCGGGGATTTTTACAAATGTTTTCATGTTTGGGGGGTTGTATGCTGGTCCACTGGCCTGTGCGCCATGTACGGGATTTGTGTGCTGTTCATGGCGCACGGGAAGGGGTCGGGGCGTAACTGGTGCTGCTGCAGGGTCGCTGCGCCACTCTGTGCCACGGCTGGTTATGGATGTTAAAATCCATGAATACGCTGTGCGCGGAAAAGGATTTTGGCGCACACGGCTCGCACAGACTGCCGCACGTGCACACTGTGTGCCAGCCGCGTGCATCACTTGTGCGCTGAATTCTATGAATTACCCCCTTAATTTGTTTTTTTGTCCGACGGGAGATTAGCTCAGCGAGATCCCATCTCTCATCGGAGTAAATAAAGGACAAAATATGTCAGCCACCATTAAAATGGAAAAGGGTCATGTTCCAAAATGGTCACTGTCAACTGAAAAGGGACCTAGTCCCTTTTCTATTTTAAAGGCAGCGGCTATTTTTTTTATCTTTTTGTTTTTTTCTCTGGTGTGGGCATTGAATGCACAATCACACCCAGGAAAGGCAGATCAAGATTGGTCCACCTGTTTTTCCTGGTTGCAAATGCCCTTTTCAGTCTTCACATACTGAGAAGAGGCCTTCTACACGGTCCACTCGCAGTCACTGGTTAAGCAATTGTACCACGGTTTAAAAATGTAGTTATTTAAAAAATATTTTAAAGAGTTTTACAAATCTTGAATAGTGTGCTAAGTGCATATCAACTCATATTAGGATTCGTTAAAAATATGTTTAAAACTATTGCTCTTCAGAATTTTTTCAGGTTCACATTTAAAGTTAAAAAAGTAAATACTTATTTTAGAAAGGAGCTACTGAAAATGTTACTAATGTTTAAAAATATTTTTTAAAGGTACAATGTTAAATTAGTTGAAACGATTGTAAAATGATTTTCCAAATTAAAGAATAGATTAAATGCTACAGGGCTTAAATAGGTCAAAAATTCTAAAGCTCTGCACAAATATTAATAGTTGTATTTTGTTGGAACATGCCAGAAATGTGTATGGCTATTCTACGTCATAAGATATTTAAAACTTTTTTTTTAAAATAGAGTACTTTGTTTAAAATGCATTTTAAACACAAAAGTGTTTGTTACATTTCAGAGCTAAGCAGGAGTGACAATCAAGTGCTAACCGTTGAATGGAAATATTTTACAACTTGAAAAAGTAAAACAAAGTTATTACTTTAAACAAAAAACGACTTGCGCCTGTTTAAAAAGCTTACCTTAAGATCGTCTGAAGTAGCTTAGTTAATGATTTCAGTTTTTAAAAGAAAAGTATAATGAAAGCAAACGATCCATGAAGACAAGCACAATATCTAGTTGAAGCCCAAAGTCACTGTTATTAGGCTCTGTACCTTTTTTTAACCAATTTATTCCGAATTTTCCAAAACAAGAATACACACAAGAACATCAATAAACCAATAGATTTCATACCCCATCCCTCCAAAAGTACAAACGTCCAAGAACCAACAAACCCCCATGAACATGTATCTACAACATGAAGAACAGATCAACAGAGAAGTAAGATAATGGACAAATAAAAATAAATAAAACATATCTCCCCTCCACCCCTGATAATCAAGTACATCGTAGCTTCAACTTCTGCAAACACCTGCAGTCACACAATTTCATTACTATATGACTGTGACATTTATATATGAAATAAAAGAAGATTTTTAGTTATTTTAGCAGCCACCCACGCCCAGAGAAATATGTTTAAGCCTGGTCTAATCTCAAAAAAGTCACCCACATTTTCTGAAACGACGACTCCTTCTTCTGCATTGAGTAAACCACTGTTTCAATTTTACAGATGTGATATATGTCCTCTATCCATATGTCACATTTCATTATATTTTTCGATTTCAGTCCCTCAAAATGAGTCTTTTTGCCACAGAGGCGCCTCTCAAAGTCTAAGTTACCTGCTGCTGAAGCAGATCCTCTACTAAAGTGGTTTGTCCTAGGAAATGTGTCTCCGTTAGGCTCTGTACAGTGACCTCAAAGGGTGGGGTGCTGGAAGTTGGCACAAATTGCATGGGTGGTAGGGCAATAAATGAGTAGCTGTTTGTAAAGGTTTAATGGCTCTCGTTCATGGAAAGAGGCAGGAACTGAATGTGCAGAGCAATCTGCTCCTGAACCTTTGCACACAAGTCCCCTAATCCGTTGTGGGGCTTGCATTCAGGATCAGGGACTAGCTGGAAGAAAAAAAAGAGCTTGCAGACAGCCAGTCCCTCCCTGTCTGCATATATACGCTTTAGACTGAAAGTCCTGTCATTGTCGCTGCAAGTGCATTTTCGACATTTCAGGCACTGCTGCATGAACCTGTCTAATTCAGACTTAGCGAGGTAGGCTTGGAACTAAGAGGAGTTGTCAATTTGAAGAAATGCAAACATACAGTCGATATGAGCAAAGGACAATTGCAACCATCCACTTTAGGATTCTCTTATCATTCCCAAAACAGCTGAATTGGACAACTGTGGTGCGGCTCAATTGTCCACATATCTGGATTAGGCATCTGGGAGTCCCTTTTTTATTTACAGCATTTTTAGCAGATTCACAATTCCTCATCTGACCCGACATATTGAGGCACTCTTCATACGCCACCTGGGATCTGCTCTCACATGATGGAATTTTGCTCAAGCTAGTCATGTTGGAAATAACAATTGTGTGGAACCCCGTCCCTCTGTCTGGTGGAAGTATTTTCAGCTGTGCTGTTGACAGAGCCTTTTGAGTGCCTGGAGTTTCTTTGCCATTTTGTGTGCGTTTTACTGAGGGCATCTGAAGACCTAATATGCCATATGGTCAGCACAAAGTGAGTGCTTCGGATATCACCTTGAAACAGCTCCTGCTTGCAAAAGAAATGCGAATTGTTTACATTACCCTTACAGGCCCTGGATTGTGAAGCTGCTGGGAAGACCCGTAGTGGGTCATTTTTATTAAAATAAAATGCAAATTACATGCAGGGGAGAACCAATATCTACCAGCTGGAGTGCACACATGAAGAGTAAAATCAACATTGCCTTAATTCTTCACTTTTATTCTCTGTCTTGTAAACAAAAGAAAATTCTGCCGGGAAATTGCACTTTGAAGGTGGCATTTACTAATGGACTGTTATGTGACCTGCTTTTAGTAGTTGCTAAATGGTGCTAGATACCTTGGAGATACTTTTGTTGTGTGCCTGCATTAAAATCACATGCAGTCATAAAATTAAGTGAGCTTACAAGGCAGAGGAGGAAAGCACGGCAGAGATGTTAACTCCGCTTCGTACCCCTTCTTCTCCTTTTATGGCTTTCAAAAATAGGATTCCATACATAAGATAGGAACTCAGGAATCCAATTATACACAAGAAAGAGTGCTGCTACTGCAAACACAAATTCTCGTCAAGTTACAAAGCAGATCTTTTACAATTCACTATATCAACAAATATGATTTTTCATGTGATCCTACTCAAATTAATAAACTTGTTTCTCAATCAATCAATTATGTTTGCTGCAGATAAAACAAATCATATCCATGAAAAGAGTTATAAAACAATTTCAACATAAAGACAGAGTAAGCCAAATACACAAATTGGAATGTACATAGCAATTTACAATATACCTTAGTACTTTCTTCTATACAATGCTTGTATTAACTAAGTCAGCAAGGACCATGCAATAGGTAGTGAAGCTGCCCACAATAAAAACAGTACAGCCGGACGGCAAAGTCTAAAACCAAATTCAATGAGAATGGGCTTCAATCTGTATGTGCAAATGTCCGCATAGACAGAACAAAAGAAAAGGAAATGTAGAAGGTCCTCTTTTAAAGCTGGAAATGCAGAGCTCTACATTTCAGATGGTTTGCAGGACCATAACACTGTTACTGCTCTAAGAGGCAAACAAAATGTGCTTCCATTATAAAGGGATGCTCTGCAAAGTTATTAGCCCAAAGCAAATCATTTGGTAGCAAGCCTGATGAAATTATTACGTGAGTCTGATAAAAAGGTATAGCTACAGCTTTTATATTTCAAACATCATGAGTGTTAGTAAATTCGTTAACCTTTAGTTGGTTTGCCACTGACAAATTCAAACTAGTCGGCACGGTGAAGGCATAAACTGCATTTATTTTCCCAAAATATAGTCTGCCGTGTTGTTGGCCCCGTTTTTGACCAATACCGCCTTCAAAGTTGTGTGGGTTAATTCAGCTTTGAGCCTACTCCATAAAATAACCCAGTGGTGAATTGCTTGAAGAATGAGATCATCCATTAGATAATCTAAGTCAAATTCCAAATTGACGCCAAAATCTGAGGCAGATCGTGTTTTCTGCCACTTGTAAATTTGATTAATTAAAAAAAAACACTGAGTAAGGAGCCATATTTAGCAACTTAGGCTGGCTTACTTTTATACCCTTGGGGAATAACGTTCATTGGCTGACTCTTAAACATTATTCTAAACTTGTCGACCCCATCCAATGCTTGTTAAAAATTGATTACTAGCTTTTGAATATAGCTTTCCCTCAAAAATTGTTTTGCAAACCATATGACCAAGCAATCAAAACAATTGACTTGTGGGATTGCATTGTTCTTGCAGTACATTGTTGGCAACTTGTTTCTTCTATGACCAGTTTGGCAGACCATCACTGCAGATTTCCCACTGTTGACCTGTAAATCCTGTTTGTTTATGGAACATTGGAGTAAGGGAAATAAGGACTGTATCATCAGCATAGGACAGAACACGGATGTTTTAGTGTGCCTATTTTGGGCATTTCAGCGTATAGCTGGATTAGAACATTGTGCAACCCATTTTTTATGCAGTGAATATAACTGTGGGGCCAATACACAGCCCAGGAGGACATCAATGTAGACCTTAATATAATTCATGTTTTGACCCCGATCACCACTCTTCACACAGGCCCTTGTATTGAGGAGAAGATTAATCAAAGGTCCCAGTAATTCAAAAGGGCAATTAAGTGAACTGAGCATGCACCATCCTCAATCCGATTCATTTTGTCAAAGGCCGTGTTCAGGTCAATTCATGCTACATAAATGGGTTGCTGTTTCAAATATAGAGAGTTGGCAATGATTATATACATGTTTAGTGCTTGTTTGACCATGCCATCTCCTGATCTCAAACCCAAGTTAATGTTATCAAGGATTTGGTAATTGAGACCAATTGCTCCATCTACCAAGAAGAACTCACCCAAAAATCTTGAATAAGGAATCCAGCAATTAAATTAGTCTATAAGAAGATGGTAGTCCACCGGCACTCTTTTTGAAGATTGTATGAATAATTGCTGACTTCCAAGACAATCGTATAGAGTTGTAATCGCTAGTAGCATTAAAGCCTATGGTCAAAAGAGGGGCCCAGAGATCGATTTGAGCACTAAACAGGTCAGCCGGTACTCAATCTGGGTCAGGGCAGCCATTAGACTTCTGTTTCAGAATTGTGCTCCTACCTCATTAGTTGAGAACACAATAGGTGTGAAGTCCTTATTCACCAGGACATTAGGCTTCATTCCATCTTCAACAACAGCTGTGATTTCCTTTCCTCTCAAGCTGGTTGGAATGCAATACACATAACTAAAGTGCCTAACACAGGAACTATTCGAAACAGCCGTTTCCAGGCCTTTTGCCTTATGGGTATGCATAGGGCCAATAGAAACCAGATCCCAGAATGTTCTGCTGTTCCTGTCAGCTGCTGCCTCAACTAAATCTTCCCAAGCAATATTTTCCTGTTCTATTTTTCTGCAAGCAATAGATTTTTTTATGGTACGCCCTTTCAGCAATAATATCTAAATTGGTGGCTTTTTGATTCTCAAAGGCTGAGAGCGATCTGCATTTTGCATTACTACATTCCTTGTTAAACCAGCCTCTAATCATAGGCTTCCGAGAGTTATGACAAGTGATCTTGAATACATTGCAGATATTAGTGGTCAGGTAATTATAATAAGCAAGTATTGGACCTCCATCAGAATCCTCATTTAGAATTAAATGAATGAGAATCAGATTGTTAATTACTAAGGCTCTCATTACGCAATTTAGTGGTAAGTGGTATAATTGGCAGTAAATCCATTACCACCTCTTTTTCCACTCTGTCGAATTTCAGGACACTGAAAATGGATGTTAATTCCACTGGTGGATTTAGCACCGGCGGAATTACTGCCAGTGTTCATTCCTACAACAATTGGCGAAATTACCCCCGGTGGCATTACCGCCAGAAACACAAATGCTAATTCTGCAAAATTACATCTGAAATGACTGCCAGAATATTGCCGAAAATTGGTGGTAATTCTGCCAAAAATACACTGCAGTTACCTAAAAGCATGCACATGATGGGATTCAAGCACAGGTGGCAATAATACCCTCCTAAAGTGTATGTAAGGCCCACACCATTTCCCAGACACACTTTCAAGCAACATATAGTCACGACCAAAAGTGAATTACGGCATCCACAAGTTGCTGCAGTTCATTGAGCTCCAGCAGCATGCAGGGCAACCACATGAAAGAATACAGACTGCACACAGACGGAGGAGACGTGTGTTGTGGAGGCCACCCATACCACATGTCTGTCCGTCCCACTGGGCTCTGACCGATGGCCATTTGGTTTTGCTGTATTGCTTGGACAGGAACACCCTAGAAGAGCTGCTGACACTCATAGAGGCAGATCTTTAGAGCGCCATACATATCATAACTGCAATCCCACCAATGCATAAGCTGGTGTCTGTCCTCCACTTCTGTGCCCCACATGTGCATTCCAACAGACTGTGGGGAGGCTGCATGGCATGTCCCAGTCAACATTCTCAATAGTGATTGCACAAGTGTTGGATGCGCTCATGAGGCATGACCATCGACACAGCTTGCTACCCAGGCCCAGGTGCATGCAGCAAATGCCAGATTGTATGCCATTGTCCATTTCTCCAATGTCATAGCAGCACTTGACTGCAAATATGTGGCATTGGTGCCCCCAGGCAGTGGAGACTGCATACCGGAATCGTAACCAGAACCATTCCATGAGCATCCAGATGACTTGTGATGAGGATCTGACAATCAGCCACTGCTGCGCACGATTCCCAGGTTCCACACATTATTCCATGATCTTAAGTAACAGCACCCTCCCCATATATATGGACATACACTGAGACCAGCGAACCTGGCTCTTGGATAAGTATGACATCTGATGATGATGCAAAACAGAGGTTCACATGGAGATCACATGTGAGGAGTCTATGTGTCCCATGAACCATATTCCATGTGGCACTCAGTGCCCCATGGCCCTAAATCCAGCTAACACTAGCCGCAGAGACAACGGAGAACATACTGCAAATACCTGCATGTACCCACACACAGCCACTACATCTCCTCCACCCCCCATGCAGTGCAGGAGTCAGCCCTACATGCATTTCAGCACACATCAGCCACAAACACAATAGTGAATGTAATTAGCACGCAGACGCAAAATTGTAATGTTAAATACTTTTCTCCCTACCTGCTGTAGGTGACTCAGGCTATCCTCTGCTACCATGGTTGTTGACACTGGTGAGGAACCCAGATACACTGCAGGAGACAGCCTACAATGGGGCTCACATAATGGCCTTGCCAGGCATTGAATGCACATTTTGGGCATTCAATGCCTGGCAAGGCCATTATGGAAGATTCAGGTGGCTCGACCAGAAATGTGGTGCACTAATGTACACTCATGAAAATGTGGATAAGATTGTTGTCACTTGGGCTATGCTGCACAACATGTGCATACGACAGACTATACCCATGCGTCGAGATGAGGATATTGCATGTCCGACTCAGATAGTGAAGAAGATGCAGGCAATGACAGGGCACCTCATAAAAGATGTAAGGAATTGAGGGAAGGGTGTAATGTCCAGCAGGACATCATTGACAACTATTTCTGAAAGCACATATAAACACCCTGTCACTGTACATTTAACTTCAACTCTATTCATATGTATCACACTAATGACCACTGGATTAACTGTCTGTGGTTAAAATTGATTTATTGTACAACTGTGCACCTTATCCCCAACAATATGACCCCCCCACACCTACATTCCCAACACCATCCCCTCTCCTCACCCTCATCCCCAACACCATCCCCCCTCACCCTCATCCCCAACACCATCCCCCTTCCCACACCCTCATCCACCAGCCCTCTCCCCACACCCTAATCAACAACACAATCCCCATACCTACCCCTTAATCCCCAACACTATCCCCAACAATATCCCCCTCCTGACATCCCTGTGATCTCCAATCTATCCTATTGAAGTGTCCATCACCTCCTCCTCTTGTTCCCTTTCTATGTAGGCGTGGTTGCACAACTTGTGCGACACTGGGAGCACCTTGTTGGATGCTTGCCACTGATCACTCTGTATGGGTGGATGACACTGAACTTGCAAATTCACTGCTCTGCAAGTGCTGCATCATAAGGGGGATGGCCTTTGTCTCATGTGAGGCATACATTTGATTGACACATTCTTTTACCCTCTGACTCATTCAACCAGCACCACATCACACATTGCCTGGGAGTGTCCCAGTTGCTCCTGGGCTATCGGATGCATTGCCTTCAGGCGCTGTTTGATCTGGGCGAGCCTCTCCCAGGTGGTATTTAGGGTGGGTTCCTACACTGGCCCGCGAGATGGATGGAGGCACCTTCCCTCAATGTCTGCTTGTCCTCGTCACCCTGACTTTGTGAATCTGTGTCCTCGGGATGGTGATAACGGAGGGCATGGCGAGATGACAAGGGAGAAGGTAAGGACTGTGCAGGTGATAAAATGGGTAAGGGTGTTGACTCTGAGTACATCTGCCTCGCTAGATGATTATTCTTGGCAACCTAAACATCTGGTGTAAACAAGCCTGAGGAAGCAGATTGTAAACATCTGAATTACATTCTTGAATCTCATGATTTTAGCATGCTATCCACACTACCAACCCATAGAAGGGGATGCGGCCTGGACTTGATCTTGTTAAGGGGTCTCAAGTTACGTCATGTTGAGAATGTGCCAGTTAGCTGGTAAGATTATTTCATGGTATTTTTTACTATGGTATCTGACGTTCAGCTATGTAGATCAAAGCTGCCTTTAAACCCAGAACTTTGTCCCTGGAAAAAACATCTGGATTGTATTTCAGATGATGAACTTCTGAACAACATCTCGGTACAATCAGATAACACATGTGCAGCTTTATATACAATACTGATGCAACAACTGCAGGCTAATTCTGACAAGATAGCTTTGCTAAACAAAGTGTACACCAACATATAAGAAGAAGAATTGTTGGTTTCATGGAAAGTTGAAAATGCTAAAAGGGCAATATCCCAAGGCCGAAAAAAAAATGGCTTAGGACTAGAAATGAAGTCAACCATTCTGCGGTTAAGGTTTATTTAAGATTATATAAAGAGTGGGTATTACTAGCAAGGCCCAATGTCTCCAGAAAGAGATTGACCTTGCAAATAATCTGCCCAAAGCTCTATTTTCAGCTATTAGACATTTCTCACACCCCATCTGTTCACAAACTAGTCTTTCGGCATCTCAAAAGATGGCAAATGATTTTAATATATTCTTCATGGATAAAATTAATTTAATTCGAAATGGCTTTGATGCCCATATAATGGCAACACCTACAGAGTTTGCCACAGAGAATAATAATCAAGAGAATGTACCCAAATTTATCATTTCCCCAGTCACAGTTGAGACAATTTAATTCTTGATAGATCAGTTAAAACCTACCATGCATAACTTTGACCCTATGCCTGCATATTTTGCCAAGAAGCATGCTCATGCTCTGAGCAAACCTATCCAGCGGTTGGTGAACGCCTCACTTGCACAAGGTTCTGTTCCAGGTGAAATAAAAATAAATCCTATCTAACTCCACGTTTAAAACAGCCCTCTCTGGATCAGAATGTATTAGGTAACTATCGGCCCATTGCAGGTCTCTTGTGGCCTGCAAAAATCCTGGAGAAGGTTGTTACCTCCTAACTACACTTTTTCTTTGAGGATAATGACATTCTAGATCTTTATCAATCTGGATTCAGAGCAGGCCACAGGTCTCAAACCGCACTACGTCCTGTCTTGGATGACCTCTTCGAGACTGCTGACAAAGGAGATATCAACATGCTGGTCATGCTTTCTTTGTCAGCAGCCTTCGACACAGTGGATTTCCGTATACTCCAAACTAGACTTTCATCTTTGGCACAGATGTCTGACTTAGCCAGTCAATGTTTTATGTCTTTTCTGTCTAATCCTGTGCAACAGGTCAAAGTAGGCCCATACCTGCCGAACCCCTGCCTATCAGTTGTGGAGTCCCACAGGGTTCATCTCTGTCTCCAATACTGTTTCATTCATGCATACATCCATTACTTAATATATTTACTCAATTCAATCTGTGTACCACTCATTTGCGGACGACATGCAAGTGGAGGTAATCGAGCGCATATTAAAATGTGCAAGAAAATTCAGATTGCGGTGCAGGATAACAAACTCCAATTAAACCATTCTAAAACAGAGATTACTGTCTTTGGTCCTAAAAAGAAATTGAGCAATGAATTGGACTCAATACCATGTCCTACCTTGTTTGGACGGGCTACTGACTATACTCAGACAGTAAAACATCTTGGTGTTATCTGCCAATCTAGTATAAATTATAATTTACAGTTAAACCAGATAATTAAGGCATGTTAATATCAGATGAAACTTTTCAAACCACTACTCCCGCTCATTTCTGAGAAGTACCGTTTTATTGTGGTGGGATCCCTTCAAACACCAAGCTGGATTACTGTAATGCCCTGTTAGTTGGCTTACCTAAGTACCAACTTCAGCAGCTTCAGGTTACACAGATTTCCTCAGTGTGATTGATATTCTCATTGTCTCCGAAAATATTGATATCAGGTTTCCGGAGGAGCCTTCATTTGCTCCCAGTGCACGAGTGAATACAGTTTAAATTACTGTGCCTCCTTTTTAAATGCATTCATGACCTTGCCCCTGCCTATCCACTATTGTAAACTACTTACCCTCTCGTGAACTGCACTTGATGGATTAAGGTCTGCTGGTAGCCCCCTTGGGGTAACAAACGGTTCTCTGTTGCAGGCCCTCGAGCATGGGACTCTCTGCCGATACACCTATGTCAAATAAACTCTCTATCTTTTGTCAACATCTGAAAACGTATTTGCATAGTTTTCTGACCTATTCGGCATAGTTTAAATTGCTAGCATTACATTAATCCATCAGCACATAGATGCAGTTCGCTGCCAGGTTCTCTTTGAGGTATGCGCATTACAAATTCAAAAATGAAATCCAATCAATGGGGAAGCTGCAGAGGTTGAGGCAGTGGTGGCAGACTCCAGTGCTGCAGTGTCAGTAGGAGCAGTGGCCTAGTCCCATGCCGGCATGTTGTTGCCACTTGGGTGGGTGGTTTAGTCCACAGACTCCCCAGCAGTGTTGGGAGGTGGCTCAGTGGTGGGAGGTCCTGCAGCCTCGGTCATGGCCAGAGTTGGTGGCACAATCATGGCAGGCGTTCCTGTGCCCCCAAAGGTTGCAGCAATAGTGCCGTTGGACAGGGGTGTTTTGGGTGCCTTGTGGGCACTCCACTGCCTGGGTGCAGCATGTCCTGTGCTCTTTTCAGCACTTCCTGTGGCAGGTGTGCCAGAAGTGCTGCTGTCTTCCATGGGGTCCTGGGTGTCTTGTTTGCCTTGCAGGAGACAGAAAATAGGGCATCAATACCTGGATGTACATTAGTATGGTGTGCTCTCATGTGGTGTTCTATCTACTATGGGCTCACAGGGTGACATGGCCCCATGAGGGCCTACTTCATGCGACAGACAGCATGATGGTTTACTGGCTTGATGGTTGTGTGTGCATATGGACAGTTGAGAATGTGCGTCTTGCTTGGACTGTAGTGCCATGAGCTTCACATTTGTGCAAGGTCACGTGTGACAATTTAGGGAAGGCCCAATGTTGCTTGCATATCCTGTTGTACAGTCAGCTGAGGGGTGACCTCCTAGCTATGGCAGTGTGATTGCGAAATTAGGTGGGATACATTTTTTATGAATGCCTTGCAACTACTGGTCTGTTGCACTAGTTGTAAGTTTGAGTCAGACATCTAGTGTTGTTGATAAAATGCCATATGTAATGTGGATGCCAGCAGTTCGGCTGATGTGTCTGAGCATAGGTGGTTGGCATGCTGGCAATGGGTGGGGGCGATGTGACATGTGATTGGGTGACTGTCAATGATACTTGCTGTTCCATGGTAGTTGTATGTGTCCCCCAGCATTATTTCATTCAGGGGTTGCCCCACACACTGGTGAAAGTCCCTCCTACCTAGTGAGGATATAATATATCAATTTAACAAAAAGAAGGGACACATACATATTCAATAGACATACCATGTTACCCTCAGAACTCAAAACCACAATCCACCAGCCACTTAACAAATATGCGCTGTGTATGACCTAATTAATACCATATGCAACACATGTTCTAAAAAGTCAAATTTTAATTCAGTTAATAATTCATAGCACAAGTATAAAAAAACATTAAAAAACACATATACACCACATAAAAGTATACAGTGTAAAAAGTAGTTTGTCCACCACACAGAGTCAAGTTAATCAGTGCTTGAAACACCAAAAACACAGTAGCAACTTAATTTCCTCTTGCTTCCCACTGTATAAACATAGCCCAACCTATATAATTTTCTGTCCTTATTGTTTTAAATAACTGGACATTCTTCAGGGGCAGAAATGTGTCTTGTGCATTCTGTAGATTTTCCTATTCTTTCTTTCCTTTACAATTCCAGTTCCTATACCTGAGGGTACACACAAACATATACACATTACAACATGGGCATTTTTGGTTAATTCACTAAACCTAGCCATCCCTAATCACCACTAGGGTGCAACAAGCATACAATTAATAATATACCTGTGCCAAAAACAGCTTGTAACAATCAATGTTTACAAGTTCCTTCACAATTATAAATATTGTTGTTCACCTGCGTACTAGTAGGGAAAATGTGCCTAAACCTAACCAACACCTTATTAGGGAACTTATGAGTCCCCATATAGACAATTTACCATATGTCTCCCTCTGATTCCCCAAGGGAGAGGTAAAAATTATACAATTTAAATCCTCACCTAGGTCACAGAGGCTGGTCCCTCTTTTCTTGAGGATGAGTGTTATTTTTCTCAATTTCTTAAATGCGGCGCTTCCACATCAGGTCGCTTATCAGATTTTTTCATCCATAGCTCTAAATACACAAAATAAGGTTCAATGAGTTCAGGGGGATTAAAGTAAGAAATCTACCTCCCCCTTGAGAATAGTCAAGGACCTTACCTCAAAGTATGGTATTCCCAAAACCCGCTTTAGGTCCAGCTTTCATATGGGTAACTCCCTTTCCAGTAAATGGGTGGGTAAGGCTTCAATGCCTGATCTATGGAGGAAAACACACAGACCCATTTTGAATAGTATTCAGGGTCCCGCGCTTTGTTGTTACAAATTAAGTCCCTCAAACCAATCTAAGCTAGAAGCTTACCTCTAGTGAATGGACAACGTTCCTGGGGCGATAGCACAGCAACTCTTAATTTGTAAAGTATGGGAATACCATACTTTGAGGTAAGGTCCTTGGCTATTCTCAAGGGGGAGGTAGATTTCTTACTTTAATCCCCCTGAACTCATTGAACCTTATTGTGTGTATTTAGAGCTATGGATGAAAAAATCTGATAAGCGACCTGATGTGGAAGCGCCGCATTTAAGAAATTGAGAAAAATAACACTCATCCTCAAGAAAAGAGGGACCAGCCTCTGTGACCTAGGTGAGGATTTAAATTGTATAATTTTGACCTCTCCCTTGGGGAATCAGAGAGACATATGGTAAATCATCTATATGGTGGTATAGGGGACTCATAAGTTCCCTAATAAGGTGCTGGTTAGGTTTAGGCGAAATTTCCTTACTAGTACGCAGGTGAACAACAATATTTATAATTGTGAAGGAACTTGTAAACATTGATTGTTACAAGCTGTTTTTGGCACAGGTATATTATTAATTGTATGCTTGTTGCACCCTAGTGGTGATTAGGGATGGTTAGGTTTAGTGAATTAACCAAAAATGCCCATGTAGTAATTTGTATTTGTTTGTGTGTACCTTCAGGTATAGGAACCGGAATTGTAAAGGAAAGAAAGAATAGGAAAACCTACAGAATGCACAAGACAAATTTCGGCCCCTGAAGAATGTCCAGTTATTTACAACATTAAGGACAGAAACTTATATAAATTGGGCTATGTTTACACAGTGGGAAGCAAGAGGAAATTAAGTTGCTACTGTGTTTTTGGTGTTTCAAGCACTGATTAACTTGACTCTGTGTGGTGGACAAACTACTTTTTACACTGTATACTTTTATGTGGTGTATATGTGTTTTTTTAATGTTTTTTGATACTTGTGCTATGAATTATTAACTGAATTAAAATTTGACTTTTTAAAAAATGTGTTGCATATGGTATTAATTAGGTCATACACAGCCCATATTTGTTAAGTGGCTGGTGGATTGTGGTTTTGAGTTCTGAGGGTAACATGGTATGTCTATTGAATATGTATGTGTCCCTTCTTTTTGTTAAATAGTTGTATGTGTCCTACATCATGGCCTTTTCATTCTACATGGTGAGTATTTAAGGGGGATCACACCTTCCATGCCTCCTGATGTACTGTCCTATGGTGTCACATTGATTGCTTGTGCATTGTCTGGGTTACTCTCAGCTGGAGGCATGGAAGCATGTTTATGCCAACATGCTTTTAGTGTTGTTGTGCAATCGGCCCATTATTCACTCATGTACTCATCAGGGTCTTCCTGGCTGCTGGCTCAGAGCTCTGCTAAACCCACAACCTCCAGGCCCGCCATGTGGAGGATACTGCTCACCATCTCCTCCCACGGTGTCAGCTACAGCGGGGCAACTGTTCCTCCACCAGTGGCATATGTCACCATATGTTAGTTGGAAATGAGGGTGTGGACCCCGGCTTTGGGGTTTTTCCAACTCTTTGGCATGTCCTCACTCTCCTGTTGGACAAATCCTATGGCCACCACCTAGACCCTGATTCTGGTGCAGATGTCATTCTTCCGTTGCTGGGATGTTTTGCATTTATGTGACCCATACAGCTCCCCTGCATGTGTTGCCGCATTTCAGGCACCTTTCCCTTCCCTTTGCCTCCGGACATGTTTTTTGTATCTTCTGGTGGTGGATGGCACTTATTTAATGTTGATTTAGGTTGGATTATGTTTTTAAAGAATGTCACCACAGTACTTAACGTTTGCCTTTTGTGGACTTACCGTTTGGTGGTAATACTTCTGGAGGAATTACCATTCAGTATATCCGTCAATATTTGGCAGTAACGGTAATTCTGCAGGAAATTGCCGGAATTGCCATTGGTGTCTTATTTTTCAGTGGTACTGTTTACTTCCCATGGGTGGTGCACACCCCCACCTACTTGTGATTCAGCAGAAATTTCTCTGGGATGCTCAGTGGTAACGGTACTGCCAAACTCTAAATGAGGGACTATATTCTATTGCAGCATGGTATTATCAGTTGACTTCATTCTTAAAATTTTAGTAGTTGCGTGTGAGAATTCCCTTTCCAAATGCAAGTGATTAAGGTTTTGTGGGTTAACACAGGGCGAGTTAAAGTTAAAAACTAATGGGTGATAGTCACTCACAACATCATCTACCACATTAAAGTCATCAATCCGAGAGCAGTGCGCAATGGGGAAACTCAAATAATCAATTGTTTTGCTTCCTTGGCTTTCTCTAAAAGTGTATTTTCCTGAATTATCATTTTTTGTCCTATCATCAGCATCCTAAATGCCCATTTGCACAACCATGTTAAGAATTTAAAGTCATTGGCATAACTCCGAGGGTCAAATATACAAGGAGATGGACTCTGTTGCAATCCATCTTCTATACCATTACAGAGGCCAGGAGGGAGACCATTCCCAATTTTCAAATTGAAATCCCCACCTAGGATGACTATACAGTCAGCGCTTTGTCAATAAGAGATGTAAGCTCAAATTGACAATTCAAAAGATTTGATCGATTGGGGGCTATTATATATAATAATTACTATTTCAGCCTGATTAAACACCTTAATTTTTTTAATTTGAGCAAAGTTAATTGGAAGATCCTACAGCATAATTGTGCAAGGAAGCCATGACTTAGTGAGTAATGCCAAACCACATAAGATGTACCCCTGCGAGTTTGGTGCTTTAATTAAATTTGTAACATACCCATCAAGAAGCAAGGGCTGAGTGGATCATTTCTCTTGTAAGAGGTATTATATCAAAATTGTTCAGATACTTAGTAGTGTCAGGATTATTCCATTTACTTTGAGCTCCTGCTATGGTCCAATACATTATAGAAAATACCTTTGGATTAGCAAAGCCTGATCGTAAAGTTGCAGGTGGCAGTGAAACAGTCAGAAGTGCAGAATTATTCTGTGTTCGTTCTAAGTCCCCGGTGCCTACACAATCCATGGTGGGTGAGACCCAATGTTGCTTCTAAAAAACATACTATTTTGAACTGAATAGAACATCTCATGTTAAATCATTACCTGTATAACTAATTCCAATTGTACTCTAATAGATCGAACCAGAGCATTATTTCACTCATAATCAAACTTAAAACAATCAAAGGAAAACACTTGCAATAATATCACAGAAGATATTCTATCACTTACAAATATAAACAATCCACAGGTTCATAAGCTTGTTTAAATGGTGCATTTAATGGCACAATTAGAGAAACTGACGATATACATAAGACCCAATTACAATCATCAACATAATTTGGAGCTCATTAACATCATTAACAGTTTCGATAACATCGAGCTCATTGGAGATATCACATTTACAGTCACAGTTAATTAGGGATAAGCTATAATTCTACTTTAAACCAATTAGTTGATAATAATCTTAACAATGCAGAAACGGTTCTACATTGATTCACTTAATTGGAAATGGTGAATCATTGTACATAAACCCAATCACCTGAAGATGGTCCATAGGGTTTCTTAATTCGAAATGGTGAGTATTTTCACATAAACTCAATTCATTGATGATGGCTGACAGATGGAGCAGAGAGGACTGGTTGATATGGTAGAAGGGTAATTGCGATTGGGGCCGCATAGCTTTGTGATGTAGGAGGATTTTGCAGAGTCCAGTGCAGAGGTTAGGGCAGCAAGGACATTTTTGAAGGCTAGGAGTAGTGCAGAGGTCCATAATTTGCACCAGTTTCATAAGTCATACGCATGTCTGTTTTGAGATTCTGAACTTCAAAGGTGATCCAAGACTGAGGATGGGATCGAGTGAAAGTGCTAGTAGGATAGTGTTGGTCAAATGGAGTCAAAAGTGCATAGTGAAAATAAAAAAAGCACTGTCAATGAAAGAGGCATGAGTATAGGGGAGAGAGGCAAGAGAGATTTCCTCACATCATCAGGGAAAAGAGAGTATTGCAATAGTCATTGAAGAGGGAAGAGGAGTAGTGGGTGGGGGGCCACAATGTTAGTGAACAATGGAGTGATCAGAGAGCGAGGGGTCGATTGAGAGGTCAATGTAGGAGAGGATAGTAGAGAGAAAGACAAGGTCAAGAGAGTTGCCACCAGAGGGTTAGGCTGGTCGTGGAGGGCATAAAGATAGTGGTCAGATAAGAGGGAGTTGAGATCAAGGCAGGGGTCTACAGAGAGCGTGGGAAGGTTTAAATCATGCAGTGTGATAATGGGGACATCTGTAGTAAGTGACTCAAGGAGAAAGTTCAAATCTGGGTAGAAGAAGTTGACTGGACCCTGGGGTTACTAGAGAGCAAGAACAGTAAGGGCAGAAAGAAGAAGGCATTGAATAGTGACATATTAAAATGAGGAACAGGTGATGTCAGATGGAGGTAAGGCAGAGTGGTGTGTGCCTTATTGATAAGGAATCCTGCACTGCCAATCTTCCCAACAGGTCGGGAGAGTGGTGCAAAGTACACGATTCAGTGTGGATAGCTGATAGTGAAGCAGTGTCATGAGGGGAGATTCCGGCTTCTGTGATAGCAAGAATGGAAATTTAGGGGTGATCAGAGTTTAAGAGGGGAGCTGTGATGTAGGAAGAGTTTCTTGCAGTGTGATTGTGCATTCCAGAGGCCATGTGAAATACGGGTAGGCTACGGGCCAAGGAGCAAGTGTTTTGCGCTAGGCATGTGGGATAGATGAGTTTGGAAATCCTGGGAAATGAGAGCCTCTTGTATGAGGGATGTGGGTTCAAGTCGGAAGGGGGGATATGGGGAGGTCAGAGAGTAAGACAAACGTGAGACCAAATTGGGGCTGAAGGCTATAAGAGAAGGGCATGGAGAAGAGTGAGTAGAAGTCAAGGAAGGGTCAAAGAAATACAAAGTTAAAACAATGAAGAGAGGCTGCTGCCTAAGAAAGCGTATGTGGTTGAGCAGAAATTAATGGGGTGGATGGTTGGTTGAGAAGAAGCAGGTAGAAGTTCTGAGTTAGGCTAAAGTTACACAAAAGACAGTTAAATGGCCCAAAACAGTAATGCTTCTTGGTCCTTGTGAGCTAACAGAAGTGCACCAGTGAATGGATAGTCAATGGGTGGAAATATCGCTATGCGTGAAAGCAGCAGTTAGGTAAAGAATGCGCTCAGTGAAGTCCTGGCTTGAACAGGTGGTCTGGCCCTAGGCGCTTTCATACCCCAAAAGGCCCAAACAGTGAGTTAATTGTTGCTCCGTTTGGCTGCAGACACCTAGGTTGGATGCCTAGGTGAAAATGGGTAGGGGAGGCAGTGTATCAAATGACCCCCTAGGAAACAATCACAGTGCTACAGAAGGCTTCCAGACTTTTAGCAGGGTCCTGTGTATTGTAGGCACAAGCATCTTTGTTCTACAGGCAGGACCCTGATGTGTTGCATAAGGTTCTCTAGGAAAGCAGGATGTGGCCAGGAAAAAACATAAATGGCAATACTATCAGTCACATGACCCTCTGGGAGCCAATCACAGTCGCCCAGATGCCTTGTAGACTTGCGGGCAGGGTTTGGGGCGTTGTAAGCACAGGGATCTTCATTCTGCAGGCATGAGCCAGAGGTGACGCACAAGGTCCTCTGGGAAGTCAGGAAGTGGCAACGTTGAAGGAAATTAATATGATGTTCCAGTCAGTCACAGAACCTTCTGGGAACCAATCACAATGCTCCAGATGACTTGCAGACTTGCAGGCAGGGTCCTTGGTGGTGTAGGCCCAGGGAGCTTTGCTTTGCAAGCAGGACCCACAGATGGTGCACATGGTTCTCATAAATAAAAAATTACATGGAGTTGCACATGTGTCCTCTTCTCTTGGAATACATCTCTGTTCCAATGTATATTCAATATCTGAAAATCCTTCTCCATCTATAAGCATTTGAAAATGGGCTGGAGTAAACGATAAAGGTGCAAACGTTTTATGCCTTGCTTTAAACCTTCTTTTTCCACACTGGCCATTGAAAAACTACCCCCATAAAACCACTTGTAATAATAGCGGAGCACTTTCTATCCTTAGAAGCGTTATGGTACAAAAGGTTCAACCTCGTTACATGAATGTTATCCTTGTTTCACCCAAAGCACATAGTGGTATGTACTGCAAACATTTTCTTGAATATTATATCATTCTTTGCCTGCAACTTAATTTCTATGGACCTCATTATGAGTAATGTGGTGTAGTAAAAATTAGCGATAAAGTGTGATTTTGTTACTGGCAAATTTTCGGCACATTACTACACCACAGTTCTATGGTTGCCAGGGGTAAGGTAAGGAACTAACCAAGCCAACCTATTAAGGGTAGGAAACAGAACACATCAGCAAGATATACTACCACAGATTAAACTCATAAAAAACATCTTCAGAATATTTCATTTAAGGACTCCATTTTACGCTTACCAAACACCATTGGCTAAGGCAATGGAACAGAGTACACACTTCAAAACGCATCATGTTTTAAAAAAGAATTCCAAATCTTGGTATTCGTCTGTAATACACAGGTTAGAAATTGCCAAAAATCTTCCCTTAATTATCAGTCGCTGACACCAGGTCAGGAAAGACAATGACCTTGTGCTCCTAGAATGTAAAAGACTTTTTGGCTACCACAGCCTTCAGAACCCTCTCCCTATCCCGATCTTCAACAAACCTGACAATGAGTGTCAGACCTGCAGACGTATTTGGAGGTAGACTGAAGGTTTGGGACTTGATGCAATAGCATTTAAATCCTTTCTGGCACAAAGGGTTAAGGCAAGACTGCTTAGACCATCTAAACTGAGGGTTCCATGGAACGAGAATTAATTTATTTTTGGGATGACGCGAGTGCTGAGAAATTGTTGGCATGCATACCTTTGAAATCAACGCCCAGTCAGGACAAGGGATGAGGCGTATTATTGGAGTGTGGGGTGCTTCCCTTTGTACTGATATCTCCCAGATCTGCATGGCTTTCCATTTTTACTGTGGTAGTGGGTGCCTTTGACGAAGCAATTAGGTTGCTGTCTGATGTGGTCTATGTGAAAGTGGTTCTGTTAATAGTACAGGTAGTGCCTTGCAAGGCTATTTGCATATTTGCTGTTATGGTGCACTCCAGGTAGGGGCCCTAGATTTGGGCGAGGGTCAGGGTGGTTGGTAGGGATGAGTGAGCAGGGAGCATTAACCACAGACATCTATTGCACACTATTGGATATCCCGCTCCCACTGGAAAAACAACTTGCAGGGTGCCTCATTCTTAAAATGGGTTGGAGTTTCATGTTGTTGTTTACATTTTGTGGCATGGACCACGCATGAGGAGGCTTTCCCTTTTAATTGCCAATAACGTTTTAGACCAGTGACAATCTGGTTTTAGATCGGCACATGTGACAGAGACAGCATTAATGGACCTGCAGACAATGAAGAATGGCAACACTGTGCTACTCATGCTCCTTGTCTTATCTGTGGCCTTTGATTTGGTAGATCACTTTATAAGTGTCAACAGGCTTGTGCACTCTGCTTCCATTTCATCCTCTGCAGCCAACTGGGTTCATTCCTTTCTGACCAATTGCATTGCAATGGTGTTTAGCAGTGAAGCTTCTGCGGATGTGTTCAAGGTTCCATGTGGAGTTCAGCAGGGGTCATGCCGATCCCCAACATTGTATAATATTTTCACCAAACCATTGTTCGAATTGCTTGATGCTAACAGAATAATGTTTAACAACTACGCTGATGATACTCAGTGGGCCTCATTCCAAGGTTGGTGCTAGTCATGGCGCTATTAGCGCCATGACTAGCACCAATACCGGTACCGTGTCCGCCCTCGTTCAATGGGGATTTACCGGTCTAGTCTGACCTTTGCGGGACCGGTAAGTCTCCATTGAAAAAGCCATTGCCCATTCCTATTTCGGCCCCCATAGGGCTCAATTGGAAGGGGGAATGCACAAATAACGGTACCACAATTTGCGGTACCATTATTTGCTCCCTGGAACCTTTACGGCTCCCTCTAAGGCTGCCTGGTAAAACCAGGTGCCCTTAGCGGGACCTGCAAAGGGACCTCATAGTAGGGCGCAAAGGGATTACCGGCACCGATGTCCTTAACGGTGCCCAGTATCCCTTTGCGCCCTACTCGGAATGAGGACCACTATGTTATTCCATTCCATATTTACTTATCCAGCAGTGTATGGTGGAAAATGGAGTGGCTCTGAATGATGCAAAAACAGAAATGATGATAGCAGGTACAGCAGCCCGTTGGATCCCAATTAAAGGGACTTTCTGACAGCAGGTTGCACCATCCCTACCGTGCCTAAAGTAAAAACAATATGGGTCATTTTTTATCAGGAATTGAATATGAAGGCTTACGTCAACAACGTGATTGGCACTTCCTCCTACCACATTAAGCTGTTAAGTTATCTGAAACCTTTACTCATGAAGAAGAGTTGCACTACCATTGACAGAGCCATCATTGGAGCCAAACTTGACTATTGCCGAAGTTTGCTTCAGGGAGTTGAGAAAGATGACCTTGCAAAGTTACAAGTTATTTAAAACAGTGCTGTGCATGAAATTGATGGCACGGGTAAGAGAGAACGTATCTCTCAGGCCCGGAGGGTGCTCCACTGGATGCCGGTGTAAGCAAGGATCTCCATTCGTCTGCTTTTTTCTGACACATACATGCCTTTATAGCCAGAGTACGGCATATTAATCACAGAGGCTGTCGTGGCTCCCCTGTCTCAGGACTCTCAGGTAGAACAACATTCAACTCTTGCTAGTTCCAAGAATGAAATTGACCAGGGTCGGCCAGAGTGCATTCCACTGCTCAGCACCCAAACTCTGGAATGCACTACCTCCTGATCTGAGGGGTTGTGTTTCGTTTGACCACTTCAAGCGCGCTTTAAAGTCTCATCTATTTGCTCGAGTTCGTTCACACAGCTCTCCTTGATTGTCTTGATAATACCAGGTTTTCGTTTTTTGGTTTTTGTTTGTCCTGTTAGCGCTCTTATGCCTCTGGCACTGGGTGTCTTAGCTCTATATACATAATAATAAATAAATAAAAATAAATTGTGTGGTGAGTCCACACGACCGAGTGGCAGTAATTGTAAATGGGTTGGGTGGTGTATTTGTGAATTTACCACCAAAATCCTATTGAGGCCGTTTATCTCTTGACTGGTTTACTTTGTCATTGTGTATTTTCTGCATAGCTCAGAACTCTGGTGGGTTATAATTTTGGTGTGGACAAGCTGCCATAAAGATAAAAGGCAAGGGTATCTCAAGGAGTCTTTGTTTAGCTTTGTGCATGTAAAGTGCTTGGACAAGGCTGCTGTGGGACATTGCTTTGAGGCATTAAGCCAGCAACTGGATGAAAGCATGACTTATATCCCTATATTCAAGGTACCAATATGAATTCACATCTAACAAAATGGCACACCTAGTACAGTCACTGAATGTAATTTCATGCCTCCTAAAAAGTTCTAAGACTTTTGCACCTCTTCCTCAGCTAACGCCTATTTAATTAATTATATCTACCTAAAGTAAGCCCTATTTTAATGTTCTACCTATATTTGATAATTGCTCTATGATCATCCTGCCGCTATATGTGCCAACACACAGACAACACATGTAAAACACAGATGCCCCATTTATACCTTTTTAGGTCAAACTCTCTGTAGCTTGCTGACAAACCTTGAGACACTCTATGCAAAGCTTGTTTGTTTGTTTGTTTGTTTATTTGTATGGCACACCCAACCTGAAGGTATGTGGGCACCTTCAACACAGAGGTTACAAGTATTTTTTCAGCTTAGTTACAGTGGAGTCCAATATACAACATGTACAGAAAATTATACAAGAAGAGCGATTATACACAATTTACAGTGAATTATACAGTGGATGCCAATATACAACAGATACAGTAAAATAATACAGCAGATAAAGTGAATAATTCAGGATAAGGTAAGGGAATATATACATAATGTGCAGGTGCAGAATAGAAAAAAATAGGTAGTCAAGGAGCAGATACTAAGCAGAGTCAGGAGGTCAGGGAGTCTAGCCTGAGACAGGCTAGAACTATCCAGATGTGTCATTAGTAACCAGCCAATTTGTGGTATTGTGTCTGAACATGGAGAACGGTTGGTTGGCTCTCAGTGAAGGAGGTAGGGAGTTCCATGCTTGTGCTGCCTTCACAGGGAAACTACTTCCTCCTGTTTTTTATTAGTTTAAATCTAAGCACGACTAGACAGGATGAGTTGAATGTCCTTGTGGGTCATGAAGTGGATTTCTTCGTGATTCTCTCGGTAAGGTAAATAGGGGCAGCTTGATTAAGGCATGTATGTGTTAGTGATACAGTTTTAGGCATCATTTTGTCCTTAGTGGAGAGCCATTTGATCTGTCTCCTCAGATGCGATATGTGTTCTGTCTTTGGTGTACCATGGGCTGCTCTGAGGGCGTTGTTTTGCAGGATTTGGATTTTGTTGGTGAGGTAATTACTTGCTCCCAGGTACAAAGAGTAACAATATTTCAATTTGGAGAGGATAAGTGCTCTAGATATGATTGTACAGCTATCTTAGGACAAGGAAGGTTTGCAGGCCCTGATCAGTTTACAAGTGTAAGCAGTAGAGGATGCCAGGGCGTTGACTTGTTTGTTAAATGTGAAGGTAGTGTTGAGGTAAAAACCTAGAGTTTTTACTTCTTTTACCACTTTAATGGTATTACCGTCTATATTAAAGGCGATGTAGTTTGAGCTCAATTTGTTAAGTTCGGCTGTGGTTCCGAGTATTAGGAGCTCAGTTTTGTCATCATTCAGGCATAGGCCATGTGCAGCCATCCAGGCCTGAATGATAAGGTGTATACTATTCACCAATGCCAAGTCCTTGTCATACTCTCCTGTGAGAGGTATGAGGATCTGGTTGTCATCTGCATAGTTAGTGTAGGTGACACCCAGTTGGTCTAGATAATCAAACAATGGCTTAGTGAATGTATTATACATTGTCGGGGATACACAAGAACCTTGTGGCACACCACTGGTTATCGGGATTGGATTGGCCGCTGCTAGTGGAGAGAAGACTCTCATGATCCTTTTGTTTAGAAAAGATTTCATTTAATCCAGGTGATAGTGTCTTGTGAAAAGTACGCCGACGAGGCAAGGTGTTTACAGAGTACTTGATGGTCAACCAGATTGGAGGTGGCTGAAAGATCAAGGAGTAGCAGCAGTGCTGTTTTTCCTTAATCCTTAAATTCATCAATTTGTGTTTTTAGATCTATTAGCAATGTCTCAGTGCTGTGACGTGGTCTAAAGCCAGATTGGCGGGCACCAAGGAGGTGGTTATTTTCTAGGTACTCCTGAACTTGGATGTAGGCTACTTTGTCAAGGATCTTGAGTAAAATTGGTACCATGGTAATCGGCCTATAGTTAGTCAGGATTGAAAGGTCCAGTGATTGTTTTTTCAATGGGGGTAAGACCCAGGACTCCTTTAATTTACTGGGGACAGTGCCAGATGTGAATGAGGAGTTAATTTATTTAGTTATAAATGGCGCTAGGTCTCTAGCGGCATCTTTGGTTATCTGTGCCGGGCAACTGTCTCCTTGATATCTCAATGGTTTGAGGGATGAGATGATTTTTTCTACCTCGTGGGTGGAGACTTGAGAGAAGTTGAAATTTGTATTTGTATTTATTTTAAATTATATAGCGCCTTAATCCAAAGCGCTTTACAAGACGAACAAGTGAATACAACAAGCAATAGTTAACAATGAATCTAAACCAGAAAACAGTACAATGAACAATTTACATTTATGATGAGGCTAAGTACTAATAGAGGGACAGAAGGTAGGAGGAGAGGGTGGAGGTGGGTTAGTTGGTGAGAGAGGAAACAATTGGTGCTAGGAGGGAGAGTGGAAGAGATAGGATTTTAGAGAAGTGCGAAATAAGGGATAGGTGATGATGGAGCGGACGGGAAGAGGAAGGCAGTTCCAGTGGAAAAGAGCAAAAAGTTGGAAGGAGCAGAAACGGGAAGGGGCACAGGGGGGAGGTGGAGTAGAGAGAAGGAAGAGATCTGCAGAACGGAGAGAACGAGAAGGAGTATAGAAAGAGAGAAGGGAGGAGAGTTACAGAGGGGTAAGACCATAGAGGGCTTTGAAGACTAGGCAGAGGAAGTTAAATTTGAGCTGGGAGTGGAATGGGAGCCAGCCTAGTCAGTTAAGAGAAGAGGAGATGGAGTCGTGAGGTGAGAGGAGGCAGAGGGAGCGAATGGCAGAGTGGTAGACAGATTTGAGGGGGGAGAGATGAGAGGAGGGGAGTCCAAAGAGAAGAGTAGAGCAGTAGAAAAGCCTGGAGAAGAGGAGGGAGGAGATGAGGAGTTTAGTAGCTTGGAAGGTTAGGAAAGGGCGAATTTTGCGGATGGTGTAGAGGTGGAAATGGCAAGATCTGGCAGTGAGGGAAATGTGATGAGAAAGAGAGAGGTGGATGTCAATGTGCAGACCCAGGTTACGGGCATGAGGAGAGAAGGGGAGTTGGGAAGGAGGAAAAAGAATGCTAGGAGGAGGGCAGGGAGGAGGGAGAGTGTTGGCAGGGAAGAAAAGGAGTTCAGTTTTATCGGCATTGAGAGTAAGGAAGTGAGAAGACATCCAAGTTTTAATAGCAGAGAGGCAGGAAGAGAGTTTATGGTGGATGTCAGGAGAGAAGGAGGAGAAGGGGGGAAGAGCTGGGTATCATCAGCATAGAAATGATGTGAGACATCAAAGGAGGAGATTAAAGGAGAAAGGAGGGAAGTATACAGCGAAAAGAGAAAGGGGCCAAGGACAGAACCTTGGGGAACACCATGGTTGAGTGGAGAGATTGGGGAGGTGGAGCCACCCCAAGAAACTGAGAAGGTGCGGTGAGAGAGATAGGAGGAGAACCAGTTAAGAACTGAGTCTTTAAGGCTGAATGAGGAGAGAGTGGAAAGGAGCAGAGGATGGTCAACAGTATCAAAGGCAGCAGAGAGGTCCAGTAGGACCAGAATAGAGGAGTGCTTAGAGTAGCGAGCAGAGAGGAGAGAGTTGAGAACAGAAATGATGTGGTGGTTTACTGGAAGAAGCTGTGGCTGTACTATGCTGGTCTATGTTAGGTAGGTTGGCTTTTTTATTTGCCATCTTGCTTTGGACGAGGGAGATTTTATTCATAAGGGCATTCTGAATATTTGTGCATCAGAGTTTGTCCTTCAGACATTCGTCTGTCTGGGGAATGGGTGATTCCATTTCCCATAGAATGGTGAACAGTTCCTTAGTACTTGAACTGGCTTTATCAATCCTCTCATTATAGGATTCTTGTTTAGAACATAGTATTTCCTTTATAATGGGTAGCTAGGTTGATCAAGTTATTCTTTTTTCATCAGTAGGAAAGAGTTTCCACAAGGTTACAAGTTTTCTTTTTTCAATTCTCAAGGATTTAGGTGGGGGGTGAACCAAGTGTTCAGGTGAGCTTTAGGTTTGCTTTTCTACATCTTAAGTGGAGCAATAGTGTCTAGAGCTTTGGTCATTGTATCATTGTAAGCATCTACTAAGTTGTCTGGACTGGTTGAGTCCGGCAGCGAATTAAGGGTAGGCACGATAAGAGGCATAAGCTTAGTTGCAGTAATGTTCCTTTTATTCCTCGTGGGGAGGGGAGGTGCTATTGGATTGATCTTAGAGCTAGTTGTATTGGTTGGCAAGGTGAAGGAGATACAGAAGTTATCAGTCCAGGTTTGGGGCGTAAATAAGGTGATGGATACTGCTCATTTGAGGTTGGCTACCCAATCAAGGGTTCTTCCTTTGTTATTGGTGGCCTGAGTCACTCTTTGGGTGAGTCCCAATTCAGCTAGTACATCAGAGATAACTAGAGGATGTTGGTCATTAGGATCATTAAAACCGAAGTTAAAATCTCCTAGCACAAGAGTTTGAGAAGTCCGTTTAGTTTTGTCAGACAGAATTACTGATACGTCTTCTTTAAATGAACCAAATGGAACTGGTGGTCTATATAATAGGTATATTGTTAGAGTACCTGAGTTAGAGAAAGGTGCTTTGACTGTAAGTAATTTGCAGGAGCTAACATCAGGAAAAAGGGTTATTCTCATGGCTAGGTCGGCCTTGGCAATGAGGGCAATGTTTCGGTCTCTAGCGTCTGCTCTGTCCGCTCTTAAGATTTCATAATTCTCACAAACTGCTAGTAAGAGGATGGGTCCTGCCGCCGCATGGAGCCACTACTCTGTTATAGCAAGGAAGTCAAGATGATCTGCTGTAAACATATCCGTTTTTTCTGTATCATGCGCCACTAGGGATCTGCCGTTGATTAATGCACCCTTGATGTTAGGGTGGTTGATGTCATTGGTCGTAACATGGTGTTTACTCTGGCATGTTTTAAGGTGTGGGTCTGGCATGGTAGTTAGTACAGGGATTTGATTTCTGTTGTAGGTTTTGGTTTTAGTATTGTTCCCCATAGTAGTGGCATTTAATTTGATAGAGGAATTTGTTAGTGGTTCATGGATTCTAGTTAGTCTAGCCCGAAGTCTGGAGTTTCTGACTATAGGAGAGCATGGAAGATTCATTTTACCAGTAGGGTAGTATGCCTTAGAGTTGGTAGGCGGCATGTAATTTGAGCTCATGCCGCTGGAGTGTTCGAAAAAAGTGGGCTGGGCAGAGAAATTCGAAGATGGTGAAGAGCTATGGCGTTGGTAGGGAAATGGAAGGAGGTTATCACATAGGGGGTCGAGGCAGTCTGGGTCTGGTACATTCGTTAGAGCGCCTACCGCTAAAGAAGCATACAGTAATATAGACACCAGGGAATTAGAAGCGTACATAGTGCTAGAGGTGTGCTACATTAGTTGATATCAGCTGTTAGTATGGACTAACTAGTGTTCGGAGTGAACTTTATATCAGATCCGAAGTAGGCAGTTAAATTGTGTGAGGCGTAATGGCCAGGAATCGCAATAGTAAGCAAGCACGGGAGGTAAGAGGCAAAAGCAGAACAAGAATTCACAATAGGCCCGTGACACGTTTAAATGCAAATAAATGCAGATCAAAGATTCACAATAGGTGCGTGATACGTTTAAAATGCAAGCCAAAACAGATCTGGAAATCACAGTAGGCACGTGACAGCCTACTGTGTAGGCAGGCAAGGCACAGGGTGTAGCGTGTAGCTAGGCAAGGCACAGGGCACATACCAGGTCAGAGGAGGGCACCGCACATAGGTTAACTGGGCACGCCACTGTTTATGTATAATTTAGAAAGCAGGAACGGAAGGGTACAATGGGCTAGTATGAGTCAAAGTTCGCACTCGACAGGTAGCACGTTCGGAATACACGCGTGGACACGTACAATGGGCAGAAGCAGTGCAGCAATCGCGCGATACAGGAATACATTTGGCATGATGCGAGACACGAGATAATGGCAGTATGGCAATGGGCATATATGTAAGTAACAGGAGCCTGGTTCATGTTGACATAATGCGAGGTGTACATGAAATGTTAGCCATGAAGTGAAAAACGGCAAGAGGACCTTGCTGTCAGTGAGTTCCTAGTAAAAAAAGTGCTGGTGCTGTTTATCTGCATTTGGTCGCACCTTTGAAAACAGGCGTATGCGCATCTATAGTCGTCAGGAAGGCGAGAGATATAAGCACAAAGGTACAGAGAACAGCTGAAATGTTAGCAGACGGCCATGGTGCGTAGGGGGAGGCAGAGATTCAGTAGACCATAGTGATGATTCAATAGACTTTGAAGAATGGATCCTCAATAGAGATAGATAAATGGACAGAAGTGTCGGGCCTTGGCCTCTGGAGACTCTGGACAGGCTCGGGACAGGAGCCTTCTTTCATGTGCCTTACTTCGTGGGCCAGCGCACGCCTAACGGCATAGCGTGATTGGCTGTAATAGCCGGCAGTAACCAATCCGCTTGCTCGTGGTAGTCAGATGGGCTCTGGCAATGTGCAAGGTAGATGAATTACAATGCGGCGGCCATTTTAGCAGCAGGGTCACCTTGTGTATTGGAATGGAGGAGGCTTCATTACTAAGCAATATCAGAAATAAATCTGTTGTGGATGGTGGCGCTTGTAGTAAAACTTCACTTTGACGGATGGTGATATAAAGTAGATTCGTTGCCCTGGAAAATCAAAGTGATTTTCAAAAGGGAATTTCAGGCACACGACAATCGTGCCCTAAGTTTACCTAATCCACATGATGGAAATTCTGAGGTAGATGCTGCTCCTGCAGCGCGATCCTCGCAGTGTAAGCTCCTGCTCAGATAGTTGTGTCCTGTGGGAAGAGGGCTCAGGACAGGAGCCTGCTTTCATATGCCTTACTTTGTGGGCTGCAGCTCTTTTGGACTCTAGATCTTTTTGGAATATTATGTCTAGAAATAGCACAGGGTTAGACACTGGGACTGAGAGCTCCCTTGTGGTGCATATATCTGAGGAGGTTTGGGTTGACCATTTCGAGGATTTATATAATTCTAATGATACCTCCATTGTGGGGGGCTGTATTTGCCACTATGAGAAGGAGGTAGATAATCTCTCCCTTTCTCGCTGGAAGAGCTGGCAATCATTTTAAATAGGCAGAAACCTTGTAATGCTCCTGGCCTAGGCGATTACCCTATTGATCTATTCTGCTCCTTTTGTGATATATTGGGTCAATTTTTATTGCAGGTTTTTATTGCAATTCTTTTCAAGTTTAGTATTCCATCTATTTGGTAACTGGGGCTGGTAGTTCCAATCCAGAAAAAGCGTTGCAAGTGCTCCCCATCATCCTATCGTCCTGCAACTTTGCTGAATGCAACTGCTAAGGTTTTTTCAGGCTTTATCCTGAAATGCTTGGAAGTATGGGCTGAGGACAACAATATTTTGTGTGACTCACAGCTGGTTTCAGGAAGGGCACAGGAATTACCTAATCTATATTTTATTTTAGCAAAATATGCATTAGTTCTGAAGTCTCCTGTCTACGTGGCATTTATGGACCTTAGTTCTGCTTTTGACCACGTAAACAGGAGACTTCTTTGGGTAACACATGATCAGTTGGGGGTTCCAAAACCCTTAATTTGCATGCTGGAAGCCTTGCACAATAATTCCAAGATATGTGTCAGGTATGGCCTTGACGGTGACATTAGTAAAACAATTAGGATAAATAGTCAGGGCTGTGTCTTGGCCCCTATCCTTTTTCACCTCTTTGTGAACTCTTTTGCCTCTCATTTGGAATCTTTTGTATCAGATGTTCCTCACTGTGGGGCCAGGAGACTGCCAGCTCTCAGTTGCACTGATGATGCTGTTCTCCTGGCTGAAATCTTTACAGGTTTTGGTTGAAGGCAATTCCCTATATATGAAGGCCGGATGCCTGAGGGTTAATTTGGTTAAGTGTTTTGTAATGGCTGTTTCTCGACCTATGGTTAAAACCTCTTAGATTGTGTTAGAGAGCCAGATCCTGTCATGTTGCCCTTCTTTTGACTATCTAGGTCTTAGATTTAACAGCAAACTGACATGGGATGACCATCTCACTAAACAAACAGTCAAAATGGAATAAAGTAGTGGGTGGCATTTTTTGATTTGCTAAAACCCTCAAACATAGTTCAGTGGAACATATGCTTACAATTTACAAGGGCAAAGCAATGGCAGTAGTTAGCTATGGGTGTGAAACCTTGGGGTACAAGAAGTCTCAGCAGGCTTGTAGCCAGAAAGTGGAGAATTGTTTGTTCTCACGCCTGTTAATGGTTCCCTCCAGTCTACTCAATGCACATAGAAACAGCAACTACATATATAATGGATATGATCTGCCTGATGCCCTCGTTAGCCTGGAAGGCCTTATGGGAAGGCCAACAATCTCCCCTTAGTAAAGAGTTGATAGGAAATATTTTCTGTCTAGATAGGTCTTATACAGTGGGTTGGCTTTCGCATATAAATCTCTTTAGAATCATTTCTAAAACAGAGCTAAAAATGAAGGTCATGAGCTCACTGGAGGGTTTTAGAGAAGTGTATTTCCTTCTGAACGCTATGTCCCGCTATTCCCGGTGGGGAGACCTGCAGCTTATTCCCGGTGGAGAGACCCGCACCTTAATCCCAGTGGGGAGACCCGCAGCTTATCCTTCATAAGTTTCTTTTAGCCAGGTAGATTTTTTCTTACAAGAGCAAGATTGACCAATTTGCCTGTGAAAGCTGTCCCCTGTAAGTGGTCGAAGGATCCTCTGGATCTTCTAAATAATTTTTGTTTATTTGTCCATGTTTACACATATTGTGCTATTCTGCCATTTGTATAGTGATTTTAGGAAAATGTTTCTTGTGAGCATACTTCGGGACTCTGGGCTGAGACAACACCATCCGGCTGTGCTATTTGTATTGGCGTCATTGAACTTGTCAGTCCGATTTGCCTTGGCTAGCTTTCTGAAGAAAGTATGAGCACGGAGATGTAAACTATTGGAGGGTAATGGTTAAGCCTTTGTTGGGGTATATCCTCGGAGGTTCACTGCTCCTATTTGTTGTATTTTTTTTGTTTACGGTATGATGCGTTTTCAATTATTGTAAATTATTGCTATAAATGTTTTTATTGTATGTTTTATTGTTTGCAATCCGAAATAAACTTTTAAATTAACTACTTTAATTAAAATGTATTGATTAATGACCTTTTTAGATACAACTTTCCCATTGGCTGGCAGTAATGATTAGAATAGTGAGTGACTTCTTTGGTCTGCTCATCATGTAGGTGCTTGGAATGTGCAGGGTTGAAGTTCAGCAGGCTTTATCTGGTGGTATGGAAATCTCTGGAGCACCTGTAATTTGTGCAACACATTACAAGCACTGCACGAGTAAATGAGACACGAGCCAACCTTTAAAATTAAATTGAAATTAAATATTTCGCTCCCTCTGTTCTTGTGCCCTCTCACTTGTGACATGGACCGTGTTGTGCAACTGTGGTACAGCGGTTAAGGTTAAAAAAAACGCTGACTGGAATTTTCCCAGCAGAATCCGGAATTGTTTTCAGCCACTGAAAGTCGTGTATTTGTGTAAACGAGCAAACGAGTATGACAATAATGCTACACACATTATTGCTGCAAGGCTGGCAATTAGCAGGTATGCCCTGTCATGTCACTTGCGATATTTCTTGCCACGCTGGATGGCCCCAGTGGTTACTCACTGTTGCAATGGGGATAAGAATAAGTCTGTGCAGCAAGAAATGGTTGAGATATGAGGTTGAGATAGACCCCTGTGGTCACCCTTGCTACCCTTAAAGAAAAAGTTACTTTTAAAAAAAATACATTCATTAATGCAAGCTCCTGGGCTGTGGCCAGTGCCATGTGGCTCTTTGCTTCTGGAGTGGCTGCCTCTCTTGTTCAGGCCTCTTAAAAAATAAAAAAGAACAGGGTTTCCACAAGTCTAACGCTTTCAGCAGTGGCCCTAAATAAGAAAGAATAGGAATACCAAATAATATGTCTTTCTGGAATCTATACGATAATTGTGAGACTCATTAAAGGTTTATTTCAGGCACACTTCAGGGGGTGAGTCACTGGTTTAGTCTATTTTTAAACACCTAAACTCAGCCTTTCATCCTTCTGAGGTCGATAAATGAGTACCAACACAGGTTGGGTGATAGTGTATGTATATCTTTTCTATCTATAGCCTTAAGCGTAAGTGCTGTATAATAATAACACTTTATCATTTGGCTATGGACGTCTGCTTGCATTCACAGTCATTTGGTAATATGGCCCTATAAACACTGATCTTAATGATACATGTGGCGATCCATTCTTGTATCAAATGTATATCATATTATAGTGATATCATAGTGTATGTAGGAATAATACTATGTGATGCCACTTCCTGTTTTGTCAGGGGGTGAAAGTTTGTGTTCCATCGCTTCCTGTGATATCACTTCCGGGCGGGGTCAAATGGCATCACTTCCTATGATGTCATCAGAGGTCAAGGGTCATGTGATGTCACTTCCACTACCCCTGGCATTTTGGTGAAATGAGGTCCCTGCATCTAAGCTGTAAATGAGAGAATCAGAGAAGTCTGAATTACCATTATTAGTTGCTGGCAAGCACATTCCACTGCTCCAGGCTAAAGGGACCCTTCCTTTAAAACCCTTAGGAGTCCGCGAAGGAGCGCAAAGGGCATTGTGGCAGAGAATTGCGAATTGCATAGTTCCTTTATTTGTTGTGAACATCCACTTTAGAATGCTCTAAAATGAAATGACCCTTCTTTTAAAACAACTGGGAGCCGGGGAAGTGGGCGTGGAAGGCTTCCTAGTCAGTCTAGTGGCAGAAAAGCCGAATTGCCTATTTCCTTTACTTGTTTCTGTCAAGCTATTTAGATAGCTGCCATTTAAAACAGCCGGGAGTCCGCGAACCCCCAGCAAAGAGTTCAAGAGCAGACTCATGGACGTCTAGGTGAAGGATGGACAAAGCTGTTGGGAATTGACAGGTTATATGCGCTCATGCTTAAATTGCGGCGGGAGGTGAAACTAAGCTGTTGTGAGCAGATCGGGTTTTGTGAAGTATCAGAGGGAAATGAGGTTAACTGTAAATTAAGCATTTTATTCTTGCCGAATGGGGTTCTACTGGCACAGCCACTGATTTCTGCATTAACAAATGGAAGGGTGAGGTGTAAGAAATGACAATGTGAAGTTTGACAGTGTGGCGACTCCCACAGTACCTAATTAAAACAAAGGAAACGGGGTGGTTAAGAAAGTGCAGAATCATAATCAGATTAGGCAAAAGTGTGATGACTTGCCACAGTGACAGGGGCGCAGGAAACTAACGGCAGCCTATCAGCTTGCAGTTTTAATCATTTCATACAGGCTCATGGACTAGGTGGCGGGAGTGTGGAGAAAGATATTGGTGGTAGTGTTATGCATGTGAGTGATTCTCTGCTACTTCCGTTCAGAAATATTGTAGTCTCTGTTTATAAGCATTCATTATTAATTGCTTTGTGGTATATTTTAGTATTAGAACCTCGGAGGGGAGTCTAATGGACCTCCAAGCTAATCAGGGAACTCAGAATGCCGGCTTTACCACATAGTATTCCCCCTGTGGCAGTCCCCTGAGCAGCAGGAAGCCGCCATTTTAAAACATGTGTGATGCTGTGCGAGTTATTTAGAAAATCGGAATTTGTATTATAGTTCGCACCGTATATGTTAATAGTGCAACCTATTTGAAGAGGGATGGATAAATCCACCCCCTGCGCCCTTTCCCATAAGGTACATGCACCAGAAGAAGAACAGGAGATACCACGATCGCCCATACCATTTCGGACCAATTCCAAGTGCTCCTATGAAAGACAAGTATGTCGAGAGGTACCCACTCAGCCAACCCTACAGCCCAGGAGCTGTGCAAACACTACGAAGACTGGACAAGGAGCCTCGGGGTGCAACTAAAGAGACTTCAATTGACTATTGACTAAAGCGCGAAGAAGCCACGTGCCATCTGCACATCGGGACACAAAAACACACCTGAATACACAAAGAACACATGCGTAACAGTTCTGTAACTTAGAGGACAGACATATACATACAGTCTCTGCTTTTATTATTTTGTCATTAGCTTACCTGCAGCAATGCAGAAACTGCAAAAAGCAAGTGATCCTAAACAAGCTTGCAGATGCTTATATGCAATTAACACTATGGACTGCAGGAGCACCTATGGGGCCTGACAGAGCCATGTATGACTAACATATAGAGGATTTAGAATAGTACTAACATATATAAGCCATGATATGGCTTTGTAAATTACAACAGGTCGCAGATCCCTGGCGAGAGCTGAGTTGAGCTGAATTCAGGCTGCACAGAAAAGCAAACGTGTGAGACAGGGCCTCCTGCCGAAGCCACTAGATACATTGAATTGAATTGATATTTTATTTCTATTGCGCTCATACACAAGTGTTTCAGAGCGCGACAAGGCAAGGGACGGAAACAGGAGAGAACAAAACAATGATCTTACTAGGCCATATGACATTGAGAATGCGCAAATGCATGGGAGAGGGGGACGGAAAAAGTGCATGGAAGGGGGAGAAGTGGAAAGTCCAGAGCAAAGGAGAAACAAATAAATAAAAAATAACAGTGGTAGTGCAGCCAGCAAGTGGCAAGTGCTGGGTTTAAGGCAGCAGACAGGGTAGGTCTGATAAATGCAGGAAGAAAAAGGGGAGGACTGTATGGGTACAGATACAGACCTCAGTGCAAGGGGTGGCCCAGAGGAAGTGCGGGAGGGTGGCAGGGTGAGCAGGTACCTGGCCCAGAGGACAGAGGGTGGCCAGGTGCACGGTGCTGAGAGAGAACAGATCAGCAGGGAGAGGAGGGGTGAAGGCAGAAACAAAGAGGAAGGTCTTGAGGTGCTTCCGGAACCAGAGATGGTTCTCCTCATGTTTTAGAGGGTAGGGAGGCTGTTCCAGAGGGAGGCCCCAGCTGAAGACAGAGAACTACCGCCAGCTTGTTTCTTCAGAAAACGACTGACTATGAGGGAGATAGAAGTAGAGGAGCGAAGAGCTCGAGAGGGGAGGTATTTGCAGAGGGATAGCTAAAGGTATACAGACAACATTCTATTCCCTGAAGGACAGTAACACCAGCTGCAGTAAAACGGAATAATTCTTCAATAGAGTAATTCAGAGCTAAGAAGGAGCCCAAACAATGTCGCTAGACACGTGACTCGGCCAACCCAGATGATGAATCGAAACCGACGCTTGGGAAAGAGGGGCGATCTCATGTCGCCAGACAGAAGCTTGCAACAAAGATGTTACAGTGAAGACAAGTTTTGCATGGTGTGAATGGTCACTCTCATAGTCTAAGGTGGTGAACATGAGATACAATACTGACACATAGGGGCTCATTACAACGTTGCCGGTCTGGAAACAACAGTGCAAAGTACAAGTCTGCCGGGCGGGTGCCCTTCCGCCTGGCAGATGTGATTTGCTGGGCGGAATGGCACCCGCCAGCAGACTTTCACGGAAGCACCGGCACCGTTATTAATGGTACCTGTGCTTCCGTGGTCCCCACTCCCATAGAGTCCTATGGCACTCTATGGGAGTGGAGATCAACATTTTACCGGCGCCTGACTTACCAGACCACCGGGGTTGTAATGCCCCAGTGTTTCCGGCAAGTCAGGTGCTGGTAAATCACTACGGGTCCGGCTTCTACCTGCCAGTTTTACTGGCACGGTTACCGCCGGACCCGTAATGACGGTCATAGTCTCTCTTATTACCTTGAGAAGGTACACCAAGAGCTGAGAACCATTACGGATCCCAGGCCTGGGGAAGAGCAGCTCTAGCCAATCAGAGTTCAGGACCATAGGGGTGGATAGCAATGGGCAAGAACCAATGAAAGTCCTTCAAACTGCAACATTGTGTAGAGTTAGATAATTGGGGATGGGCCAGGCCAGCCATCTGACATGCGAGAGCCAGTGAACTAACATGTACAGGGTCCACTATAGGTGGACTACCACTCAACGTCCAATCCAGTCGCACAATAGGTTTGCTGGAGAGGGGCCCAAGTTGGGATGTCAGTGTGATGCAATCTGCCTACAAAAGTGGCCTGTGAGCCAGGGAACACTGAGATGGCCACGGGTTTTCTTTCATCCTTGTACTGATCCCTCTTGGTTTTTGGCTGTAATAAACCGCAGTTTGAACTTGCTGTCTGCCTGGGCCTGCGTTGCTTTTGGGGGAAGGTGTTGGGCCTTCCATGAGTTCTGAGTCCGCAAACTCCTAGTAGCCCTCAAATCTACCTGGGAGTTTGTCCCAATAAGTTGGTAGCCAGAGGATCCTTACCTTTACCAGCCCGGCAGTAAGGTGAGTCCTTCGCCGCCGATCCTGAGAGGCAGTGGGACCCTCATATATTTTGAGAGAAACTGGAATACGCGTGCCCATTTCAAGGTCATCAGGAGCCATTTGAAAATGATCCCGCCCAAGATCATAGAGTTGTCCAATCAGACCAGGAAGCGGACGTGAGCGCCATGAGGGGGAGTCGGCAGCCGAGCAGTGTCAGCATAACCCGGAACGTAAGTATTGGTCCAGACTGACAGCCTTTGTGGGTGCGAGGGAAGTTATTGAGTATTGTGGGGTACTATGTAGTATTCTCGAGCAGTGTTAAAGTGCTGTCTAGTAGTGTCATGAGTATTGTTTAGCACTGTTGCAGTGAGTAGGGACTGGAGTGGAGGTAGTAGTCCATTTTCTCTGTCTAGGGTACATTTGGTCTTCATGGCAAAGGTTCTAATGAGCAGTATGGACTAAGTAACTGAGATGACTCGTATGACAAGGGTGTTGCAACAAAGTATTCCTGTGGGTTGGGCGTTTTAGCTTGGGTCATAGATGATGGTATTCCTGTGAGGGTTAGCTGGAGCTATCCTAGATTGTGGAAGGTGAACTGACTGGTTATGTCTCCTGGAGAGAGACATTTCACATGTTAGGAAATGCAATGGGTGCAGTTTTATCACAAGAGAATTTGGTATGCTCTGCCTGGAGAGCAGGAAGACAGCTGTGGGGATTTTGTGGGGGTTTTGGGAGTAACGTGCTATTGCTCTAAGTGCGCAATATTCAATCTATCTGTGTTGTGTTGATAGCTTGGTGATGTCACCCTTAGGTTTGTACATCGGACACAGAGAATTTTGAGACAATGAGGAGCTAGTATTGTGAATCGGGATTGGCAGCGGGGTGAACCAGTGGCGGTGCGTATAAGGCACATGGGCAGGATTGTGGTTGTGTGCCTGAGGAGGCAGCGATTGTGAAGACCGGGCGGTGTGCGGAGCACGCCTGGTAAAGTGCAGAACCAGAGAGGCTCATACAAATTGGACAATGTTATTATTGCATAGTTACCCTTTCTTTCCCTCAACGGCGGATTATCAAAAGTCTCGATTTGAGGTCGGGTAAAGAGGTATCAAAATGTATCAGGGTACTAGTGGGGGAGTTACCCCCTTCAACATTTGTGTAAAACATTACCGCCTTACAACGAGAAGCTTTGTAAGTACAGCATAGAATGGTCCAAAAGTACAGAAGGTAAATTTACAAAGTCATGGCCGCCCTGTGGCAGTTTCTCCAAAAACATGCAGCAATCGCTATTGACACACATACAGGGTGCCTACAAGGGGAAGTAATTGACTAAATGCATGACCATATTCGAGTTGTTGAGCACGTTCAAGGAGGGTGCGAGGGAAACGGCGAGGTATCAGTGGATGCTAAGCCAGCATGAGGTGAAGGAAGAGGGGACCCACCCCTCTGCATCTCCCCCAGCCCCTCCAAGTATAGTATCTGATGACACAGATGATGAACAGGGAATGTACCCAAAAAGGAAATTAAGGGCAGCAGAGGGATATTCAAATCCAACATATAAATTGCCGCCATACACTAAAGAGGATAAGCCAAAGTGCACAGGACAACCAGCTAGTGGCGCAGGAGCAGGCAACGAGGGGTTGCAACGCGCAAAGGAGGAGTTTCAGGGCATAAGCACAAATGAGTGGATAGCAGCGCAGGTGCTCCTAAAACCTAAAGGGAAGACAACTGGGGAAGCACAAGGGGAGTTGACTGAAGCCATAGAAAGTCTGAAGAGGAGCAGTGACACAACAGACTGGGTGGAACTGATGGATGAGGAGGACAAAAGGGAGAAGGATCAGGAAGTGAGGTTAGAGCGCGAGGACAGAGAAAGAAGGATAGAGGAGAAACTGGAGCAGGAAGATCGGGTGCAAAGAAGGGAAGAAGAGAGAACTGTTGGAAAGGGAGTGAGAAGAGAGAATAGAGATGGATCTCAAGGAGAGGAAGAGAGTGAAACGGGAGATGAGGGAGAAAAAGCAGAGAGAGATGGAGAAGGCAGAGAGGCGCCGGGAGGCAGCAGAGCAAGAAAAATGCAAGTTAGCAGAGAGGGAACAGAGGAACTTGCAGCTGGATAGACTGCTGAGGGAACGAGCACGTAAGGATGAAGACGAATGAGCAATAAGGGCGGTAAAGAAGCGGGCAGCACTGGATATGGAACGGAATACGTCCGGGGAGGATGGAAGGTTGAAGCCAGACAGTACAAACTCACGGTGCATGAGCACGGCAGAAGGGATCAGAGCAGGCATGTGGAATATGCACAGGAGGGCATAAGTATTATTTGGTTGACATCGATCTTACCATGAAACATAACACCAACGTGACATCGAGGAGACTACGTTTTGCAGATGATTTTTGTAGCAACACGGATACAGGATCAGAAATGATGACAAACACAGTGGGGATGAGACGGGGGAGCAAAGCAGGCCATAGTCTACGGCATTAGACGAGTGGGTGTCATGGTAATGTAGGGCCGACAGACAAGGAGAAGGGGTTGGGTCAGAAGGGCAAGCACAGCAGGTGAACGATATATGCACTACACACTTCACATACTGTCATGATGCCTACCCCCGGAGCACCAGGCCAGGCCCAGCACCCCCGGGAGCAGGCATCACGCCCCCGGGTAAAAGCCCAGCAGCCCTTTATAGGGGCTCTTTGGACTCTGTCCTGGCGCCGTTGGCACCAGGCTCATGTTGGACATCAGTCCTGGCGCCATAGGCGCCAGGCTCATAAGGGGAAGTGTTTGGTGCACTTACCTGAAGCAGACCATGCTGCACACTCACCTGATGCAGACCATGCTGCATGAAGAACCAAGCCAAATGAGGCTTAGGAGGGACTATTTTTCTGAAGGAACTATTTTGCTACTTGGGTGGGGCTGTGGAAGAATACTCACCTGGAACTTCTTCCAAAGCTATTTAAGCCACGCCCGGACAGCCACACGTGCTTCGCGTTGTTCTGCATCCCAGCAGCTGAACGCTCACCGTGTCTGCTCCTGCACCTGGAATCCTGCCACGCCCGCCTCGAACCTGAAACACCTGTAAGGGAATAAGAGAAGAGAAGGTGAAGACCAAGAACTTATTCAACCTTCTTACCTGCATCCGGAATCTTCACGCCAGCATTCCTGAAGGAAGACTTCCATTTAAAAGCACCGCGTTGCTCGCTGCAGCGCCGTGCTTCACTCACAAGTTCCCGAGATGCTGCCCGGCTCCATCGCGGCTCTCAGCACCGGTCGCCACATCTCTGCACCTAGGGGAGAGAAGAAGAGACAAAAGGTGAGCAAGGGAACACAAGAGGAAAGCCGAATTTTCAGCCATATTACTTACCAGCTTTTCTTGGTGAACCATTCCACATCTCAGGTCGGTGCCGCATCTTTGGCAGGTACCGCCCCCCGGCTCCTATGGGGAAAGGACATTTTCAGCCATATTACTTACCGGCTTTTCTTGGTGAACCATTCCACATCTCGGTTCGACGCTGCATCTTTGGCAGGTACCGCACCCCGGCCCCTATGGGGAAAGGACAAAAGACATTACTGGGGAATTATAAAGACATTTAGAGGGGTCGCCCTCATCACTAACTCACCTGATTTTACCACCGGCAATTCAACCCCTCAACGCATCGCCTTTGTTCTGCACCTGAAATAAAGGACAGAAAAGACAACATAAAAGGAGGCTCACACTTGAACTTTTGCATCTTCATACTTACGGCGTATCGCTCAGAAAAGTCAAGTGGATGTGCCAGCGCCATTCTGAAAACCAGTGAAGTAACTGGACGAACGCGCGCCCCTGCACCAGAAGCAGGATGGAGAGTTCATCCTTCCAAACCATAAGGTGAGCTTAAACCCAGGGTTTTGGAGGAATCAGAGAAGAACGAAGGGGGAAAGGGGGGAGCAAGCACACTATTCGGCAGACAGTTAATCCCCTTTCTCATCTGAAGAAGGATAATCCTACGGGCCCGACAAGCAAGATTTGGGGGTCCTGTTCAATCGGTGGTCCGAATTCTGCACATCACGCTTGAAGAGGCCACAGCAACCCAGACCAGACCAGCGCCTCTGTGGGAGCCAGGTGAGCGTTACACATACGTCAACAGACTAAGGGATCTTCTAGGACGAAGGAGGGAAGAAACAGCAAAAAGCTTGTTCAAGAGGGCGACTCTCTAGAGGTTATGACGAAAGCAAACAAGTACCTAGACTGGAACCAGCAGGACTCATGCACAGACATTGAGGATGAGAGAGGGCCTCGACAAATTAAAATATACCAACGAACACCAGAAGAAAGGACAGCATATTCACAGATGCCTTTATTAGAAAGAGGAGGGACGAGACAACAGTATGTGCCTTGGAAGCACACATACAAGGAGAGTGTGAAGTGTAGGCTACCATCATTGAACAGGGAAGCAGGGAAATGGATTTATGAGATGGACAAATTGACAGCTGGACAAGGCGTTGGCAGTCAGTGACGTAAAGGGACTATTGATATCAATACTAGGGGATGCAGTGGATGATGTATACAAGAGGGCAGGGTTCCCAGGGGTGACGACGCAAAACATGGCACATGACGGAGTGCCATTTGCAAATTGCTGAGCAGCATTATGGCAGGCACTACAAACACAGTATCCAGATATGTCAGACATTGGGCCAGAAATACAACTCACAATAGTGCACCATTGCAGATTGTGGCAGGAGAAAGAAAAACAAAAGACAGAAGGGAGGAAGGCAGACGAGGCAAATTAGTGCAAAAGAAGTTATCAAAGTATGCAATGGAAGGGACGGTTATAACCAGTCCCACCCCACAAGCACAGCAGCAGTATCCACAGCCACAGCAGTTTGCACAGCCCATGGGAGGAGGATACATGGGGCAGGATGGGTTCCAGCAGAGGTCCCAGGGGAAGAGGAGGATTTCAAAGGTGGCGTGACTTTGGGACACAGATACATCACAATCAAGGAGGGTTTCGGGGATTAGGACAACACATTCAGCAGGGGACAGGAGACTTCCCAGGGGGTTTCCCAGGGCAAGGGATGGAGCCACCACAGTGTTGGACATGCAGACAGCTAGGACTTATTTCACAGGCATGTCAATTCAGAAGGGAACAGCAAAACTGAGGAGGGCAAGACCAACAGCAGTACCATGGGGACAAGGCAATTATTATGCACTGAACACACAACCCCAGGGCAAAACACAGGGATGCATATCAGCAGGTGCCACAAGCACAAACATAGGCACCATCACAAACACAGGTACATACACAGGCACCACAGATGGCAGCACCACTGCCAAGGTACTTAAAGTCACCACAGATCAAGGGAAACACACAGCAGCTAGCACAACTACAGGATGATGACACACAAGAGTCCATTGACACAGTGGTGACTGTGCCAGTTAGACAATTGGGAAGGGTCACCATGGTGGGGAACAACCCCTTCACAGGAAACAGCCTATCAATATACACTCCATAGGACAGCCCACAGACAACCTTGATGTGTCCCATCGTATCGATCACACCCAACCCTAGGAGAAACCGCACATACGGGTGGCTATAGGTGACAAAACCTTTTCCTTTCTTGTTGACACTGGGGCGACTAGGTCATGCATCTGGGAAGGGGCATTTACGTTGTCAGGCAATACCATGAATACTCACGGATTCTCTGGGGCTCAAGAAGTGGTTCCTTTTACTGATAATATCTCCTTATCTATAGGAGATCACAACGTATCACTACTTTTACTTTACTCTCGACAGACACCTGTAAACAGTTTGGGATGAGAAATCATGAGCAGGCTAAAAATGACCATTTCATTCACAAACAAGGGCATAATATGCTCAAAACCAGGCATACGCATGTTGAATGTAAGGCAGATCGTTCAAGCATATTGTGGCTGCCCAGTACAGATGGAGGTGTCAGTGGATCGAGATGTTTCAATATGGTACAGACATTGCAATTGCGTGGATGCCAGGAATTGCAGGGAAGGTGTGGCGAGTACCAAACAAGTATTTGTTCAGGCCAGAGACAGCACTGGGTGAACCAGAAGGAACAATAGTGCCCATTGAGATTGAGGCAGTGTTGGCTAGAGAGGATTGGATTGCAGTGCATGCAATGGATGACACTGGGAGGGAATGCTGAGCAATAATTGCAGTTGCAGAGGGGTGCAGGTTAACAACAGTGACAGAGGATGACCTATTTGAGGAAGAGAGACTGGAATTGGAGATGGTGTTCGAAATGAGCATAACAGTTTGGCTACAGATTCATTACAGAGAGGTCCAACAGAGAA